>NW_020799099.1:10163128-10213183 GCF_003259725.1 Athene cunicularia | reverse complement strand
GGGGGGGGGGGGGCATAACCCTCACCTGACAGCCCAGGTAACCTCCCCACATGAAAAAAAAGGCTGACTAAAGGCAATGCAGAATGCACTCCTGCCCCAAACTGGCGCAGCATTTATATTTAACTGTCCCTATCAAAGGAGCCTATAACTGTGCTAGGTTTAGGACTGGAATTAGCCAGGAGCACCACCAAAAATTATTCAAGCAGGAAGAAAATTATTTAACAAGAGAGAAATGCACTAACTACTTCTAAAACAAGGGTCGCTTCAAAAAGGCTTGCAAGGATAAATCAGGCCAACAGCAGCACGGTTTCAGCAAATAAAGGTATTTTTTCAGAGTAGCAAAGGGGTGTGCAGGCCCTTCCACCTGCTGTCCAGGGGTGAAGATGTGGCCACTCGATGGTTTCCCCTCCTGGAGCTCCTGGAGCTGCGTGGGGGCTCTGGAGCAGAATGCTCTCAGGAGTTTGTGTGGATCCAAAACTTTTCAGATGAGCAGATGAAGGAGGTCAAAATGTGACTCGGCTGGCCAGGCACTCCCGCGCAAGCCAAGCTGTCTGATTGACTGCAGGGCGACCGAGCCATCTTGTCTTTCTGGCAGGCAGGAGGCATTGCCACATTTGATGGAAAATGCCGAGACAGAACTGTGCGTGTGGAGGAAGGGGGTGGCGGAGGACTGAGAGAATCAAGGGGAAGGGATGAATGAGGGAACACTGGGTGTCATGCAGGGGTTTTTTGAAGAATGGTATCAGCTCCAGCACTTATTTCCTATTCTGCCTCCCTACTCTGAAATGGACAACAGGGGTGTTCAGTTCTGGTTTTCAGCTTTCTAATTTAGGGCCAGTTCCCCAAAATTCACTGTTTCTGTCACAGCATCTCAGCTTTTTGATGCTTTCAACTGCTCTTTCTCTAAAAAGTCTAACTGACTAAATGCAGACTACCCAAGGGGAAACAGCAGCACGATGAGTGTCAGCCCCATGTGGGAGAAAGTCTGAGCACCCAAAGGACATTACTGAAATCCTGAATATTAGGCAGGATATGCTCTTCCCATTGAGGATGCTAAGCAAAGACAAGGCCTTAATGAAAGTGGCCTTTTACAATTAAAAGTACTGGGAAAACATCTTTCTCTTTCCTCTGAAACAAGAAACACAAAATTTTGTGCAAAGTACAAAAGCACAGTAACAACCACACTCAAGGTGCTTTTCCTTAGACTTAACTGCTCTCTTGCAGGCTGACAAGAAAGTTTGAAATTCATATCTTGAATCATATCTTAATTACAGAAAATGCAGATTAAGATTCCTTCGGGTCCAGTGGGAAATGCAATCAAGAAACCTAACATAAAAAGATGTTCAAATATATGAAGTGAGTCTTTTCAATTGCTTTTACACATGAGCACTGTACATTGTCACAGACATAACTGCTGCAAATGCACTGGTACATTGGGTATGGGAACACACCATTTATATCTGAATTACAATAATCCAGCCTGTTCAAGGACATGGTAGTAATGTAAGTGAAAAAATGACTTGTGGAAATACCGCTCAAAATTCAACAAATCATAGGAAATTTAATTCAAAACAATTAACAGTACCCTTTAACCATAAAAAAGAACATTTGTATTCTAAACTATCGTGGTAGGTTTAGGGGGTTTTGTTTTTGTTGTTTAATTCCTGTATGATGAATGCTCTTCATTCTTTGTAATATTTTGTAAAGGAAGATGTTTGGGATTAAGTTAAATTTCAGTAAGGGATTGTTGTGGTTTTTTCACCTTTAAAATTATCCAGGATTTTTCTAAAATGACAGGAGCAAGATCATGAATTCCATTTATTAAAATCAGTAGAATTAGGACCAAGACTTGAGCACTAAGACCATACAATGTAGTTTCATCTGTGCAGTCAAGACTTTCAAATGCTCACTACCTAATCCTTTAAAAATATGAGAAAAAATAATCAAGATGTCAATTTTACATGACTTAATATTAAACTTGAACAACAATTTTGTTCTTTAACAGTACAATTAAATAGATACTCAAAACAGATTTTGGTAAATCATTCAAACCTTCGAGACCTCTGATTCTCTTGACTTAAAATGAATCTTGTCAAGAGACCACTCAAAAGAGTAGGTCTTTGTGGAGCCAAGCACTTGTTTCATGTAAATAGACAAGAGAGTCTTTACAGAAGATTTTTCAAAAGCACCCATTAATTTTTTTACTGTAACCCCCATGAAAATCAGCAACATTATTTTATTATAAATATATAATTTATAATATATATAAATTATAACTATAGAATTATCAGCAATATTGCTCTATAAAAGTGTCTGCCTTTTTGCAGACCCCTCAACATTTCACAGGAGTAGCCTTTTTTTTAAAAAATACCTTACACAGATCCCGCAGATTGATGTGTACAGACAAGACAGCAGTATGCAGATCGCAGTTTGAAAACCGCTGTTTGAAAATCACTCCCTAGGAGCTTCTGAGTCTGCCCCACATCAGTACAAGGCAATGTTTAGTCACTTACAATTGTACCTCTTGTGTCAACATAAAAGAGTATGGAGGAGACCACTCAGTTGACTTTCTTTTTGCTAGTCGATAATAAAGCTTATTTGTATGGAAGGAGAGTGAGGTGAATAAAGCCTAGAGTCCCACCGAACTAAATAGCAAAACTGCTGTTGCCTTAGCTGAGACCAGTATTTGGTCCTAAACATACCCAAAATGTGTATTCATTGGCATGATGCTAATTGGATCTGCCCTGACTTATCTGAGCTTTTAAAATCCTCAGCACCTCCTCCCCTCTGGTCAATAGAGATCTGGGATGGAGGCATAATTTGCACCTTCTGTGTTCACACACAGCTAAAATAAGGGACATATTCCACACAGCTTTAAGGCTTCTTTGACAGCGTATTTCCTCAGAAGACAAAAAGCTGAAAAAAGAGAATGTGATCAGGATGGGACCAAACAGTTTCACCCCACAGTATTTCCCACAGAAGTATCTCTTCCATGAACAAAGGCTGAAACAAGTAGAAGGCTGTTACCAAGGCACCCACACTCAGCCTGTGTTACCCCACATGAAACATCACCATGTTCAGGAGTCTGTTCTCCTGGTGGTGTTTACAGTTACATCTGCTAGAAGAGAGACTGCTCTTTGTCATCAGTACAACAGTTAGAACGACACTCAAGAAAACCTGAAGCAACAAAACAACATTCACCTCCAAGTAAGAGATGTAAGAAAAATACACCAGCCTCAGGGGACATGTGGATCCCTGAGCCCTTGTGACTGGGCAGCTAGACACACAAAGATGATCAAGACTGCAAAGTGGCAGTTCCCAGTATCCAGTGGGGCAGCAAGAGGATAGCTTAGGAAAAAAGTAATGATTAAGTACTGACTTTCAGGGGGGTCTTCTACCACGGAAAATTACAGCTTTTTCTTTCTGTTCAGACTGAATTTACTTATTTATTTACAAAAGGCATTTACCCAGAGCCCCAGTCCTGTTCTCTGTCTGATTACATAAAACAGATTACATTCTGCAGCAGCCTCTAAGTAGATGCAAGCTGGCTCCTTGGTACCATTTTGTCATAAACACACCTTTCGGCAGTCCCAGCCCCTTGCTTGCTCACACCAGTCTCTCCCTTGCTTGGCTCCAGTGCCATCAGAAAAGCTTAAGCAAGAGGCTCACTCTCATGGACTGTTACCAGCTGTAAGCCCTTTTTCTCTTCAGCTTGCACAGTACAGGGAACTCTCGTTTAAGTGTATCTCTCATGGAGACTGTGTTTGTGCTTTGCTGTCAAGGGTAAGGGCAAGTAAGAGCAAATGTAGATCCTCTGAGACAACCAAGGCTGGCCGGAGTTTGTGGAGGAGACAGTCCACTGAAAGGAAGGCCATCTGATCACTACAGGGTACAAATACTGCAAAGGCTGCAGAGAAGGATGACAGAAATCATTGCTTTTGCCCAAACTGCAATCTTCCTGGACTAAAAACTATGCAAAAGCAGTTCTAGAGCAAAAAGACTAAATTGTGGGAATCAGCACCCTGGTATTACTTCTGGTAATCCCACAAGTGTCCAAGATGCTGAAATTTGTTAACATGTGGCTGAAAGGGACTCCTCAGCTTAAACCTAATCACTCCGCACAAACACAAGATGAGCTCAGACAGACAACTTAATTGAACCTCTGTGAAAACATGAACAGCACCTGTTGTGAAGTCAAATCCATGAGAGGGACCATAATACAAGACAACCAAGTATCTGGTTCTGTACATACTAAGCATAGCAGGTGGATAACAAGCACAGCTATTGCTTTCCCTAAAAGCATTTCCCAGAACTGTTTCTGGGAAACTGTAAGGATTCTTAGATTTTTCCATCCCCAAGTGAAATAATAGATGTCTGTCTTCAGTGTAATTAAATTCTTGCCAGGCAAATAGGACACAAGAGCAATCTATAAAAGAACAATCCTTGAAAAGGGGATCTGATTCATAGTCACTCTCCTGCACAGCAGCTGGCTTTTAATTGGTTATTGGGAAGTGAGCATATAAACTAGAGAGCGATCAGATTTCTGATCAAGCATTCAAATTAATGTAAATAAGACAATAATAAATATTTCACACAAACCATAAACCAGTGTCAAGCCATTTAAGGGGAAAAAAAATATGGAAACTGAGCAAACAAGAAAATACTGCTACATACTGCTCTCCTGTCTCAAATATGGTTTCAAGGGATGCTGCTCATTATAGTTCCTGACCTCATAACAGATGTGTGGTCCCTTGCTTTTACTGTTGAATATTATTTCTATTGGGAATGAGGGATTATGAAACTCAAGTGATGGAAAAAATTATTTATGACCCAGCAGAGAATTGCCTGAAAGTGTCCTGCCTAAATAGCATGTTTTGTGTCTAGCTTTTGGATCTGGGCTTTGGCAGATAGAGACACCAAGGGCCTCCCAGATGTCAAGACAGAAAATGGTTCTTGAACTTAACATAATTGGCCATCTAGTGGGAAAGAGGGAAAATTACTAGACGGTTTGAGGCATTTCCCCCTTTTAAACTCTCGACTAAAGTCCAGTTAAGGGAAACTGTAGACAACATTTTCTTAAACCCTATGAAATCTGAAAAAATTGTTTTATCTTTTTCTAATCTGACCAACAGCCAAACACAGTCTAAGGTGTTCATGATATACTAAAAATGACACACCAATCATAATTAATTAAAAAAGAATCAAGTTGTGTTTAAAATTTTATTGTGATCCTGGAGCATCTGGAGAGGCTTGAGTGTGCTGAGCACTACAGGAACATGGTAGACTACTTCCTCCACAGAAAACTGTCAAAATAGAGAAGGCAAGTAATGTTGAACAGGTGCAATTTGCCCAAGGTTGGTTGTCTCACCAATTTCCTTTTCCAAGAGGAAAATACACAATTCCTACCTTCCATTTGTATGTTTTCAGGCTGTCTGACAAGCTACTGACCAAAAGTTAGACGACGCACTCCAATAGCCTCCTTGAAATATTATGAAACAGGACCATACTAACTAAAAATAAATTTTCCACTGTTGTGACTTCTTCAACATCACAGAAGGAGCCAGAGGGAAGTGCCAAGTTCATCTATTACCAAATCACCTTGGAACATTTTACAATCCAAAGGGACTCAAAAGGAAAGCAAACAGGCGCTGTTACTGCCAGTCATGTTTACTGGTGCCAAGCCTCACCAATGGACAAGGCCCATGTGTCATCAAGGCTATGGCTCTACAAGACAAATTACATTACTTACTTGACAACATTTGCGATGGCACCTCTGGTTAAGCTAATTTAAACACCTCTCACAGAAACACTAGGAAACGGAGACCTAAGAAACTATGTTTGAAAAATCAACATTATCAGCAAACAATGGTGTCCTGGAGACTGTCCTGTTTGGTACAGAGACAAAGTCTTGTCAATATCTGCTATTTCATCTGCAGTAACTGCAGTGCTCAACTGCACAGTGATGCCAACAATCGGCTATAGCAGCATTTCTGGTGTTTACCTCCATTCATTTCTAGGGTTTCTGCTCTTACCAGGCCAAGGCGATGCAGGTACTAAGCAGGTGGGCAGCTTACAGAGTAGAGAATATTCCAGGGAAGTGCCTGGGTTCAAACACAAGTGAACCGGTGTCCTAATCGCCAATAATTGTAACACTCTGCCCCAAGCTGCTACCCAGGTGCCCTGTTGTGGCATGCCACCACTTTCAGAGAATGGCACTGCAAAGCTTCAAGATGCTTTCTACCTTGTTTGACAGGGAAAATGAAGCAACATGCATTTAGTAGCAGTAAAATGAGTTGTTAGTCAGAAATGGAGACCATAGCCTGAAAAGGGAACATTAGGCACAGCGTCCTGTCTGTGCTACCTGCCGTTGCAGCAGTCACCATCATTGCGAGCAGAATCCAGTCATTAACTCATTTGAGCTTCATCATCTTTGTTGTTGAAGCTGACAGTAAGTGTTTCAAAGATGGTAGTAGTTTAAGTCAAGATGGCTGCAGTCACTAAAAAACCACTCCACTGCTCCACTGCTTATTAAGATCAAAGAAAGAAAGAAGAGGAAATAAAAACCCAAAACCAAAATAATTTCGACATCAAGATCCAGCTCTAAGCAATTGAAATCCCCACCATGACTTGGCACACTACATTATTTTGAGAATCAGGGTCCTAGCAGTGTGTCAGAGCTCTCTAAACACTCTCCTTCTCTCTCATGGTGACTAATGAGTTAAGTACTTCATGTCCAAAGGACCAATGGTGCAGATGACTATAGTGTTTGCCTTCACCTTTTAAATAGCATTGTAACTCTAGCAGAAGTACTCTGGGCAGTGTTCATTTCAGGACAACTCACTAAAAACATTCTGCCTAATTATATACACTTCATTCCCCATAGAACAGCAGATCTCTTGATGCTAGAGAAATTGTATCATTTCTTTTCAGTGACATGGTCGTGCTTTTCCAAAAATGTAAATTAGTTCTTGAAGGGAAGAAGAGAGAGTGGCCTGGCAAAAGGAGCGATATTTGGCATGATTAGCTCTCCTTGCTGTCTCACACTCGTTTTCTGCAAAAAATCTGATGTGGCAGCTTGTTTAAAACTTGTTTATTGAGAAGAGGTCATAAGCTGAGCACTGCTCAGAATAGGTCAGGCATCTGATTAAAGGTTGAATAAACTGAAATGCTTCACATGAATCTCTGAGACAGAAGCTTGATGAGGAGAGAGAGCTTGTCTTAGAAAAATGTTGCCAACTACCTAACATCACAGGCAGCCAGCAGACTGCAGTACTGGTTAAAGGAGCAGGAAGATTACATATTTCTGCTTGTCAGCATTAACAAATATTCAGTATTATTCTTCTGTACTTCAGGACAGGCTCTTGCTGGAAGAAAGCCCCTCTGAAAAAGGAACATAATAAGAAATCATGCCAGCCTTGAAGAACTGATAGTCAAAACAGACGGGAGAAAAAAGAACATCTTGAAATGATCTGCAAAACAAAGGAGAAGGAAAAAAAAAAAAAAAATCAGCTGCTTATACCAGGTCTTGTACCGTGCTGGTGGGAAAGAAGAGAGCTGAATTTGCATCTCCCAAGACCCAGCCCAGTAACTGTTCCCCTAAAGGCCCTTATTCCATCCTTGAGCTTTTCACAGTATGTGGGGAAAATTAAAAGAAATCGGGGGGGTTTGCTACATTATATGTTGTTGCTGTTTCTATTACACATTCCTGTCAGGTCTGATGTAACAATTTGAGCTGTGCTCTGTGCTTTCCAAAACTTTATAGAGACTGCAGCCTAAAGTCTGCTAAAGGTAATAGGTTAGTTTAATTATTGTGAACTGGAGCTGTAAGGCACTCCAAAGATACAAGACAAACTCCCTCCAACTTCATCATGAAACTATTACAGCGAGCAGGCTAAAAAGGCAAAATTTCCTATTTCCTCTAGTGCCAATGTATCACAGATTTCATTTTGCCATCCCCATGTATTCTCCTGGTCAAGACCTGTAGGGTCCCACTAGGCCAACTCAGAGAGTTATTTGCATCTGGGATGAAAAAGACAAAATCAATTCACTCTTCTTGTAAATTCTGAAGTAACTGCTAGTTGGAAAAAAAATTTTCAAGATTTTACAAGAGTAAGAAAATGCTTAGGAAACAGAGTGGAGAGAGATAAAATAAAATGACAAATTTTTTCTGATGAGCAGGAAACTCCCACTAAAAAAAAGAAAATGGGACTGGTTTTTCAAGAACAATTTCCTGATCAACAGCTGTTAGCAAAAGAATGGCCAGATTTATCAAGGGCAAGTGCTTGGTTCTTGCTACATCTGAAACCCTGGAGCCCTGCTGCACTGCACAAGATCTCCTGCTCTCGAGCATTCTGGGTCTCCTCATGAAGTCCTCCCTTCACAACAGCTGACTTCAGTACTGTGTACCACGTTGCAACGCCGGGATAATGACTAAATAGGCAAAGATCTTACAGGAGGTCTGACCCATAATTTCTCAATTGTCTCTCATTCTTAGAGCATTAAGTCTCTCTAACTTATAGAGTGTGAAATATATCTCTCAAATCGTTAATTCCAGGCAGGCTTTTGCTAAGAGTTCCGTGAAGCATATGGTGCCTACCTTCCTCAGGTAGTACAAATCCTTAACTGGCATAACCCAAACACATTCCTCTGGTGAGAATCCAGAACTGAGGACAGGGACTTCTCAAGTCCTTCTTCTGCCCTGCAGGGATGACTGGAATGAACCACAAAGCCTTTTGTGCTTTGGTTATCCAGTTACACAACAGGAGCTGCGTAGATACCATTTATGCCACTTAAATTACAATTGTGCATTACTGGGCCTGGCTTCCAGCATGCAAAACACTGGAAAGTACAGTGAATTTTTAGCAGATCCTTAAAATTCCTCAGATGAGGCATTTATTAATGAGAATCCAGAAAGTCATGGAAAGTCAGAGCGAGACAATAATGATGCTTCTGATATGTGGTGTATGTTTTGCCCACAGCCTTCAATACAGTGATTCTGAAAAAACCCAACAACCATACCAGCACACCCCACAGTTCCTCACCTTTTACAGTGCTAAACATAGTCTGTTCTCCTTGAGCGGAATACAGTTCTGGCCTGAGAAGCAACCCAAACTTATCCATTTTGGAGACAATCCAGCCTGAGCAGGTTTTTTTAGAGAATAACAGAACATTGTTGGCTGCAGCAATGTAAAAGATCCCAAGGCAGAATCACCTTTTAAAAAAACAACAACAACAACAAAAAAGTGTTCTACTATAAGAGAGTGCACAGCACTGGAAAAATTAGGACACAGAAAGGCTTGCACTTTCCCATGTTTTTCCCCTTCTGCTCTTTAGATACACTTGTAGGATTTTCTCCTCCCCACCCCAGTTAGGACGTTTCTCTCTCATACACTCTCACACTCTCTCAGCCTCTTCATTGTAGTCTCCGGCAAAATGTCAGAGGAAGGGAAAAGTGACAAGCTTATAAGAAAATGAATATCTCATTCTGTTTGAATATTACATTAACCCCCAAGCTCCGCTGCTTCATTTGTCAGCTTTTTCTGAGCTCTCCATCTCTCCAGCACCCCTGACCTGGTTGGTCTGATTAGGAATGATCAATGTGCACATTTGCAGTGGAGCTCTTTGCACACTGCTAGACCCTCGGCCTTCAGTCACTCATGCAGATAATAACGGCAGTTCGAGTCACTTGCCCATAACTCCAAGCTTCATTAAACAGGGGGGATGTCACCGAAAGTCCCTTTAACTGTCTTTTCACTTCTCCACAAGGGAAAAAAATTGACAGTGCTGAGAAATGGGATTTGGGATATAAATAAAATCCTGATTTGGGTATTGCACTGAATGCCTGCAGTTGGCCTGTGTCTATGTGCAGAAGTGGCCTCATTCAGTGAGGGTGGGGGGAGAGGCAGGCTGTGATGAGCATCGCCTGAAAGGGAGTTTTGCACAGAAACACGCCTGAGATCAGGAACAGCTTCAAAAGAAATGGTTTTCCCCAAATGGAGCAGGCCTTCGATGGAGACTCCTGTCAATCACCACCTCTGCTGCTGCTCTGTACCAGAGGTTTGTTTTCCAGGTATATTATTGTGTCTGCTTGCAAGCCATGCTGCATGTTACACACCACAGTCATCTTCACTCAGAAAAAAATCCCTGCTCTGAAGGAAATGGATTTTCTGAGAGACTTTATCTACTGCTTTACAGACAGAAATTGTTACTCGACAAAACTGGCGATCCAGGCGGTGGCTGAGCAGAAGCTCCCGGGGCAGTCAACAGGGAGATGAAAGCTCAGGAGCAGACTGAGCCCTGCACCCCAGATGGCTACTGCTGAGAGCAGCTGGACATTTAGGACTCTTCCGATCATAGACATTTAACCTGCAGGCCCTCAATCTGCAGATAACACTCACTTGACATGTCTTCAAGTCCTTCAGCCATCTCCCTCATGCCACAGGTAGGAAACACCAAGGCCCTGGTTTGCTGAGCTTCTGCTGTGGGCTGTTGAGGGCCCTGGCAGGCAAACCTCTTGATCAGGATTCATCTTTGGGCCCCCTGTCACCAGAAAACATCAGCATGAGCTCTGTGAAGAAACAAAAAGATGCTGGAGCAGCTGGAGGGTTTGAGTCAGTGTGTTTTAAAGTGGGATGGGAAACACACACGAACAGGAAAATGTTACTTTAAAAAGGGAAAAAAAAATCTGGACAGGTACACAGTACTGCAACTACTGGCTACAGGGCAAAACCTGTTAATTTTTCTGCCCGTTCTAATGTCCAAAGTCAGAAGATGCAATCGAAGAGAGGTTAAGTGAACCATTGGAAACTGCAGGGGCAGAAATTAAACTCAAGCCTCCTGGATTTCAGCCCAGGGCTTTTATAGTGCTGCTAGCCCATGGATGAAGGAGAATGTTTTAACAGACTAAAGGTGTCTGTAGGGTGTTGACCCCAGCAGGAAGAGGAACATCTGAAGATAACGACTAGTCTGGAAATGCCTTAATAGAGTATTGCATAGCTGAAGGGTCATCCAAGCCTTGTGTGGGCTAGCACAAGCCTCCCTCTAGCCCCATCTATGCCATTCATAATAAAGATCAGAAATTTCTCCCTCCTCTATTTCAGATGGATGTAAATAAGGGAATGAGCCTCCAGTCTGCAAGATTTTCCCACGATATGAAGAAAGTGGACCTTAATATCACTTTTTTAAATGTAGGCAAACACCCAGACTGTGAGACCAAGAAGGACCAGGACATTTCCCATGAAGCCCTGAGGTAAAAGACTATCTCTTGCACGGATCCACTGCTGTCCAATGGTCAAAGAACAGGGTACATAAACACTTGCTGAAAACAGAAAGATTTGAGAAGATAAGGACCTATGTCATTACAATACAGGCAGCCCAGGCAGCTGTTCAGGGAACTCAGTGTCTGACCTAACACTTAAGCTAAGTAAAGTTATTACACAGAAAAGACAATATTAACAGAGGTATGCGAGACTAGACAAGAATTGAGCTCTGAGCTCCTGAGATCCAACCCAGGTTTATTCCTAGCTCTTCACAGCTTTCTAGGGTTAGATTTCAAGCAATCCAAATGTTTAGGCACATTTGGATTTCAGTTTTCAATCAAACTCCATCTTCAATTTAAAAGAAATACCACCAATTGCTCTAGAATAAAGACAATTGTCTTTACCCAGAGAAAAGGTTAAAACATTTGCAAAGATTTAGGGTGCCACATTTTTTAAAAGCTGTTTTCTTTCTCATTGCAGTTAAACTTCCCATAGGAAATGCACTGTTTTCACAAATGAACAGCCTGTGCTATTTCCCATCTACTGTAAAAATGAAATAAAAGTCTGATGAAGCACCAAGGGAAAAACAAACCTTTCACTAGATATTTTTCCATAGGAATGAAACCCAAACCCCACAAAAAATCAGAAACAATCTGTTGCATTTCCAAGACATGCCAGGTATGTCTCCGACAACTCATTCACTGAGGTTTGAACCCTCGTAACTGTGTATGACTGCTTCTGATCCCCAAGAAGCAGAGTTCCCGCGGAGCACTGTACAAATCATCTCTCTGTTCATTCAGCAGGTCTGAGCTGGGCAGTGCTTTCCAGCAGAGCCAGAGGATGAGTTCTGCATCCTTTTCCTCCCCTGTGAATTTCTCTGAGTACATCCTTCGATGTACTTCAGCCAAGTGTTGTGCCTCCTTTTAAAGCATATTTCACGTTCACAAACAGGCTCCCACTGATTTCAATGGACTTCAGAGCAGGCTCATGTACTGTCACCTCTGCTAAGAGGAGTTACATATTCAGTGCAAACAGGAGCTGCTTCCTTTGGGAGACTCCTGACCCCAGACAGAATTTCCCTTGCCTCTGGACCACAGCCTGCAGAATGAGCCACTGTCTTTAAAACAAACACTCAGTTGCTGTGCTTCTCATTAGCCCCAAACTTTTGTCCCCTTATTCATGGGAAGGAGTACCTTGGCCATCAGGCAGTCACTTCAGTGGTGCCTCACTGAATAGTGCCTTATTTATATGTGCAGTGCCTGCCTGGCCTGTGGCTCTGTTTGGCTGAACTCTGGCAAACTGGAAAAATTATTCTAGCTGAAACAAGACACAGAGAGCATCAGGATCAGGCCACAAAGACTTAAATAAAAGCAACAAGCACATAATAAAGCCACATGACAACTGATCATTACAAAGGGCTGTCCCTACAATCAGAGTGATGTATTGCAAGAGCTTTCATCACCATTCTCCCTGCTTTATCCAAATCCAGTCATCCCTCAAGTTCAGAAGATTCTGGGTTTTGCTGTCATTTTCTCCCTCGTTGCAGTATTGACCACAGGACAAGGAGCAGACTGATAAAAGAGTCCAGTCATGCCACCCAGCAGCCTCAGCATGAATACTTCTATACTAAACCTGCCTCTCCTTGTCCTGCTTTACAGTCGGTGAAGATCAGGGATAGACACATTCAGAGTATCAAATAGTGTGGTAACAGCTCAAAGATCAAAAACACACTAAACCCCTTGATTAGGCTGGTCATTATATTCTCTTTCTTTTAAGGACAACCCCAGTCTTAGGTGGGAACCACAGCATTGCACAGCAGCTGAAAACCTAAGCCCGCCACACGTAACCATATCCTAGACAAGTTCCCAGTTTCATAAGAGCTATCAGTCTTCTCCCAAAGGAGCAACGGCAGGTAACACAGAGAGGAAGGCAAGAGAGGTGTTCCAGCATCTATACCACTGAAGTAAGAGAGAAGGAATCCATATCAAGCAAACAAGGTTAATTCTGAGAGGAC
This sequence comes from Athene cunicularia, assembly GCF_003259725.1. Lineage (NCBI taxonomy): Eukaryota > Metazoa > Chordata > Aves > Strigiformes > Strigidae > Athene > Athene cunicularia. The sequence continues at coordinate 10,199,911 of NW_020799099.1, read as the reverse complement.
AGCGATATTTATACTAAAGTGGTCAGGTATTTTATTCAGGAACAGTATTATTTAACTGATGCTGAGTCAAAGAACAGCCCTGCTGTCCAGCAAGTCACAGTCCTCACTGCGATATCGGTCAGGCTGTTTCCCCAGATACTTTTATAAAGGAACATATTACAGTTTGGCAAACTGAATCCCACAATGTGATTTATGAAAAGGGAGTATTGTCTGAGTTGCCCCCAAAGGCCACTGAACTTTTACAAAAAGGAGGGACAAGGGGGAGGAAAGGAATGCTAGACACACACACAAAAAAAGGCAATAAATATGACATGCTTATGCTATTTAAGGCAAGGCAGCCTGAATATGCAACGGAAGTACAGCCTGAACCCCAACACCTGCTGGATGTAATGGACTCTGAAGTGTTGTTTCAGAATTAATCAAGTCATTTAAAATCATAGCTGTAGTCTCCATTCACTACTCCTGTGCATAAACGCGCTGATCCCGATACTAATCCATGTCGGGTGACTTGAGCAATATATCACCATAATTGCCATTTTAGGGCTGCAAATTGGAGCTAAAATAACCAGATGCAAAAGAGATGGCCATATCATACTCTCAAGATGGATCTTCAAAGTTCAAGGAGAGTTCAAGCATGGAAGAGGCAATAGAGAGGGGTCAAGTGTAAGGAGATTGTTCATGTTCAAGAGGAATTAACTTTACAAATATATTGTTTCTGAGGTGGTAATTGTACCATCTTACAGCTATTCATACCTCATTTAATCTTTGCATTCTTCTCAGCCATTAGAGTGATGTTCCTCATTGAAATAAATTTGATTTTGACAAAATATTCTGTTTTAAAACTGCACTAATTTCCCCAAGATTTTTTGCTTTAAAATAATTCTCTCTAAAACCACACAGCCCAGAACCAGCTACAACATCTTCAAACTACTTGGGATCCACGTGCATGGCTAAAGTACTGAGACTGCTGACTCGTTTTATTGTCAGGGAAACAGGAATTCAGACTGCTTTACCACAATTAACAAAGACAGAGCTTGAGATCTCATCAAAGAGAGTATTAAGAGAGCTGTTCTCACTGAAAATAATGCCGTGTCTGTGGGCCTGGTCTGGAAGCTTCAAAGTATTCAAGCACTTGAGGTACCATGGATTTTAAGGTTATCAACACGGAAATAAATGCCTTTTAGACTGCAAGGATATTTCCTGTACAACTTGACAAACAAAATTTCACATAAACAGAAAAGTCAATTGTTTTCTGAAGAAATCAGACACAGAGCATTCAAGGGTGGGACTGTAACAACAGTAACGAATTGTACTGCTTCGTTGTGCCAAGGCTTACAACAAAGTGAGTCTTCCACAGTAAAATAAGCATACCTGCCATCAGAAAACAGCAGTCCTAACACAGCTCTGCAGTCCTGTAAAATCAAAACAAAAGGCCTTTTAATAAGCTGTAGGGCAGGTCCATAAGGAAATTTTAAGCCACTCATCAGCACTAGTTTCAGAAATTTCCTTATCTGATAGGCTTCTCTTTTTAAGAAGTCAGATGCACCCATTATTTATCTGTTCCTTTTCCCAGCTTCAAATTGCACTATTAAAGTACGATTTTGGCTTACTGTCGAACGACCACCAGACTCAGAATTACTGTTGGCATCTAATAAGTTATCTGCACAGCTGAGAGAAAAAACACACCTACCATTGTTTCTATAAGGCTGGGTCGTAAGAGTCTCTACTGCAAAGCTGTGATTTAAACTTGCTCCTGCTACAACTCAGGCAGACAAAGGGACCGCTTTTCAGCCAATGTAAATCAGCACAGCACCATTGTACTTCTGAGAACTATGCTAATTCATCCTGGCGAGGATCTGGTGACCTGAGCACATCCAAACAATGGCATTACAGAAAGCTAATGTGCTATGGGTTACTTGATAATTTCTACAGCATAATTGGCCAACATGGAAACGTTAGAAATGATTGAAGTTCATAACTAATTGCAACCATTACCGAGACAGCATTATTTATGATTAACTGCATGTAGTAGGCCTGATTCTGATTTCACTCACATCTCATTCCAGTCAGTTTTCCGACAGGTAGCTAGAACTTTGCCTGTGTTCCCAGCTTCTGCAGGAGGCCAGCCCTCATGGCTACAGCTGTGTTTTCTACATCATACTGGCAACATCAGGAAAGTAAGGTCTTCAGTGCTTGAACTCTAGGCTGAGAGAAATCTGTGTCTCACTTGTTCTTTGATTTCCCTGTCGGCAGAACTCTCCTAGCCCACCTGTCAGGGCACTGAGCACCCCTGGTGCTTCAGGCAGTCTGGTGACTTGTCTGTCTCTTGACTCCCATATTTATGTGGCTGTCAGGTCAGGTGAGACTACTGCAGCCTCGTTTGACTGGTTCAGCACTGGCATTAGCTTTGTTTCAAAAACTCATGCGCTGCTTTGTATGGAACTGGAACAGAGCAGACAGATTTCCTCAAACAGCTTACAGAGAATTTTGCAGTCCAAAATAAACGTCTTGCATTTCCAATTTTCTTCCATAGGTGTGACCACTGAGTCTTGACAGAATCTTTTGGGATCGGGCTTCTCTTGGAAATCTGCTTTCAACTACAGGGTGCTCAGCTTAGAAACCTGACTGGCAGGAAGATGGCTCGTGGAAGCATTACTCGAGTTACTGTGGAATTTCCTAAGCAGAGAGAAAAATCAGTGTGAATTCAGCTGGTAGTCCCCTGAACACAGACTTATACAAAAACACAAAAATATATGTGTGTACATATATATATATAAATAAAATGTATGAAAATCAAGTCTCCCAAAAAGTCGCCTGGTTGGACACACACATTACGTTTGACACAGCCAAGACAGAGCCTGGAATCTCTTGCATAGAATGAACAGTTCCATGTCTTTATTTTCTCGAGACCCCTTTTCTAAAAACAATCATCTGCAAATTGTAATTTTTCTCCACCTTTCATAAATATCAGCAATAGTGCAGCCCTTTCTCCCCCTCTCTTTTTCTTATTCAGGATATCAGGCAGATAAGAGTTATCAGTAAAGGTCATCCGCAATTTCTGTACAGAAATGATCTGTCTACAGTATGTAATAAACATTTATCCATGCCTTTATTAGCTATATTGGATCTGACAGTTCTGTTAAACCATTTTCTTTCATTTTGCTAGGTCATGACGGTTAATGCTGCTAAAAAATCTCATCACTGCTTTTGATCACTGTATTGTCTTCTCAGTATTATCAGGATTTTGTAAAGGTAAGCACTGGCTGGAATGACCTATTAAAGTTACAGCCCGTTGAGTTCCTGGCTTTTTTCTCACCACAATAAAAAAGCGAAGGAGTGCAAAGCATAAATTCTACTTTCGGGGTTATATTTAGTTGTGCAGTTGACATTTAGTAGAGCAGTCACTTTAAGCCCACTTTGCATTGGTTTCGCTCCATCTTTTTCACATCCTTGAGTTTCTCAAATGGTGTTGGAAGCCACACCATGGCAAATGAGCCCAATTAGTGGGACCAGGAGGTGATGTCCCAGTTAACCCCTACCATGCCAGCAGTGCCTTAGGCATCTGCTCAGGATTTTTAAACAATTCCCATGATTTATGAAGCAGAGTCTATCTGCAGATTAAAGTGTTTAAAGCCTTTTCATTCACTTACACAGGCCCATGGCAGAGCAGCACGTATTCCAGACCCTTGCAATACTTGGCAAAGCACTGGAAGATATTCACAAATTTAGGCACCTATGTCAGACTTATTGCAATTCTCACCTCCCTCCACCCAGATCTGTTTCAACCTGTAGGACAGACTTTCTTGCAGTTTAACATGAGTCAGATGCATCTAAGCCCAGGGTGCCTTTCTTTATCCTCTACCCATTGTTCTCTATTGACACTTACACCAAACTCATCACTATAGCGTCTAAGTACACGAAATATTTTTCAAACTTGCTGCTGTCCAGCATTACTTCAGTGAGGGGTGAAGAGGATAAATCAAACAGAAAGCCTTCTTGGGCTTCTCTTGACATGCAACATAGGGCCACTACTCTGCAATGAGATCAGCTGTCATAATTTTCACTGCTATGGGGTCAAACCATTGGTACCCTGGCCCAACAGACCAAACTGTTTCCCAATTTGCATCCAACGATCCGTGCAAGGTACCAGTTTAACATGGTCCCATACCCTTTGTCAGTACAGTCATTGTAGCTCAGAGGTCCAGTCAGTAATGTACCATCATGCCATGACACTGGGCTGCTTATCTGAAGGGGACCCATGCTCCCCTTCCTGTGGAGCAATACATACAGATCACCTGGGCCTCGAGCCAGAAACCCATTACCTCCTAGGCCAACCATGGGGCAAATGCAACTCATGGACCAAATCCAATCTCTGTCCATTTGGCAAGTTTTCCCCTCAGAAGTCAGGAAAGGCTGCTCACACAGCAAATGCAAGAGCACTTTCCCCAAACCATTCTCAGTGAGCTCCAGGGAGTGAGCAGAGATGGTGTCCCTTCAGCAGCAAAGCAGCTCCCTGCAGTGGATCTGATAGACATGCTACAGGGCAAGTAATTAAACTACTTCCTCTAGCTGAGGGGAGGCTGGTGGCATGTTGCTGTCAGGGGAGAGCACAACAGTGATCCTCTCAGTCTCTGCTGCTGAGATGGCTTTGACTCCAAGCTGGGAAATAACATTAATGCAACAACCAAACAAAAATGCACTGATGTCCCTGCAGATGGGCTGGTCTGTGGATGCCTCCCACTCATTCTCTGGGCTACTCAGGAGCTATACAGCCTTCTTTTAATGCTTCCTCTTTTCAAGGTAAAATAAGTATTTCTTCACTCTGTGGTTCTTCGTAGCCCACTTTGTTACTGGCAATGCTAGTACACACTGAAATAAAGACAGAGCTTGGGCCCAGCACTATCCTTTCAGGTGATCCACAGGTCTTGGGCCACAGATCCTCAGACAAGTTGTGAAAATGAGCCAAAACCAGAGTGAGGAACCAGTATAACTCCCTTGGGAGTGGAGAAAAAGTATATATGAAAAAGAACACTCTACTGACTGCAGAACTGGACAATACGGGGATACTGTAGACAGCCCCAGTGACTTCACTGGAGCTATATTAAATATCCACAGCTAAAAAACTACTTTCTGCCTGAAGCCCCATTATCAGTTACAGACTGTAACAAGGGGCTTGAGGTCTATGGTATAAAAGGGTATATTATCTCTTCCTCTAAGCAATATGTTGCTTTTCAATTTTCTCAAATAAATGTCCCTTTATCTGTCAGTAACAACCCACGCCCTCCTCTTCTTTTCTCCAGTTGTACCTAGCTGTAGCTTCACTGACTTCCAAAGGCAAACGGGGATGGACAAATGCAGCCACTCACAAGAATAAGAAGCAAAATGTTTTCCTAGTCTCCCCAACAACAGGCATAACAAAAAGACAAATCTCTCTGAGTGCTTCTCCATATGCTCTCCATCTCCATGTGTCCTGCAAGTCCATGTTCACCACAGTCTGTGTGATACATACCTGCAGCAGGAGAAGAGGTCCTACCTTCTTGATAAAACAAATGGCAAGCTTGTATATACAGAGGCTTGAGTCTGCTGCCAGGACACTGGTCAGCCCCAGGGAAACACAAGAATTCCCTATCCTGGCTTTCTGCATGCCAAAAATCCCACAACTTTCAACAAAGGAAGATCAAGGGTGTTAACCCCAATGCCCCAGCTAACTTAACCCAAACCTTGTTCACGGTACCCACATTTGGAGAAAGAGGCCTCTCTTCCTTGTCTCTAAATGGCCACCCAGCATAAGTATCTCCCCATAATAATTCATGAACAGGCTTCAAATGGTGCAGGCTTGGAAGTGGAGATTGGCTCAGACATGATTATCCTTTTCACCAGCCTAAGTTAGAAGTGCAGACAATAGACACACAGAGCAATAGATGCACTCTGACCTTGATGTTTCAGACCACCAGGCTGTTAAACAAGAGGCAGGACCCCTGTGGTCATGGGAATCTCCAGCATGTGTTTAAAACTGTAACACTATATTTATTGGTGAACTTTGCCTAAGCTATCTTTAACATTTTTCAGGTGCATGAAAAACCATCTCAAGCCAAGCCAACCATCACCCTCTCTTGTTGACATTTCTGCCATTCAAACAGGTCTGTATAGTTCTTTAGCATAACGAAATTATACTTGTTCATATGTACATATGCACTTGTGAATTTGCATTCTGCTTGCAAAATTTTATGCACTCTGTATATGTGCAGACATACACACAAGCATAAGGTGAGGAAGAGAGAGATAACTCCGCATAACAGCTTATAAATGACCAGTTCATGGCAGCTACTGCCTGCAATTTTTCACAAATCGCCCCTGCTCCTTTAGTTTGGTTGATAAATAAAAACTTGCTACTGAGCCTTCTCCTACTATAAACAGGGAAATCTATGCCCTATTGAAGACAACCATTTTTGACCCAGAGCTCCACTTCCAAGGTGTTCTGCTTAAAAACAGCAAAGTGGTTTCTGATGGCTGGGAGCAACTGAATTGTTGATTCACAAGCTACAAAGAATTCATGTTGGGTAGCCAGCTTTGCCAAACTTAGCTCACTCTCTGTACAGTTCCTCCTCTACACATCAGAATAGGACTCAAGGTGGATATCAAATTTGTTTTGAAGGGCCAGTCTTCCACAAAGATGGAAGTCCTGATGTCTGACTTCTATATGAGCTAGCAGATTTGTGCAAAGAAGCGAGAACATCCATTAAAATCATCTAATTGACCAATTTGCCAAGTTATTTGTCTTTAAAATGAGACATTTAACATGTCCTGCTATATGCTGATGAATTTTAGTAGTGCAAAATAAACACAGTTCTAAAAAATAAAAACCATATCCAGATAATGCAGCTGGTAGTTAATGATTACAATATGTGACACTTCAAATATACTGAGTCGATGACATTTAGCTGATTTGTCTTCCCTATTTTTTGCTAAGCAGGTTGGCAAAAGAAGAAAAATGGTTCATCTACTAACAAGTCTAATACAACCTTGAAATAAATTACATTCAAAAGCTAGGAGCCTGACTCAGTTTAATAGTTAAATCATTTATTCCTAGGCTAAAAAAAAAAAAAAAAAAAAAAAAAAAAAAAAAAAAAGAAAAATTTAAAAAATCCTGCCCTGAAGTCATGATCAGCATGATCCTCTATTTGAAGTCTTGCAAAATGTTCAAGGAACAGCCCTTGTGATTTGGCCAAAAGGAAGCAACACACTCAGCGGCTCTATGCAGGCCACAGAAAACGGAGACTCCCAGTATGAGAATATTAAATTATTATGGCTTTTGCAACAGGGGGCACAATTGTTAGTGGCCCCCTTCCTCTGATGGCCAAGCTATATTCCTCCCTGCAGTGAGCATTCATTGTCATACCTAATATTTGCATGCTTTGATAATAATAAGATTGTCAAGATAATAGCAGGGAAGTTTCAGTAGAAACTCAAATTTCAAAAGCCAGCTGTGCACAGCCCCAGTCGCTTTTTCTAAGAAGATGCCTTCAAAAAGCAAAATTAAGCCTTGCTCATGAGAAAAAAAAAAAGAAATTATTCCCCTTCCCAAAAAGAAGAAAAAGAAAGGAAAGAAGGGTTATTGGACAATAGAATGATGCAAAACACTTCCTGGAGAAATTATTTTTACATGAGTTTAAACTTCTTTTTGTTCCCAAAAGCATTTTGGTCAGTGCAAGCAAATAATACTGCAAACAGAAAAGCAAGCCTTAAATCAGAGAATAATTACCTTTGTGAGCTTTATTGATTGCACTGATCTAGCTGAAAGAGTTTGGGGGCTTTTCTCTCTCATCCACCTTTTTGCATGACATAACCATTCAACAGCTCAAATGAGGTGGGACATAATGTGATTTTTGGAAAGAATGGTACTATTGTTGAAGTCCACAAAATCTGTATTTCTTAGGGTTTTGGCAAACTTGCTCCTTTGTCGACACAAAATAATGGCTTAAAAAAGAAAGGAAAAAGAAAAAAGTCCACTCCCCCTCCCCTTTTGCCCTTTATCCCTATTTCAGACTATGTCATCCTGAGTTATCAAGGCACTCGTGAAAAGGCCCTGCAAGGGTAAACGTCGTGGACTGAGCCCTCATCAGACAAGAAGCCAAACCTTTTTCCTGTACATCAGGAGAGCTAGCCACCACCTTACAGCAGCTGAAGGACTGTGCTGTGTCTAGTGTTAGGCAGTCTTCATGCATCTTTTTAGTGCTTTTTCCTCACTTTGGCCTTGTTTTACACTTTAAATAGCTTTCTTTTTAAAGTCATCTGAATTAAAGTATTTTTTCCAGTGCCATATACTCCTCTCTAGTTCAGCTGAGACATAGAAATTAGATAATTGCTTCTGGGTTCAGCAACTTTCTTTCTGTGAATAGATTGCATTGAGATGTGCTGGTCTGTAGTAATGTCAGTCCCAAAGCCCTTTTCACCCCACAGAGGGAGAGAAAGGATCAGTCAAAAACAGCCTTCCACTAGGACACCAAGCGATGAAAAACCATCTCAAGCCAAGCCAGCCACCACCCTCTCTTGTTAACATTTCTGCCATTCAAGCAGGTCTACGTAGGTCTTTAGCATGACTAAATTCACAGAGCGCACTTCATACAGTCTGAAATGCAGGTTATTGAATCCCACAACATTTTAGGTCATTTGTACTGAGCAGGGAGCACTCACGATGAGATATGTATTCTGACCATCTGTAGGGAAGGGAAGACCAACTTCAACTCTTGGGTCTGCCAGCAGAGATCCATTCACTGAGTCCTCTCAGATTTTTCTCATACTGTATAGCAGAACACAGATTTTATCACACAAGTGTCCATAGTCTGCTCCATTCTTTGCACATGTTTCAGTGTTGAAAGAGCTGATAGGCTAACTTTCCTGGGAGGTTTTGGACACCACATGGCTTTATATGCTTCTGGCCCTTGTAGGCTGCCAGATTCAAAAGCAGTTAGAATGTATGCACAGACACCTATCTGTTTTTAACATGAAATGGGGATATGTCTTTTCCCTGGTTTGTGCCCTGTAGAGTTATTTATACAGCAAGAGTGAAACGAGCATAAATTACCAACACGTGAAATGCTTTCACGGACTCATGTTTGCAGTGCACTGTTGTCTGAGCAGGAATAATTACAGAAGATGCAGTACACAACAACAGTTAAAGCATAGAGGATTGCCTAGGTGGAACTGGAGCCTCAGGTAAGACTCACTGGAAAGACATTTTCTCCAAGGTAACAGTTCCCCACTGCAGCCAGGAAGCTGCTGAGGGAGTGGCAATCTGTAGAAGACATCAACAACAATGAGCAGAGGTATTAGCTAGCTTGATACTCCTAAGATAAATAAATACTAAAGAATGGCAAGTCATACCCTCACTTCTGCCAGTACTGCCTTCTTCAGAGAGGTTTGAAGAGCAGATCAGAGTGCTAATAATTCATCATTTCCTCCCACTGATCGATCCGGACAATGGTATCCCAGCACCACAAAAAGACCACAAAAACATTTTTTAAGTGCTTTCCAGTACACCCTACAATTCTAGCAGGGTAGAGACAGACATATCTAAACAAACTGTCTCAGCAACACAGCCTTGCTTCTCCAAAAAGCCCTAATCCCAGACAACTGGTTAGCTGCACACTCACCTGCTTCTGCCTTTGTCACTTCCATGTTTTGGCCTGCAAGTGAATTTTGGTGTGCCATACATAAAACTATTTCTTTGTTTTATCCTGTGCTAAATTACCCATTTACAGCAAAAGAAATCAGAAGAATGTCCAAAGAATACATATTTGCAATAGCAATTGCCCCATTGCAGCAATAACCTCTTTCACTAAGCCAAACTGAGTGTACAGCTCCGAAGTGCTTGGATTAAGGAGTTTACAGAAGGCAAATGTATTGCATATATTTCTAAACATACATGCACACACATACAAACAAACATATATACATGCTGTGAAAGAAAATAAACGTTCCAGAGTAGTAAGCTTACTTGCAATGGGCAATTAAGCATCTAACAGCACACACCGATTAAAGGGAGATCTTTGTGGTCTGAAATCATTATTATATCTGTATTATACCTTCTCCCATTGTTTGGATTCTCTGGAGCTCCACCAGTATAAAAGACAGCAGAAAAGCAGTTCTCTCTAATTAAAGTTCATATTTAAAACAGTGAAAGTTGTCAAAATTTAACTTGTTATATTTTGCATAAACAGGTCTATTTGACTTGCTGTTTTCCTTGCAGGTGAGAAAGCACTCAGCACACACTCATTATCATGGTACCAGCTCTTGGGGAAAAAAATTAATAAACAAAAAAAGAATCAAAAGCATCTTCAGTGTCAGCTGGGATCCCTGCCCTCCCGTAGGAGGCAAAGGGAAACACGGCATCAACAACCAGTACTGGAGGCAGCACTCTCAGCTGAAGTCAAGAGAGTAGAAACAGCTTAAACACCCTGACAACTTTATTTCTCCCCCTCTCTCACTGGGCCTGCGCTCCTGCCCTTTAGCTTTGAATTCCTGATGTGCCACTCGCTTGCCCTTTAGGAGTTAACAAGTTGATATCATTGCGACTTTCAGAAGGAAATCTGTCAGGAGAGCTCGAAGAAGAAATCAAAGGGGTAGAAAGCAAGAAACAAGCCCCGGTTTTTAGTCCAAAGCACAGGACTTATACAGCATATAGGATCTGATGGTTCTCCTGACTCTTTTTACCCCTTGGACAAGCAAGGGAGCATGCATTTTTCTGGGAGCTGCTCAATCTGAAAGGCCAATGTTACAACTCCTGCCCGCAACACAAGTTTATCCTCAAGCTAGTGGATCTGTTCCTTTGAGAGGGGCAGTATGGGACAGAGAAGGAGAGGGGGAAGCGGGGGGAAGCTTTTCTTTACACTTGTGCTGTTCTGAATGTGGACCATCTGTGCCCCCAGCTGGAGTGCTGGAGATGGTCTGGCACTTGAACCACACCATATTTACAGATCTAAACACAAATGGCTACTGCCTGATTGTTTCATGATTCATTAGTCAGACAAGCTCTCCTCTCCCGCCAGCACAGCTGTTACAGAGTAAACCTTTGTCACTTAATAGGCCTGATTATTACTTTCCATCAAAGGTATTGATCTGTGTCATCTCTACTTAAGGGAAAAGGGGAGAAGCGAAAAGGGGACCAAAATGTGTCGGGAAAACAAGAAAGGGGGGGGGTGGAAAAATTAAAAAACAATGACATTTGTATGGTGACTAGAGGCACCGGTCAATACGTTTAATCTCTCCTGGATGTACTGTATTCATGTATTCATTTACCACAGTGACTAGGTTACTCATGGAGATGAAACGTCTCACATGATGTGGCATTCCTTGCACTGCACCAGACTGCTGCAGTCACACAATATGGCCATGCATATAATTGGTCGGCCAAATACACAATGTGAATTAACAAATAGTATTTAAAAAAACAGAAATCAATTAAGTCATGCAGCAGAAGGTAAAAATACAGGTTCATCTCTAAAAGGCATGAGATTAGATGAAGAGATGGATAGTGAGAGACTTCAGAGAATGACCCCAGGGTTAAGCTCTTGTCCACCCAAATCAGCGGTGCTACTCCAGCTTACACCAGTGGAGGAGCTGGCCCTTTTTGTTTAGCAAATGAGCTCGGGATAGGATGTGATCTGTTACATAATTGTGATGCAGAGAGTATTTACCACAGCTTGAGAGCTTCTCGTTGCTCCAGTAGCCGCCTGACAAGCTGCCATTGCAGCAATTGCAGTGTTATTGCAAATTCACTCACTCCACTGGCAGGGTGAGGTTCGCAACATCCAGATTGAGAGTTTCATTGCCTTTCTGACTCACAGCGTAGTTATTAGTAGCATTATTGCTTCCCTGCCTTATCTGAAGTGGTACCTGGTATCCACTGTTCCAGTAACCACATGGACAGTTCAGAGCCATGGATGTGGCTCTGGTGGCAGGCTTGGCTGTGGCAGTGAGGAGCAAGCTCTCAAGGAAAGATGGTTTCACTCTTTCCATTTTCCTTACGCTTAAGACGTCATCTCTGCTGAAGGCAAATCCCAAAGCCCTTGTCCAGTCCTCTTCAGACTAAACAGCAGTGAAGATCTGGGAACTATGGGAGAGAAAAGGAGCCACAGCAGAGACCTCTTGGCTTGCACCCGTAGTAGCACAACAGTGTCACTACTCAGGCTACTGGAATCAAAGAAGAATAAAAGCTGTAAGTGCATCTTCAGGGCCAAATAGGACATAAAAATAGCATGAACATGCTAAATGCTGTGTTCAGTTCTCTCCCAGGTGGGGAACTGTTTCAGGTGCAACCCCAAAATCACTGCTGCTCAGCTATTCCAGAACATGTTCCTTCTGGGTGAAATCCACTTCCCTTGTTCCAAGACTCAATAGCTTTAGGATAGGGCAAGGAATCATCTTCTTAGCCCTTTTGGACCACAGAAGTCCAGAACCCAAACTTGTTCCTACACAGTATAGTAAGTCCTTGGTTTTATCAGCATGCACACCTGCAATGTATTCCAAGTAGAGAGCAAGGTCTAACACCAAGCAAGCTATTACAGGATGGGATGTAGTTTCCATATGAGAACAGAAAAAAAAAAAACAAATGCATAGGCCACTGGTAAATACTCAGCAAATGGGATCTTCTGGTTTTCCTCATACAGCTTGTTTGCTGTGCAGATCTGCAAGGACTGCCTTAATTTTCTCCACCTTGCAACAAACTCCTCTTCCTCCCACCAATACCTCTCAAGAGTGGTCTATAAATACAATGAACTTTTTCTCAAACCAAGACTTGTGTAAGTAACTCAGTAAGATGTTACAGAGGGAATATCAGACATTTAAGGTAAAGCACTGTTGAATGAAGGAGAAAGAATGGGAACCTACATTATCAGTGTGGAAGACCTAATCAAAGCACTTGGTTTTCACCTGAGGTTAGCCTGCCTCCACAGCTATACCTGCCATGTCCAGCCAAAGTTTGTAGAGCACAAAGACAGATGCCGGCCCAGCGTGTCAGCAGCCAGAGAAGAGATTGACACTCTTATGAGAGAAGCATGCAGGCATGTATGCAGCTGAGATGGAATATTCTTTTACAGTCCAGTTTCCAGCCAAAGCTCTGAAACAGACCAAAATACACATGCTTTTCTGACTAAATCTGCACCCCTAAGGAAAGCTGTCCCCTCCACGCTAGTATTTCCCCACTCAGATCCCATTTCTACTCCCCTACTCCCACATCCCAAGGCATATGCATTTTCACTGGATGGAAAGAAAAATCAGACGACTGCAGCACATGACACCAAGCAAGAGTTGTGGCACACACAATCCATGGGAAAGTGTTGCTTGGCAATACTGCGTGTGCTCAGCTTCCCGCCAAGGGACCGGCATTGTCTCTGTGCCAGGAAATCAGCCATTCAGCTAACAGGCAAAGCAGCGGCCACAGAAGACGGAGAAGCAGAAGGGAGCCGTCAAACCCAAGAGACATGCTTGCTCTCTTCTCCTCATTCACTACAACAAATAGCAGGGGGGTAGGGGTGGGTGCGGGATGTGAGGAACTGGAGAGATGCTGTAAATTTTAGCTCAACCCATTTATCTTTCTAATGCTTCAAGGAAGAAAACTGCTTAATCAGTGGTTAGAGAAACCAAAATCAACATACTGAGACGATATCTTAGAGCTTAGGTTTGAGCAAAACCCCTCCCATTTATGAGCTATCTTGGAATGGAAAAGGGTGACATTTTGTCACTGAATCATTTAGAAGTAGGCTGAGTAAAACAGTCAGGAACAGGCTGTTAGGAACAATCTTGCAGTAGGCAGGTCTTTGCCATTATCGATGCTTTCATTTTCTTCCCTTGGAGACAATGTTTGATTCTGGTAGTTGGTGACAAGACTAAAGCAAGAAGCCAGCAAGAGAGGAAAAAAAAAAAAAAAAAAAAAAAAAAAAAAAAATCCACTCAAGTAGCTCTTGAATAAAACCTTAGCTTTTCAAAACCTGTCCTTTCTGGGAATTTGCCAAGAGTACAGTTCTATTTTCAGACCATAGAAATGGATTATCCTTGGGATGGAAATGCTGCTCATCAGCTTCACTATCCTTTTTAACAAGGTGCTACTAAGACTTGCCAGACTTTTTTTTCTTTCTATTCTCACTGATGCAAATCAGGAGTATCTGCACATAAGCCAAACATCACACATGCTATCAGTTTAGCCCAGTAAGACCCCAGATAGATAGCATTAACCAGCAACATCTCTTCAACTTCACAGAGAAATTCAGATAGAAACCTTTTTTTTCCTGTAATACGTAACAGAACCTGGCTCAACACCATTATGTATCTTTCTTCCTAAGTCAACAGGCACTAATGGCCCAGATGGATTTCCCACCTATTTTCAACACCAAGTTCCTCCCTTCCCCTGTTGTTTAAAATAAACCCCTCTGACAGCCTTGACAGGCACAGAAGTCCTAAGGCACTGATGACACAAACTACCTACATGCCAAAAGCATGGGTCTGACTTTTCTGAGAGAAAGACACTCAATTGCACTATTTTTCTCTTACTTGTGCCTCTGTCTGTGCTCAAAACAAAGCTGAATTAATTCACACCTACATAAAGCAGTGGTTTAACGTGTCAGACTCAATGGTGTCGACTGACAGAGCTCCTCTGAATCCAAAGGACTGGCTTTGCCCAGGTATTTCCTGGTAGGAAGACCTTCCCTTTAGGAAACAGTATGATGCTTGCAGCATCCCTGAGCACCTACGAGCCATCATGTGCAGTTTTGGAAGGACATAGGAGACATCCCAAGAGAGCTCTCCAGAGGGCTGCTTTACTAACTAGAGAGTTCTGAGCAGCTGTGGTGAAAGGCAGGGGCAGACACAGGCTGTCTCTCACACAGGCAGGGAAGGCAGCTGCCTGGGGCAGCAAAAGTGTCTGATGACTCTGGGTTGCACAAGTGGCTGCAGCCTGAAGAAAGGGGTCATCGGTTCTCAACTTGCCTCAGGCCATAGATGCCCTCAAGCCGGACCCGAATTGGACCAATTGCCATAAAATTGTTTGTGGCTAGTGATGAGAGGGTAAAGCAGGAGCAAAAAGTTCTCATTTCACCTTCTGATCTTGGCTGTGGCAAAAGGATGGAGAGGCTGAAGCAACATCTGGCCAATTCCATCCCCAGATTTTCCATATAAATATATATGTTGCAGCTGGTATAAATTGCAGCAGATCTGTGTCAGGTTCCTTCTGTGAGCCTCGTGAAGTACTGCGCATTGCAACTGAACTGTGTCATCAGCTGAGGACATCTTCCCTGGTAAGGGAGGCAGGGAAAGGAAAAAAGAAAAAAAGGGAAAGCTTCAGGTCAAACGATTGATTACGGTTTTGAATTACAGGGGGCTATTGATTTTTCATTAAACACCATGTACTGCTGTAAAGCGGAAAAAAAGTAATTCATTGATCAGAGCTGTGGGCCATGTTCACTTATTGGCTTCCTGCCACATCCCATTATTCCCAGTTCTAAATGTATATTGAAGTCAGTTCATTCTAATCATTGCCTCCTGTCATCAGAAATGTCTCTCAGTAACTATTAGTTTAATCACCCCTTTCTTACAATGGTAATGAGTGATAATATCCAGCATTATGGCAGATTCATGAATATTATTCATTGTATTACAGCATTGCATTTCACAATGCTACAGTTAAGGGTCTGTCAGCATTTCCATTACAAAGCCCTCAGGCCTGGGACTTTATAAATCACTCCTAAAAATTTGCTGCTGGCAGAAATACAGAGCGGAGGGTGTCTCAGTTCTGAAGAGAATATTGTTGGAACTGCTCTCTGCAAAATCTTTCTGGCCACAGTTTAGATGCACTGAATGAGTGCTGGAAAGGGGAGAAAAAAGGGGGAGAAAGAAGAGGAACATTGCCAGCTCAAGCTGCTTTTTCCAATTGATTAAAATGCCATCATTTCAAAAACAGGATGATTTTGCTGTTACATTGGACAGCAATTCAGGATACAGGCATTCTCTTTCTAAAGCTGACACACGCAGACAGCACTACCATACTATCCTGCCGATAGTGACACTTCAAATTTAAGAATGTCTCATGTGAAACCTTTTGACTTCCACAGTATGATTTTCTCTGTACTGGCTGATGGCTTATATGTTTGATAACCTGCATTTTGAGAAAGCTGCTTGCTGTAGGGCTAAGCTTTGAAATTCTCAGATTTTATGTAGCAACTGCTTAGGTAAAACCTCATCCTGGGGACAATGGCAGGTACAGGTTTAGTAAAATGTTTGTATCCAAGTCCAGACTGCAGCCTGTAGGTTTAGAGGGAAACCGGTCAGATTTGGAGTATACACCCACACCTACTGGAAACTTTTCTGTTTCCAGTAACAAGCCATAAAGTTGTCACTGGAACTATATGCCCTAAAACTGACAGCAGGCTCTCACCCATTATTTTTAAAACTTTCAGCTGATTAAGATTTGCTGAGATGAACTGTGATTTTTTACATTATCATCAAGCAAGAGGAGGAAAGCAGATATTGCAGGATCCAAAACTGCTATGATGATAGAAGGAAAAAAATAAAGCAAAAAAATTTACTCCCAACTGCTTCCACAGCACAGAACCAGGGCTAAAACATATAACGGTGACCATAAAGACTCCATAAAGACTATTTTTATTTAAAAAAAAAAAAAAAAAAAGCGCGCAGCTGTATATCAAGTGGTCATGCATTCTTAGGCTACTCGAGGACTTTTTACACTTGTCAACTTCATCCTAGTTTTCCAGAAGCCAAAAGTGTCTCTGATACTCAAGAGCATGTACTTAAACTTTCTACTGGCTGTTTGAAATCAATTCTCTGGAAGGAGAGAGTAAACTTACCATGTTCTGCAGGGAGCTCAAAATAGGCAACAAAACAAACCACATACATGCACATGTGTACAGAGTAATACATATAAGACATATTAAGTTACTTCAGTATGTGAAAGCATTCAGAAAAGAAAGATCTATTATAAGAGAAAATACAGAAAGAAAACATGACTACCAAACCATAATTTAGCCTTACACTAATTAGGTAGAATTATTATCAGATAGACCTTCTTCCAGCATCCACAGACTGATGGTGGTGTCAATTATGACTTTTATCTGCCACTGTGTAGGTATGCTCCAAGCCATTGAGTCCAGTCTAAAACTCAAACAGTGCTGGAAGGATTTACAGACAGCTTATCTCAACTCCCTGCACAAGAGTCTACTGTTAGACACAGGTCAAGTTTTGCCTTTATTGATAAAACTGTAGCTGCTTGCTTTCATCGTTTAGTCCAGAAGTGCAAGTCCTACTACCCTTCCCACCAGCATTTCATCACCACCATGTCCATCATCAACATTCCCTGTTGGTGTGAACAACAGAGTCATGACAAGTGGTATCCACTGCTCCACCTACCCCAGGTAAGGGTTTCTCAGGGACAAACTCAGAAGGGGCAGGCCAGGCAGAGTGAAAAGGACTGAAGAGTGCCACCTGGCCCTCTCAAGAAGAAAGGGGTCCCTGTGAATGAAAACATTTGCATGAGACACCCAAGGGAGATCTCTTTTTCAGCAGGAGTCTTTGGGCAAGTTCCAGCTACAGGCACAAAAACAATAATTCATTTACTTACCCGTGTGTTCTTGCATGAAGTGTCTTTTGCAATGTGTTCCAATACATTGCCTCTCCCTGAAGCCAATCTCCTGCTGAAGCTCTTCACAGTTTGTTGCGAAGGAGAAGATGAAGCCTGCTAATTTCTGCTTTGGAGTTCGGAGCCTGTACTTGAGAGGTCAAGTGGGGCTCAGAGTGACCATCTGGACAGAAAAGAAACACCAAATCCTAGACATAAACTTGCTTTTGTACAACGGGGCTCTGCAGAGATAGAAAGAAGGGTCCTATACACAATGCAGCCAAGGAGGTGGTGGCCAATGTAAATAAATTCTAGTGAGGAAAAGAGCCAATGTGTGGGTTATAATGTGTGGAAATAAGGTAGAGGATGAATGCAGGGCTAGCAGTAGTCAGCCTAAAGGCATCAGGGGAAGCGCACAGGGAGCTCTCAATTCTCAAAGGGTGCTGCAAGGATAAATAACTCTTTTCCTTACCAGACACATGCACAAAAGAGCAGCTTATCCATGTCAGGTAGTTATATGGCTCCTATTATCAAGTAAGCACTTTGCAATCTTAGCTGTGTTTATCGTCACAACACACTGATGAGGGAGGAAAACAATTCTTGCAGACAGGAGTAGGTTTGCCTTGAGTACATTTTGAGCATGGCAGGGAAAACATCATCAGTGAAGCCAAAGAGAGTAGGACCCAGACTGTCAAAGACACTTCTGCCTCTATATCCCACCAAAAAGCACTTGGAAATCAACATGCAAATACATCTGAGGATTTTTATCTAAGTGTCTAACCCAAGCTCACACAAGAAGTCTGCAGCAGAGCAGGAAACTTACCTCCAATATTCTCAGGGAAATCTTACTTTCATTCCTGCTAATACAAATACACTCACCATAGACAGAAGCATCCTGCATTTGTATGGCACACACCTAGCCTTACAAAAAGTTAGAGAGATAGATCAAAGCTGTTATTCTGGCTGCCTGAGCATTCCTCATCTTCCAGAAAACCCTGTGCCTGCAGAAGCCGGGTCATTTAAAATGGATTGGCTGATGGTCTTAAATCTACACCTTAGGAATGAAGCCCTTACTGGCAAGACCTGTTTTTTACTTCTAATGTCCTTACCTTGTGCCAAATAGACGGTGTTGATGTCACATAATTTGCAAAGGACAGAAATCCTCTGCAGAGCTGCAACAAACAGCCCTTCTCCCATGCCAGTATGTAGCACACATCTTGGGGTAATAAAGCCTTCATTTCATGCTTCAGCACACCTGATCTAAGGCTCAGATTCAGCAATGTATTCAATGACAGCTCAGATTCAACAACAGCTCCCACCTAGCTTCACTATGAATGCCCCCCTATTTTATTCACATTTTTAACTTTTAACCCAGTTTCCCAGGGGAAAAGGAAAACAAAAAACATTCAGACTTCCCCAATAACTTTTGCACATACTGGTCTACTGTAACTAAATCTGAAAGAGCACTGACACACTTTAAGACAGTTAAGCTCCTGCAAGTGTCATGAAAGTAGGTGGCTGGTTGGAGAGAACAAACATTTTACTTCAACAGCAATCTATACCTCATATTCAGAGCCGACCTCTTCTCTGACTCTCTCAAGCTAGCTGTTTCTTGCCAAGTGTCTTGTCATCAGTTCACGCGATTGGTCTATCGGAGTTCAAGAGGATGCAGAGCACCGTGAAATATGTGTGTGCTTGTCAAAAGCATAGCCTAAATACTTACAGTGTTGTAAATATAAAGTAAACAGCTGCTGTACCTTACAGTTCAAGGTAAGACAGAATAGCTGGCATAAATTGTACCCGCGTGCTATCAACATAAAACAACAGGGCACAATATATTACTTCGAGCCCCAAGCACTTCACATCTGTCTTGACGCCATCGTAAGTTTGACACCCATCAGTTCAAAAGATAAAATACAGCTTGCAAAGAGAATCGTTTTGGCCCTGCATCAGAGAGCTCATCCCTACAATGGGGCAGGAAGACAGTACTCTCTGTTCAGGCAGCATTAAAGGATTCAGGCAATGAAGCACAAGGCAAATATGCTGATCTGTTCTACAGGAAAATACCTGTCAAGATAAGTCTCAGTTCAGCTGGGTGCTTATGTTGGCGTATAACCTCAAGCACCAATTTGAAGAGAGCTGCTTGCAATCTTCAAGTTATGCACATACTTAAGCTGTATCCATATACTAGGGCATGCTAAAACAGGACTTACCAGACTCTACTTTGACACAGCATTTCAAACAGACTAAATGATATTATTCCTTGTCTGCATCAGCCTGGGACCCAGTCTTCACTTCACCACAAATTTCACCATGCCCATTACCAACTCCACTGATTTAAAAACATCACCTCCCCCCCCAACTCCTGATGGGAAGGCTGCTTACTTCTGAACAACAGAAGGCTTGATTAGATTATACATTATTTTCAAACCATCAAATACATGCAATCATCAAATAGGGTACCATACTGAAGGCTCATGTGACAATTGGACACTGAAAATGAGTGATACAAGCTATAGTCAATACCCACTCTCCTGACTAAAGCCTTTTCTGATCTTAGCACAGCTTGGAAGCGAAGATAAAAATAATTCACTCCTTATATAAAGTTCTGAATTTTTATGTGGTTTTGACCCGACAGAAATCCTTGGCTTTCAGATGTTCCTCACTTCAAAACCCCAAAACGTTTTGTCTGTCCTGCTGTGACAAAATCCGTCTTCTCGGGTTTAACTCAAAATACCTGTGAGATTCTGTTGAGGTCAC
This sequence comes from Athene cunicularia, assembly GCF_003259725.1. Lineage (NCBI taxonomy): Eukaryota > Metazoa > Chordata > Aves > Strigiformes > Strigidae > Athene > Athene cunicularia. The sequence continues at coordinate 10,179,528 of NW_020799099.1, read as the reverse complement.
TGCTAGCATCTGCACACAGAGCAAGAGATGGTCCTGGAAAAACAGGGTGGGAGTCAAATGCACATTTATCTTCCCTTCCAACATGAACCTGGGCAGAGCACTTGCCTGTGTCTGGGATCCAGGAAGGACTTTGGGATCGCTGGGTTCAGAAGAACCCCACAGGACTGCATGACTTCTTCAAGTCAAAGCTTCAGGGCCTTGTGGAATGTCATTCTAAACTGGTTAACAGAATTCAGGTTGTACGTTAGCAGAGCACATCATCACAGGCCCAGTCTCCAGCACATAAGTCATCACAGTAAAACTTGGCACACATCTAAGCAGCTGGCTGAATCATGACCTGAGATAACAAGAACTGGAGAACAAGTTGTGACTACAACCACAACTTCTCCACGTTCATTCCACAATGGCACCATCTATTCTGGACACCATTAGGAGGGTTATTGATTTTCACAGATAATCCCAGTTGCCTTACTCAGATTCAAACCTTCAGACAGAGACTTAGCCCTAGGGAATGAATAGAGCAGAAGCAGAGCAGAGCCAGGCACAGCAGGCATTTGTGACTGTTAGTGAGCACTGAATATTGCCAACCATTATAAAACACAGGAAAATAGCAAGCAAGGCTTTAGCCAGTTTAGATAATCCTGCAGGGAATACTACCAATAGAAACTAATACATATGAAAGCAATAGCAAGCTGCCTGGGAAACTGAGCATTTCGCCTTTGGTGTCAGATTAAATGTAACAGTTAAATTGCCTTTGGTCCAGCATTAAGTGTATTATTTAACATACATACATCCCCGAAAGATTTTTCCTGAACATCTACACAGATCTTATCCTCTCCTGTTCAGAGTTTTAGCACAGGAGGTCAACATCGTGCTTGTTGTCTGAATTAAGAGTGACTGGTTTTGCTTGTCTGGAAACAGTCCAGATTTCTCCCTAAGTACCTGGGAGCAGAATTTGCCCATGTGGAGACATCTCCAGCCTGGATGGTGATGGCAGTCACTTGTGATCTCTTAGGAATACTCAGAGTATCTCTATTTAACCATCCTGTGTTGTACTGCTGTACCTGCATTGTCCTAGACCTGCTCACTCACCCGCTCTTGCTGTTGGTGTAAGTCAATTTGTCTCTTTCTGCAATCCTTTCCTCCTCTTCCAGGAGGGCTGTATTGCTCTCCACCGTGCAATCCTGCTGCATATGTTTGTAAAACACTAATATCCCAGAGAAAGGGAAAGGGTGAGGACCCACAGGTGACATAATAGCATTGCTATGCCAAGAACAAAGCAACCCCAAATGGGGGTGGTCGGCAGTACAAGTGGCTATCACAAAGTCAGTGCAAAATTCAAGAGGCTGAGCACTTTCAATTACAATTCAAATCTGCCATTTAGTTCATCATGTTTATTTAGGCATTAAAAGCTATTTTCCAAGCACATATCTGTCACATTTAGACACAACGGGCTAGCCTGTAATTAGGAAGTATATGACCTCACTGGCTTTAATTGGGAGAAGCCTGCATCCAATCCGTTTACCAGATGATAGAAGGCAACTGGCATTAGAAGGGAAGTTCGGCGTCAGCTGGTAGAACACGCACACTACCTGCTATAATGGCCCCCAATTCATCATCAGCCCTTCTACCATCAGGACTTTGTCAATGGTTTCCTCATCAATTTATTTGTGCACCAACACAAGAGATCAGGAGACAGATACTGCATCATAGAGAATTATCACAGACCAGGGAAAAAAAAAAAAAAAAAAGGAAAAGAACCAGGAATGGCAATTTCTGCTTTGGCAAGGGAGCAGGGCAGGCACAGGGCCAAAGTCACGTTTAGCCTAAGGGGCTATAACTGTGCTAACTTTACACCTGCTTATGTTATGCCAGAATTTAGCCCATACTGCCCACCAGAGTATGCTGTATCTTAATGTACAAAAAAAAAAAATAAAATTAAGACTGAAAGACCCCAGCAAAAGGCAACAATAAGGAAAAGTCCATTTGTTGTAGGAAAATGCAGTGAAGAACTTCTAATTCTGCTATATGTATCCTGCTGCACAGAAAGTACAATTTTGGCCTAGTTAAGAGCCTACAGACACATCTATCTACCTCCACTGCACTGCTCCTGACTGCTGGACAGGCCACATACCTGTGACCCATTCCAGGCACTGATTCTCAGAGACAAATACAGTCTCAGAGACAAACACAGACCATCATCCTCCAAAGGGATCTATGCTCAGGCCCAAGAAGTCCTGCCAACTGATATTTTTAAAACAGGGAGGAGAGAGGGGAAAAGCTATTTTGTGTACAAACTACACATAAAATTATTGTTGCTGCATTATTATTATTATTATTATTATTATTATTATTATTATTATTATTATTATTATTATTAAGTGTGATAGAACTGAAGCTCTGCTACACTAAGACCTGGACAAGTTCAAGAGATAAAGAATGTGTAAAACAAGCATTAGAGAGAAGAGAGGCTCATGTTCACCACCAAGAATCTCTGTGTGTTAAAATCACATGCTCTGTGTTCTGGGGCTGGCTTGTCAGCTCCATTTGCTGGTAGAAGGATACAAGGATTTCCACACCTTCAAAACAGGTCCCAGGTCAGTCATCGCATTTATTTCTGCTGGCTATACTGCTTCAGCTCATGAAAAAATAATCTCCACTCCCTTCACCATAAGCAGCCTCTCTCTTCAGCTAACAATATCATATCACCAGGAAAGAAGCAGAAAAAGTGAAAATTCAGAAATTTCATGCCTCAGGAATTTCATATATATATATATATATATAGAGAGAGAGAGAGAGAGAGAGAGAGAGAGAGAGTCAGACAGATAAATAGACAGATAGATGATAGCTTTTTACCTTGATTTGGGATAAAAAGCTAAGATCTCAGAACATTTTCCACAACAAAACACTTGATTCCATTTTTTATCAAAGTAACATGTTGTAAACCATGGAATAAATTCACAAACCAAACACATTTCAGTTGCTCCCCACAGAAGTTGCTATGAGTCAAATAGATAATCCTTCCATTGTTAAGAATGTGACTTTATGTCAGCCCTAACAGGACCATGTACACATCCAAACGACCCTAAAAACCCACAACAGCTCTGCTGTGTGAGTTGGAACATTCCTCCACAAGAGCGACCTGGGGGAAGCAAAAGAGATAAGAATGGGAGATAGAGCCAGATAAAATAAAACTCACATTGATGTTCCTCTGCATGAAGTGAATTATATAAATGTCTGATAGTCATATATGGGTTTTTTCAGCTCAGACATTGAGCGTTGAAGCCCTGTGAAGATGTAAATCACATGATAGAAGTTCTGTGGCATTCCCAGTCTAGCTCCTATTTCTGTTGATCATATTTCAAGGGGCTAGGACATTTTAAACTACACCAGCCAAAACATTCTCACTTGTAAAACCAGCCAAAGGTCAAGTATGTTCTCCTTTCTTTTACACAGTTTTCTGGTACAGCCTCAGTAATTCCACCTTTCACTCTTTTCATGGGTTCAGACCCTCTATCCCAGCCAGACTTTCATTTTGAAGAAATTGTCATAATTCCACTGACCATACCTGCACAGGATTTACTGCATAGAAGGAATACTTCTGAGATCCTGATCAGATGTTATCAGGCCAGAGGAAGCATTAAATGCTTAATGTAGTTATTCTGACACTTCAGTCTCTTGCTCTGCATAGTTCGGGTAGCCCTTCAGCACAATTGCAAGACTCAGCCTCCAACAGAGATTTTTCAAGGGAGGGCAGAATATTTACAAAGATATTTTTGCTTCTGTTCAATTAGGCATAAAGACCAACATATATGAACCATTAGCACTGTTTCTTAAAAAAATTTCCATAAGTGATATGCATCTGCTGCTGATCACTAAGTGATCCGCTAGAAGCTACTTGTGGTAAACTCAAGCCCAATGACATAATGGCTCACAGAGATACGGGATAATCATGCTTTGTCATTACTTGGGAGTACAGTGTCCAAATGGGTGAGCTGGTAGAAAGAAATTGCTAGATTCTGATAGGAACATCCTGTAAAAGGACAACTGCATTCCCAGCAGATTTCCACTTTTTTTTAATCTCTGTCAAACCTGCCAACTGCTTGGTCTTTCATGGCTGACACACTTTACTGAGGCAACAGAGAATGTAAGCAAAATGAGACAAATATTCAGGCACAAGGAAATGCGCCAGGTAAGTAGAAATAAAGGACAAAGCCACCCAGTTCAGCCATGTAACTAGTTTGACTTCTGTTCTTTGCACAATTAATGAGCTCTAACACCAAGAAACTAGCCTCCTAAGAGACAGCTAAAGCATGTACTAGCTGTAGCAAGGCCTCTGGCTTCCTTCCATTCACAGTTCCTTCCTTCATGCCTATGCTAAAATAACCTACTACTTCCTGTGGTTTCTGTTGATTTCTGTCAGCTCTTGGCCTGCTCTGGCATCCCAGCTCATCAGGTACATCCCATGCTCCTTTCCCAGTCACCCATGGGGCCTGTCTGAAAGACCTGACAAAGAGGGAGAGTCAAACTGGTTGCTACAGTGTGGCTGATTTGTATTCAGAGCACAACTGGGGGACAGACCCCAGCCTCCAGCCACAGCTTTAGGATATAAAGTTGGGCCAATGCGGAAGAGAGAAGCTGCCTGCTTATTGTTTCCAGAAGACATAAAACATGATTCCCAATGTATGCTCCCAATAAAGGGGGGGAGGGGGGGATTAATAGCCATTGAGCATATCATGTACTAGATTAATGGGTTAAATAAGTAATCAGAAAAAAATAAAGTATGCAGAGCAAACAGGGGAGACTTAATACATTAGTTACATAAGAAAAAAGGAGCAGGCGATGGGCCTTGAGGGCCCCCAGAGCGATTAGGCCTCCTCGATGTTTTCGGATAGGCAGGGTTGGCCACGGCTGTGACTTGTATCCAAGCCTGCGGACATGGCAAGCTCCTCTCCGGAAGCGACTTGCTGCTGCTGCCCCTGCTCTGACTCCAAGGCATCGCACTCGAAAGCTGTCAGCACGAGAGCCAGCTGTTTGAAAGCAGGAGCTAGTGCTGGTGGAGGGGGCGGGCGGGGCAGTGGATGGGCCACGCAGTGCACAAATGGGTGCCCACAGGCTGGGGGAAGCCCCCAGAGATTGAGGACGGGGTGTCAGTTGCGGGAAACAGAGTGCCTGGCATTGCACTCATGTCTAAAGAGTAGAAGAGAACACCATTTCTTTAAACTCATCTTGCATTCAGCCAGCTGCATATAAATTTCCCTCTATCTCATCAAGCTCTCACTGTTTGGCCTCCTCTGACTGATATTGGCTCATCATACTTAATCTAGGGTGAAATTTCCTCGTCTGAGCTAAATTACTCGCAGCCATCAAGGGAAACGATATTTATTTTTCGTGGGGCTAATGACCTGTCCCCCGGACCCACCCACTGATGGTTATTTACTAGGGCCCAGATGCTTGGGCTCAAAATGAGTGCTAATGTCAGCGGGGGCCATTTCTCATTCAGGTCTCTGATTGAATTGGAGCGATCCCATTGACATTGACTCTGTGACTTTTAAGGCCATTACCCTCAGCAAGAGATGAACCTCTCATCATTGCTCCAACACTGACAGCTGATTAGCGACAAATTACAAGCGGGAAGAACCTAAGACTTTGTTGAGTGAGGGAGGGGCAGGGGAAGGAAGAAGAGGAGGGATTCGTGGGAGGTAAGGAAAAAGCACAGTCGGGGAAGGTGGAGTGAGTAGCACAGAAGAAGGAAAGAGTGGGAAGGGAAAGCAACACCCTGAAGCTGATGCAGCCTGTGGGTATTAGTACTGCTCTACAGGCTTTCACCAAACGCAGAACAGGGCCCAAAGCCAAAGGTTGGAGGGAGCGGTGAAGACACATACCAATGGCAGGGAACTTGAATCAGAGCAGGGCTAGAAGGAAGAACCTCCACTTCGAGTCAGTGTGTGAAGAACAGACAGAAGGGCCAAACCACAGCTGGGCGGTCACAGTGCCATCTGGGGCGGTCAGGCAGACAGCTTGGCAGCTGTGTGCTGGCTCTCTCGGGAGTCGAGAAGACAGAAAAATCTCCAGGAAAGCAAAAAGCTGCTGCCGTGAACTGGCTGGTGTTGAGTACAGCTCTGCCACCAGCTCTCACTGTGCACCCTCTGTCAGTCCCCTCACCTCACTGCCTCTGTTTCCCTACTAGGAGGCTGGGTGATCAGGAGTGACACTGATGCAGACAGCATCTCCTCATGGCCATCAGTCACCACTGGCTGACACACAGAACACTTGCTACACTGAGCCAAAAGCTGCCTGACAATCCTGCTATACGTTTCAGTCACAACCCTTGTGTTTTCAGTGTTCTTAGTTAATAGACAAGTAACAAACATAACCAAAGGCACTGTCATCATGACATATTTCGCCAAGCACAGCAGTACCCAAGTTTCTCCTTTCATCACTACTATATTACTTAAGGATAAAGCTTTGAATGACTCTGGGGCACAGTCAGTTTTGCTTATGATCACAGAAATGTAGCCACTTGTGCTGTCAAACATGGGAGCCAGACAGTAACATGCACCAGCTTTCTGGACCAGCTCCTGTAAGAGACTGAAGAGTGGGTGTTATTTTAAAGCTGCCACAGAAAAATTTCATACCTTAAAGAAAATGCTACCTGCTGTGGATACAGTTCTTCTTATCTGGATGATTTGTGAGGTGGACTATGCTCCCCAAAGTAAAAGGGAATATTTTTAGTGACACAATTAATATAAATAGAGCCATCCTGAAAGGCATTACAAGGAGGCTTGTTGCTCTGCAGTCCTGCATAAGCAAGCTCAGAGACTCTTTACAGCTCACAAAACACCAGGCCCATTTAAAAGAAAAAGTGGCATGAAATACAAATGGAGAAAATGCTTGCAAGGCTGAACTGCTGCGGTCACAACCACCCTCCTCTGAAATAAAAACTGGCTTTGGATACTTGGGCAAACAAATGCAGTATGGCTAAGTACAGTCTCGGCATGCCATGTAGGCACCTGAGCTGTGATTTCTGTTAGTCAAGACCTAAAAATATAAATGGAACTTCAACAGCACTCATGGATGTTTGAATCTCAGCTGCCTCTGAAGAAAAGTTGTTCTAAGGAAACCCAAGCATGTGGCCAAACTTCCTCTTGCTGCTTCTTTACAGCTGCTTTTGAGAAATGTCTGCCCATTATTTCTGAGGAAAACCAACAAAACCAGTTCCACTTCTCTCCCCTCTCCCACCCTTTCACTTTCCTCTCCACACCATTTCTTTTATGATCTCAGGAGCTCACTAGGAAAGATCTCACACATTCAGACACCCTAAAAACCTCTCGGGGACTTGGCAACAAACAAAGTATTGGACTAGCTGTACAACTCACTGTGTTTTATGGCCTGCTTAGAAAAACTGTGATCTCATTTATGCTGATATAAGTCTAGAGCTAATCCATTCAAGTAGATTTAGACACCCCATTACAGAGCTGATGAGTCTGCGATGAGGTCTGGCTATAGTTTGAAAAGCTGACACCTAACTTTGATGCAGCAACTAACTTAACAACCCTAGACAGTGCTCTTCTCATGTTACAAGCCTTGTCCCACCTTCTCTCCTGCCCATTTAACACTCGATGGCTTCCACAGAATATCCTAGGAGTCAATGCAGGTTGTCTTTTTCACATCAGCATAAGCCATTATATGCATACCAGCATGAAAGACGTGGTAAGGGATGAAGGTCCATCCTCTTGCCAGTCCGGGTTTGATCCTCATGGGAAGTTCTCTGGAGCACTGCCCAGGTTTTAAAAGATCCTGGTAGCAAAATTTCCACCCGAGAGACCGCTCCAGGAGCTCATCACCCTCACTGAGGTTCTCCTCATATATGGAACTCGTCCTCTAGCACCTAACTCTTTCTTTTACCCAATTCCTATCTTACCCATACTAGCCCATCAGTGTGCAAGAAAGCGACCTGCCCCTTCAGCACTGTCACACCTGTTCTGAGAGAAAGCACTGCCAAACCACCACCTCCTAGCACTGCACACCTGTGTAAGGCTCTTCCTTCTCCTGGAGCAGGACAGCATGTACTTGGAACATTCACTAGAAATAAAAATTTTCTGCAGAAAACAGACTGGATTTAATGAGCTGTTTCTGAAGTAAAAGCAAAAAAAAGATCAACTGGTATCCAATAGGGTCAGAATATTCAACTGATCTAGGGTTACATCTTCCATCTTCAGACAGTGTCTCACCAAGAATGGGACAGAAACAGCATCTTTTCTCCTCAGAATTAATTTCACCAACAAATGCAGGGTTGGGGAGGCTTTGTCATCTTTTAGAACAGAAAAGAAATCCTAGTAATTGAAGCAAATCTAGCTGTCACCTGGCCAAGCGAAACACAATCCGTTCACTAACTGCAGCATCACAACACTTGGTAATCAAACTACATCTCAGAGCATTACAAATATTGTAAAAGATCTTGCATCATCCCTTAAAAAACCAAACACAAATAATAAGGAAAAGAAGAGATTTCTTGCAACACATTCTGAAAAAGCAAAATTAAGCTTGCTAGTCTTAGGAGGCTTGAGCTAAGCTGACAGGTAAAAGCAGCTCTGATTTCCAGGTGCTGAGCAGCAGCGGGAAAGAAAAGCTGATGGAGTGCTGGAGTGCCTGTGCGAGCTGCACAGTTGCTGGGGTGGGCCTGTAAGACCACGCATCCAAACAGGCTAATGTTCCCCTCACCAGCCTGATTGGTCAATTTGGATGACATATTTTGGGCATCTCTGCTTACTCAGTGACTGCAACTTGTACACCGTCCACAAATCCCCATCTGCATCTACAGATGGCCCACTTTTTTTTTTCCTTCCTTTCTCCATTGTGTTTAACAGCTCTTCGAGGTTGCAGAAAAGAGAGGCAGAGATGCGTGTTTACTGTATTCTGCTACAGAAGCCAGGTAGACATTAAATTCAACAACAGTAAGGAAAACCCAAATTCCAAATCTGCTATACTGTCCACCCTGTGCTATCAAAAACCTGTTTCTCCAGTTCAAGCTTGCACACAAAGCACAACCTAACAGCAGCATTTAAACACTGCCATACATTTGTTGTAGGACAAAACAAAAATCCTGCAGAGTTTTTAACTATATGATCTTTATTTTAACTTTGGTGTTTAATATACTTTATCCTAGACTTTGTAAAATATTTTTTCTCTGCACCTTATGAGGAATGGTAAGATTTACCCAAACCTGGGAATACTTTACAAAGCCTGGAAGATCTGGTGAAATGCAACAAGGAAACTTGAGCTCCAGTTTTATCTGTGCTGCAAAATAATCTACCTGTTCTTTTCACATTTCCCCATTTCTAACTCTCTGTTTTCTTTTTCACTATTAAATAGTGACATACAGAAGATGGAAAAGACCTGTTTCACCACTCATGCAGTTTCATTCTGCTTAAGCTCTAGTGAAAATCGACCAAAAGCAGGGGAAACAAGTTAAATAGAGAAGATAAAAGAAACCTCTTCTGCATACATATATACTCACACATCAACTGCTTCTTACAAACTGCTGCTTTTGAAAGGAGAACTTAATTTACCTGTATGTTAGCATTTAGAGCTGGTCTGTTAGTGCTGTCAACCAAACTATTCTCAAGACCAAGGGCTTTTACCTAGAAATTTACTCGATGCTATTTTTCATTGCTATTATTATAGTTAACTTCGAAGAAAACAAATTATTCAGAGCCTAACCATGCTCCATTTCTGTGCAAAATAGACATTTTAACGGAGGCAAAGGAAAGTCTTGTCCTCCCTCAATTTTCAGTGGGGTTCCTGTATTAGCTTTACACAGGGAAGCCTGTGTAAAGCCAAGCATGTGAGCAAGCATACAGAGGACCATGACCTCTGAACTTGTTAGGATTTTTCTACAATGCCTGGGACTGCAGCACCTAATGCTTAAGCATGAGGGAAGTAGCACCAGGCATGACACAGATAACTTTTCTTTCTTTACAAACTAATTCCACATCCTGTGTCTCTGCTCAGAGGCACTGAGCCCTGTGAAGAGTCACCCTTCAGAAGGAAAGTACCCCCTGCAGTCCTGACCCCACCTAGCCATGGGGGGGACAGCTTTTGTAAGACCACCTGAGTGATGCACACTACCCCATCACTTTCCAGCTTAGCAGGTAAGGCTATGCCATGTATTTTGTTTCCTAGCAGTTTCAGCAATGCATTCTCCAGGACCAGCCCTGCCTTGCTATACGCTTACTCCTCTTTCACTCCAGAGCAGGCTGAATTTACAATGATCTCCACGCATACTTCTTATTGCAGGGTGCCACCATCATTACTGAACTACATTTTTCAAGTGGCTTTCGTGTACTGCATTACTTTAAACTACAAATATATATTTTCTGTCATCTTTTGTGTGTGTGTGTGTGTGTATACTGGGAAGCCCTGCAGTTGTAGAGGCCCACCTTGAGCATCCTTAGTGAGATTTAATTTACATTAGTCCTACTCTGAAAACACATTTCATGTGATATTTTGCCAGCTGGTCCCAAAACTATTAGTCCATTTTTAAAATGCAGACCATTTTGGTTTTAATCACACACTTCTATTTTGAGTTGGGTGCACTGTAATCCATGGAGTTCTGTAATTTTCCACTTCATTTATTTTGGATTTAATGAGCTAGTAATAATGTATATTTCCAGCTGAAATGGCTGTCTGAAATGTGGAGCAGAAAGTCACAAAAGTGAAGAACTTGGAAAGTGAACATTGCTGCCTGAAGTTTTACAGAAATAAAATTAAGCAACATTAAGACATGGAAGATTCAAAAGAAATCTGCCAGATATCACAGTGAAATCCAAGGTTAAGTGTTTAAGTACTAATTGCTATGCTAAACTGAACCATTGAAGAAGTCTTGATGTACCTCAGTACAGCATAAATTACAGCTAGGATTTCTAATAGCAGAGGGGAAATCCCCTCTTCATTAATGCCTTTGCCCAACTCCCATTGAAATCAGGCCAGGAAGACTCGGATGATGAGTCTCCAAAGTTAGGCTCCTATCTTTCACTAGGGCAGCTAGGCAAAAGAGTTGATTTTTGAAAGTTCTGAGCAACCAGCAGCTCTGATGAACACTTGAAAATTAGGCCACTTAATTAGATGTAAAAATATGGGCTACTATTTTATACCTTGAAGTGTACTTTTTCATGGCTTGAAGATACAAACTGCTTTTCCTCTGCTCTAGGAAAGCAGCTATTTGATCGTAAGCAATAACAACCAGAAGTTTCACATGTTAAATGCATGTTTATGTCTAGTGTATGTTCTTCTGCTCTCTCTGGGCGTGTACAATTGACAGTATCATGTCATTATACCACTGAAATCCTTTTTGGCTCACCAAAGATGGCAAGGATTAGATAGCTACAAAATAGCTTTGCTTCATGTGAAAATACATGGGGTTTTCATCTTGTTTGATTTTAAAATAATCAAAAGTTGCAACTTCTTGTATAGCACCCTCTTAAATACAATAATAGGTACCAAATCAACTCAGCACTCTATTCTTCATCAGTCCCACTGAGTGCCAGAAAAGAGGGACTATTTACAGCAGCTATGTTAGACAATCATGTTCACTGATAGCACACACAAGCCAAATTTTGTTTTTCAGCATGGCTACTCCAGCAAGGATCTAGCCTGGTCGGTTCTGTGTCATGTAGATCTCAAGAGACAACTTGGCAAAAAACCCAGTCTCTCTCTTTAACAGTGAAACTGCTTTTAAAGATGATGTTTAAAATATTAGTTTAAATGCTATATTCACAGTCCTGCTCTGCAAACTGTAAACAAAAGCTGATTAGCCAAAGACATTTTCCCCTGTAATTAGATTCACTCCTCAGTTTAAAAAAAAAAAAAAAATCAAACCAAAAAACCACTTCATAATAAAAAAAAAGTCATGTCATGTATTTTCACTGCTCTACTCAGAGTGCTATGAATAATGTGGCTGTGCTAATTGGTACCCATTAGGGTACTGAATCAGAATTCCAATGCCCCAAACAGACTGCCTTTTCCTGATAATTATAATGGTAGGAAGCGACCCTCCAACAATTTTGAGGCTAATCACAGAGAAACCTGTATATAGTGTAAGGTTGCATTATTCAAAAAGGTAATGAAATTCCAGGAAACATCAGATGCAGCAGGTACATGAAGATAATTTTGTTTTTATAACCAATTTCAGTCAGATAAATACTAGAATCCTTTCCAATTTTCCCCCCATGAAACTAAAGTGTCACTGAGATTTACAGCCCCCTCAAGTTCTCTTTTCAGAGGAACATTCATTTACATAAACAGATAATCCCAGATAAAAATTTCCATTAGACAAAGGTGAAATGGATCAATTTTCTCTGCCAAGACAAATCTTAAATCTTGAACAGATAGGGTCATTATTACACCAGGCCCATTTCAGAAATAATGTATTAAAAAAAAAAATCAGCCGATAGCAGCCATTTCCAGCTTTCCAATTATCTTTAAGAAAAGCTTATTCTGTGGACAATAAAGCACATTACTGCACAATATGATACAGTCCATAAAGATCACAATGTTTTATGAAAGGTTAAAGAAAGCTCAGCACATTTAGGGGAATGTCATAACCCACAAAGTCTTTCAAGACTTAACTGAATCCATGCGCAGGCTGTGCAAATATTGTGCTACGGTTTGCAGTGCTCCCCTCCTGGTATCTAAACAGTGCACTAAGAAGCATATGCCACCCTGGTTTCACCCTGGAAATCGGGTATTCACATGCCGTAAAACGGAAGGTAAAGGAGGCGCTTGCACAGCTCTTCTTCCTCCAGGGAGGAAGTGAACTCACCCATCCCTACTTTATATGCTAGGGAGGAAGAGACGGTTGCTTATGAATACTTACCGAACCACAGGGTCCCTCTGCCCTTGTCTTCAAGATCAAATGGCTCTCCTCAACCCACAAGGATGTCTGACCACACAAACACACACGCAGGGAGGTCACTTGCCCAGCACATTGCCCCTTCCCTCTCCACCTCACCTCCAAGCCAGTTTTGGCATTAACGCAGCAGAAGCAAAAGCCCAGCCTCTCCTCCCCACCACTGGCACCCTGTGCTCCCCACCAGCCACTGTAGCCCAAGCCCTCTGCAATGCCAGAGCACAGCAACTAGCTCTTCAGCTCTTCCCTTGGCACAAAGCTCCAGAGGGGGAACAGAGCGAGGCCCAGCAGCTGGGGCAGGAATAACCTCCTGCGGCAGAGAGGCCACACAAGTTTGTCAGGCCCCTGGGAATAGACTTTATGAGGGGTGACAGCAGCAAGGAGAAAGTGCTAGAAATCACTGCCAATAGACACAGCCATCAAAGCAAAACCAAGCAGCAACTTCCCTGACTCATTTTCTCATCTAAAAGGAATCAGATTTATTTGCCATTTAACTAACTGCTCCTTACAGACATTGCCTGAGGAACAAGGAGAAGAACGATATAGGACCAAGTGAAACCTGGCTAGTGGCATCCCATTGCAAGAGATAACCGGTATGAAGGCTTTATACTGGTCAGTGGCAAATCCAATCCTATAGAGTGCTAACCCTTCTCATGACTTAAGATGATAAGGCTGCACAAATCCCTGAGAGACCTTTAAAGACCACAGTGCTATAGTTCTATGATGTGCTCCCACTAGCTCTGAAATACAAGAAACGAGAATTACCTGAAAAACAACCTGAAACCAACAGGCACATCCAAACACACTTTTCCAAAGCCTTCCCCTGTACCACAGTGTAAGGCGAAGTTAATTTCATTCCTTTGTTAAGGGCAGCATAAGAACATTGGGTGAACTGAAGAGTCTTCTCCTGAGTGGGGACTCAATTCAGTGACTTGTTCTCTCCCATCTTTTAATGGGGTTCTCTTCATGCTCTTGTTGTGGTTAACCTCTTGGACTGAAAGTCCAGTGACACAGAGGCTGCTGTTTGCTATTTGCCCTCACAGCAGCTAGCACTCAGAATGCCTGGTTTCTTTTCTGTCTGGTCATCACCACAGTAGAAAATGTCAAAACTAGGGAGTAACAGCAACTCATTCACCTTTGGAAAGGAGGCCACCATCCATCTAAATACAGTAAATATGTGAATCTGCACAAGAAAATGTCAAACTTTTCAATGCTCTTCTGGTTTAGCTTCTTTCAGAATTTTTTTGAGACACTGACCTAAAGGTTAGTTTGTTCACATGAGCATGATCATGTCAAGCAACTGCTATAACAGAGACTGGTCATGGTGTTCCCACTGGGACCCCATCCCTCAAAGCTGTTATTCAGTGCTTGTGTATTTGAACCCCTCAGATAGAAAAGTGACGTGTTGTAAGAGGTTGCCCCATTCATCGGGAAATCTGGAGCAGTATGAGCCTTCAGAATGGCTAACTTGTTCTGTAAAAACTGATACAGAGCAAACATTTGTACTTGTGAAAATAAGATCTCTTTACTCAGTCTAGGTGTATGCAGAGACATACAATGTCTGGGTGTAAAATAGAGACATATCAAATCTGAAAAGAAAAATCTAACTGTCTGGAATACTTAACTGCTGGTAAAACAAATCACTGTGTGACCAGTAATGAAAAGTTTCTTCCTGCATTGCCAGAAATGCAAGTACCTTTTACCGACACCAGAAGAAAAACCTGACATTACGCAACTAAACTATTATACTGTTCAATATAGCTATATATCCAGTTCATTAGTTAGCTGACAGCACTTACATTGAATGAAACTATGCACACTGTAAAAGATTAACACTGCTGTGAAATTAATTCTGGCCAGATTTTTCAAACAAAATTTGTGCATCTCTTCCTGTCCTATAGAAACAGGACGGAAGGCCTGTTGCTGCCTTCCACAGCTTGAAACTAATTGTAAACTATTAAAAGAATCATTTTGTGAGAATTTCTGAATGGCTATTGGAATTGTAGCAGAATGACTTTTATTTGAATAAAGGTGATTTTCTGTCAAGTAAATAAATAGCCCAGCCGTGAACTTAAATAAAAATAATCACAGAAAATACATCTGTTCTATCCCACCACAAATAGCAAAAAGCTCAGAAACAACACTTCAACTTTTTAAACTCTTAATCTATCTGTAAAGGACCATTACAGTTCACAGAGGATGCAAGAAAGGACAAGATCAAGCAGATTCTCACCACTACCAGCTCAGTCTTTCAGACATAAAGACTCTGATTTCACTCTCTTCAGTTTAGTGACAGGTAAGACATGGTAAGAGGTATGCCATTTTTGAGAGGGACTGGGTTTAACTTGGTAGTAGGTTTAGGCTGATCAACAGATCTCAGAAAGACTGCATGATTTACTGACAACTGCACAGAACTCATTGTAGAGGAGTGACTTGGGTTGCCCAAAGAGGGCTCAGAGGATCATCTTCAACTTGAGATTTGGTCCCACATGCTTCTAAATAAAACAAGATAACTGTTGTAACGTCCAAAAAAACCCCAAGCATGCTTTTCCTATGAACCAATATAACTGTGGTAGATCAAGCTGCAGTCTAATCTGCCTCATTGTGCAACGTTTCAGCTGAATTTTGATTGGTTGAAGATGTAGAAATCCTATGAAAAGAAAAATAATTTTGATTTTCAAAAGTGTCAGGCAACGTGATTAAAGCTGTCAGGTACAAATATCAGCATGGCTGGAATAAACAGATACTTGCAGTTCACTAGAAGATAGTACATGCTTGTCTTCATAATTTTAGAAAATTGCTTTCATTTTGAGCCAAGAAAATCTTCCAAGTAGAGCCATACTTCCCTTAACTGTTATCAGAAACTTTTTTAATGTGTGGAAAAACTTAATATTGCAATCGCTGGCATATCAGTCATAACATCTAATGATGTGGAGATTGTTGCCTTATAAAATTCACAGCTGGGTAGCTACATGGCTCAAGGCTAAAACCTATTTTAAAATCCAGTGTTTTAGGAGGCAGGATGTTTATTAAAACATTTTTTCCATTAAAAATATATGACATATCATCGGTCATTCCATGTGATGCAGTGCCAGCCCTTTTTTAGGCAGTCCACTTGGGATGACTGCTAAAAACCTGGCAAGCCTGTTTGATAAATCCACATCCTAATAATTTACTAATCCATAAAAAAAAAAAAAATCAACTAAAAAAAACCCAAACCCCAAGAGAAACAAGAGAAAAGTTTTTTAAAAAAAGCATTCCAGCAGCCTGAAAGAAACACCAGTGCCCCTCACGTAGCATCCCCAGAAACTTGCTCTCGCATACAGCCACAGTTGGTCTTTTCACGCTGACAGTCATAGATTGACATTCAAAAAGGAGATAATTGCTTGATCTCCTCATGTCGGATGTTACATTGAAATAATAATGAGGCTGCAGGGGGTGTTTGGGAGGGTTTTTTGGTTTGATTTTTTTTTTTTTTTTTTAACTAAGG
>NW_020799099.1:10084224-10163078 GCF_003259725.1 Athene cunicularia | reverse complement strand
TGGGTGGGTGGGTTTGTTTTGGGGGTTTTTTTTGAAATGTGGTGGAGAGAGAAATGCTAATAAATATTCTTTTAGCAATTCCACAGGTATTTGGCATCTGCTTCCATGAGCTGATGCATGTCTTAACTTGGAGAACACAGCAATGAATGCTAGGAGGCTAAACAAGAAAAGTCAAAATCCCTGTCTCTTCTACCATTCACCCATCTGCATTGTGTAAGGACAGCCTTTGGTATTTCACAGGAAGAATTCCAGTTTTCATGGGTGAAGCTCTGTCTCTCAAACAAGTACTCCCACCGAAGTCTGCAGGATTGCCAAGGGAATAACTGATCACTAAGGTGAGCAACAGACTTTACCATCTGATCCTACCCTAGAAACAGCTAGTATGTCTGCAACCATTTGAGAAAATTATCTGAAAAACTCTGACATAAATTTAAGATGGCTTGGATACAAAGAAATGGACACACAATCTGAGTTATCTATTCTCCCAGGTTATTTGCTGCTAGTGCTGCAACTCCCTCTCACTCTGTCTGGAATGAGCTGAGAAACACCGCAACCATTTATAGCTGCGTGCATGCAATGTTTCAGTCAGGCTTTTCCCTCATGCAGCAGCACGGCCAACAAGGCCAGGCAGAAACTAAGAGGTTTCACTCCCAGGACCACTGACACTGCTTCTGGATACCAAAGGGCAGCTCGGGGGTGTGAGACTGAGTGCAGACTGGACTACCTGAATACAAGCAGGATGGCGGGTCCCCAGATCAGAGGTGGCAGCCGTTTTGTGTTTGGTCTTTGCCCTGTCATGCCTAGCCAGACTACTCACTGCTGGTAGAGTTATCTGCTCCTCCTACTTGATACGCACAAGCAGAGAACAGATAGAACTAACTCAACAGCTGTTAAAATGGCTTTTCTACTGCAGCAGAAGTTTCCTCTGGAAAGTTCAACACAAATATGTCCAGGCAACCGAAGGAAGCACAGCCCATCCAGTAGGTCTTTGGTTTTAAAAGACTCCAGCTGAGCCTTTGCTTTGGACTAACTCTTCAGGAAAAAGAACAAAATGTTTTATACTTGAAAAAAAAAAAAAAAAAAAAAAAAAGTCACCATTGCTAACAACCAGGAAAATAACCCTGACCTTATTGAGCATCCCCTTGTATGACAAAGCATGCATACTGTTATTTGTACTTATACTGTACAAATGTTCCCAAAATGTCAGCCTTTCCTAATGATACTAAAGTGATTGAAAATTAAAGTGCAGTTCTGGCCAGGGAAGAGACTCTATTAAAAAGAGAGAGACAGAGAGAGACAGTGGCCATTGCCCATAGCTGTTCCTAGCTGTCTTCCAAGTTCTATATATTAACTAAGCTTATGTACAAAAGCCATTTTTTTAACTACTGTCAGCACTGCAGAGTCAATACAGCAGCAATAGAGCAAGCTGTTCTGCCTCATGCCTCATCAACATTTCTCACACTCTGTATCAAAGCACGAACATTAGCAAATTCAGCTGCCCTTCAAACTTCCAGTGCCAGTCAGGAGAAAAGCATCTGTGGCTGTTCAACTCCTTGCAAGGCTGCTGAAAAAATTCCTGGCTTGCCAGAAATACCCATAATAGCCAAGCCAATTGTTCTCCATGACACGTGGCTATAGGACAAGCAAGAGAGCTGTTGAGCTCTGCTCACTTCCTATGGCACAGCAATATCCACGCTACACTCCAATTACCACTCAAAATCTCTCCCTGGCAGCACAGACCAGCGGGTTAGCTGTAAGCTTTCATAACTCCCTCACATCATTCAGCATGTCTATGAGAATCAGAAGATGTTAGAAGGGGAAGAGGCACACTTCAAATGTTTGTAAGATCACTTCCTAGTGACACAGCAGAAGCTGACAAAATAGTAGCTCTAGTGATATGTAAAAAGCTTTCAATCCACCAGTCACTCAGAAGGCAGGAATACTGTCAGAAAGCATCCATCAGTTTTGCAGACTGTAGGAAAACATGAAACAGAATAAAAATGGGCTTTGGGCAAGAGTAACAGAACTCTAACTCCTTATGGTTTAATGTGTACACCATGAGTAGGGAGTTAAACCACCACTTCATTTTAGCCCAGTGCGGCATCGCAAGAAGAGACTGCATTATCTTTATTCCAAGGTTATGGAAAAAGTAGCAGAAGCATAATAGAATTCTCAGCACTGGTCAAATTCAAGAGCTCTGCAGCTGCTTTTGGGATACACTGATGAGTCTTGTATGACCCACAAGATATGGTATGAAGCATGGTTTGTGAACCAAAGGACATGGCAAGGAAGATGCAACTGGAGAACAACAGAGAAAAATTCTAACAAATGCTTCATGTGAAATGATCTTGTATGGACTTTGCTTAATGTTTGATAACTAAAAAAAATAATGAATACATTAGCTTAACTATGTGGAATTAACTGATAAAACAGTCAAATAAATAAAAAAGGAGAAGATTAGGCAGGAAAGAAGGCTATCAACCCTGTTCCCTCTCTTCTCTGCAGAGGATTTTTAGTCAAAGTAATTGCTGAAAAGAAGCATTCTAGAGCTCCCAGTCTCACACCGAGATGGGACTGAGGCATCTACCAGCATAAAAAGTAGACAAACAAAAGACAATACAAAAATATTAAAAACAAATGCAGGATTTTGCTAGTTGTACTGTACTTCATTCTTCACTGACTTTCCAGTGCCTCCTAATACATTGTCTCCTACACACAACTTTGCACTTGAAGGTCTCAATGAGGCTAGACAGACAAGGATGAGAGAGGGAAGGTGAACTGTATGTCTTCAGAAGATCATGGGATTCTAATTTTAGTAGTCAAGACAACTGAGGAAAACCTAAAATCTCATAAGACAAACTTGCAAGGGGAAAAACCTAATCCTGGCAGAGAGGCAACAATATCCACAGTGCAGTCAGCAAAACGAGATAATAGTTTCCTCCCCATTTCCCAGATCTTTCCATCCCAAAGCATTTTTGGAGGCAAGGCAAACCTTTATTTTGACATCTCCAGCTCTCTAACTATATCACTGCTACTTAGCAGAGATTTTGGCATTTTGCAACACAGTCAGAAAAAAAAAAATCATGATTTGCATACATTCATCTTGGCAGATGAAGAAAAAACAAGACAAAAGTAAGTGCAGTGAGATGATCACAAATGGCAAGTACTCAGGCCTCGTTTGGGATTAAAGCAGCACTTCACAGATCAAATTTAAGAGCACATTAAAAGTTTGGAAGAGATTTTGGAAAAGGTCAAATCGATTTAGGCATACAAATCCTCATCAGGACAAAATGAGAACATGTGTCTCCTGTCACAATTACAATAACATTCAAATACCTATAGAGGTCAGTCAGCAACAGTATGGATTTACAACAGAAGTGTTGGAAAGAGCACCTAATCCCCCCGATACCAGGAAATCATTCCAAGTGTCTGCACATCCCAAAACATGCTTAAACATCACTGAAAATCCAGCCTCTCTCATGCACTACAGAGAAGCTACTCAAGAAATTACAATTGTGTAAGCAACAACTGTAGGACTACTTTACAGAAAGGCTATTTTGATTTTTAACAATTTTAACAATGTCTTAGAAACATGATCCCCTTTTGGGAAATTTTATGTCAGACTTTGACCAGGTGAGGGGAGACTCAGACTTTCCCAGGAATGGTCTGGTTCTTACTTTAGCAAAGTCAGAAACCCACATGGTTGTCCAAGAGTAAAATTACCGTATCGACCAAAGCTGTCCACAATTCCTGGAGTTTCACCCTCATTTTAAATAAATCAACTAAACTCACCACAACTAGAAAAACAAAATCAAAACCTCTATGGTCAAAATAGTTTGTCTCAAAATGCCTTCTGTCATGGTATGAATTCCAGCTGTGATAAAATTTTATAGACAAGCTGGAGTTAGGGAGACCTTTAAATAAGAAAAAAAACCCAAACCAAAACAACAACAAACAACCAAACCCTATGTTCCTAAAATTCAGGACTCCACACAAAGGAATTAATTTTTTTCCCTACCAATTTCACTGGGAGCAAGATGTTGTGCTAGGAAACACCATCCTACATGATTAAGGAGCTTTCAAATAGTTTCTTTTTTTCGCTGAAAATTCCCTAATTTCTTAAAAAAAAAGCTTTATTGTCCTCTCACTACTTTCACCTTCAGAATCTCTCCAGAAAAAAAAGCCATTTGTCAATTAATTCCATTTCTTCAGGTTCAGGACTCTATTATGCTGCACAATTGTTCATGTGCGTCTGCTTTAATACAGAGGGAAAAGATGCTGCTGAATTGGAAAAAAAAATAGTAGGCTGGACAGAAGAGGTGCCTTCTTCCATTGTGTGCACAGTGCATTTTTGCTGACTGTAAGCTCTCGTAAGGCAGGAAAAAGCCCAAATGCCATCCTTGCTCTTGCTATTGGCAGCTGTTCTCTTATCACCAAAGAGAATTTATCGCACCACTGACAGATGCTGAGATTCAGAAGCTGGAGCTGAAAAAAAAAAAAAAAAAAAAAAAAAAAAAAAAAAAGGAAGAGCCCTACCAAAATAAGTCACTTCACTGCACACATCGCACATGCATCTCTCCATGGGGAGAGGAAAGAGAGCCTGAACCCCCACGGCAGATGTCAAGCGTTTTTGTTTTGGGCACTCCTGGAAGCCGCTCAGGCTCTATACTGAGGAGCATGCTACAGGAAACCATAAAGAACTTCACCACAAAAATCCTAGCAGAGGCAGGGCAAGGAAGAAAGATGGATCTTCAGGGAAGAGGACACCGAAATACAGCTTTCTTAGTATTAAGGTCACTCTAATCATCAAACACAAGGTACTTGTGTTCCTAATGCTCTCTCATGAAGGGAGTTTGTGGATTGGGGGTGTCCCAGGATTTCTATTCTTACACACACAGACACTCTTTCAAAGACTCTGGGACTTCCACAAAACTATGAACCTTATTTGCTTATATGGAACTCCACCATATATCAATATCCAGTAGTTAATTTCTCAGACACTCTGGCTACTTCCAAGAAAGGATGAGACAGGTTCTATCTGTTTCACATGACAAGGGGCTTTATTAAATATCTCTAGGTCTTGATGTAACTGTCAGTAAACACGTAGAGTATACCTGGCCCTTTGCAAGCTTTCTTTGCACACTGATACAGAACCCAAAGTGCTTTATGCACATAAATAAATACACGGTCTCTATGGTCATAAGCCAGTGCCTGTATTTTATTCACAGGCTTTGCATTGAAACGTACTCCTCAACACAGTATTCTGAAATATACCTTCTTCTTCCTCCCATCTTCTTCCCATCCCCAGGGAAAACATTGTTCTTAATCACGGGCAAAGAAAATCTGAGCTATACACGGGCACAGCTGTAAGCATGATGCGAAGGAAGATACACCACGCCATACTTTTGACCAACATTCTCAACTGTATTTTCTCAACTAAGGTCAGACTGATAACAGATGTCATTCCCGGGCACTAAACTGTCTTTTCTGGAAAACTCTGTACAATCTGCATTCTCCCATGGCAATAGATTCCAACAGTGGGAAAAGGAGTCCCAGGGCACCTTCCATCTCCTTGCTTGCAACACACATATGAAAAGCCACATCCCCACAACCACAAATCGGGAGGTGTTCTGCCAGGCACTTCCGAAGAAGAGGATCACCGAGCTAGCTACTTCAGGAGTAACGGCACTGACCTGATGTGCAAGTGCTACAGGTCTCCGAGGACGGGGGGTGCCGGGCCGGGGACCCCCCCCGCCGCAGCCTGGGTGCCGTGTTAATTATCAGGGGGATGAGGAGGCCCCTCCTGGGCGCAGGCCGGCCGTGGGTAGCGCAGTGCCAGGCTGACACCTGGAGGGAGAACCGCGCATGGGCCCGGGGAGGGGAGGGAGGGAAAGGGAGGGGAGGAGAGGCGATGGATGCTCACACCCCGCAGCCTCCCGCCCTCCGCCCGGGGAACCAGCCTCCGCTTGTCCAGCCGGAGCTGTTCTGGCTCCGACCTGCGAGAAACAGAAAAAGCAAGGGGGTGTGTGTGAAACGTTTCAGTGTCTCAAAAATCAGCACCGAGAATATTTTCACCCTTTCAACTTCAAAACTGAACTTTTGGGGTTTTTTTTTTTTGCTCCCATTTTGTCATGAGCATTTGAGATACTTTGTTTGGATCATTCTTTTTTCCAAGTCATTTGCCCCCTATTGCTCCCTGAAAAAAACACAGCAGAACGGAGCAGGGCATTAAAAGAACCTGACAGTATTACAGAGCAAATACCAGTTAGCTCAAATAAACTTGTTCTTTCCTAGGTTTCCCTCAAATAGCAAGCTAAACAGTGGTTACGGGGTTATAGGTCATGTGCCTGATCAGGGCATTGCACAGGGACACTGCTGACAATAGGAGAATGGAACTCAGCAGGGCGCAGTTAGGGCTAACAAGAAACAGTTTAGCTCACTTGTGATCTCCTCAGACATCTCTCCAGGAGAGCCTTCCCTACCTTTGTCTGCACAGGTGATTTCAGTTTCAACAGAAAAGTATGAAACCTCTTGGGTATATTCATCTTTACTCCCAATTAAGCTTATCTGCCAGTAAAATTAGGGATACAGTATAGGAATTAGGGCAAGCTACTTACTCAAGAAGGTCAATTTAGGTCAAAGCTATCTTGCACAGATGGCTAATTTTAATCACTTATGCATACAACACAATTGTTCAATAAGCTCAAAATAAATAGTGTAAGTAATTAATTTAAAGCTGTCCTAATTGTTTTTCAATTTTCCCTATTAATTTAACCTATAACACTTCTCCTATCAAAGCTTCAAAGCTTTAACTTAACAGCCAATTAAAGCTTCTTTTATAATAAAAAAAGTGCTGTCAGCTCCGATTCCTTCTGACTGAACTCTTTGAAGCACTTGGGATATCATTTAAATTGCATAGGGCTTAGAAATAAAGTGTTTTTTCCAGGTATAATGTTCTCAGTGAGCTAATGATTCAATGGACAATTAAGACTAATTAAGGTTTTAACTTGCTAACAACTTTCTAAGCAGTATTTGGCTTGATGAAAGCAAGTCTCTACTCGAGTGAACAATGAATCTCTTCATTTATCAGTGGGAGCTGGCAGGAACCTGACTTCCCCAACTCAGTTTCACCAGGGCAGCGAGAGGCTCCTCAGGATAGTTGGAGTTCGCTCACCTGGATTAATGTGGCAGCTATATTCTTGCTCCTTTACATACTTGTGACTGAATAAACATGTATTATCTCCCTCATCCAAGTGAGCACTGCAAAGAGAAAAAACTGGGACACTTGTTAGGAAAAAGATTGCCACCATGGAAATACTGTTCTTGTTAGCTTGGCCCCACTAGCCTGGTTCAGAGATTTTAGCTTCCAAGCACACTAGGTAGACCAAAATAGGCCATTTTCCTCTTTTTAGTACAGCTGATACAGGTCAGCTGGGAACTAAACTGTTCTTCCACCACCAAACATCAACAGCCTCTGAATTATTTCTTTTGAGCAAGCTACCAGATAACACCTTTGTGGCTTCCTAAGGTTTTATTTCTAATAAACACTAGTATCTGAATTCTTAGTTCTCCTGTGACCCTGTTACATGCGAGACTCACCAAGCCATCACCCAAGTATCAGCCAACTTAGCTCTTAGCACTGCGCCGGCCTGCAAGGCGTTCTATTACACCATGCTTCCCTGGGTACCTAAGGCCACTGCTGTCTGAAAAAGCATTATCCTGTGCTCCCTCCTGAATACAGCCAGCAGTAATCTGGATCTCTCCCCTTCTGTCAGAAGAACCATGTCTAAGGATCTTCTTTCAGAATGTATTTTCTCTGTGTATTTTTCCTAAATTATTCTTATTAATTTAATTAATAGCAAGCTCAAGTGAAGGGGAAAAACAGAAACAGAGAAGCCGTAGGGAAAGCAAGATAGAAAGTAAGTAAATAGGAATGAACCATTCAGAGACATGCTTCAGGTACATCCCAGAAAGAGGAAAACATGAGGAAGTTTCTTAAAGTTAAGTCTGCTGAATTATTACTATGAATAGGATCCCTCCATGTAACTCTCCAAAGTCCTGTGATATATGGGGGAGAAAAAGACAGCCAGTACATAGAACAGCTGAGAAGAGGGAAAAGGCATGAAGAAGTATCAGCAGAGGCAGGAGGAATATGTTTTTTAGAGCCCTGACATTAAAAAAATCTCAGTGAATGATTGATAAGTAGAAATATTCAAGAGCTGCTGTTGACCAAAACCAACTTAATTTGAATAACCGAATGGTGTTAACATAGAAATCTGGGGGTGATGTAGCACAGCTAGTTATATTGCAACATCTAGGATTTGAACACCTGGTCTTCACAGTCATTCTTGATTTCAAATGCCCATCACCCTACATCTTTTACTTCGCAATACAAATCTCTCTGCCATGGGAAAATCTTTCATACTTGTCATGCCATCTTGGAGAAAAGCTCTCACATTTTTGTTTAATGAGGCAAAAGGCCTTTGAAGAATTCTGCATGGCATGTTACTGAAGGGGAGGAGCAGGTGAATGAGGATTACCATTCAGCACACTGGTCAACTTTGAAAACGAGAGCCAGATATCTAGTGATTTTTTTTTTTTTAATTACGAAAAATATTGAAAAGCAGCTGGCAAACAACCCACAGCTTTTCTTATTTAGGCAATGCAAATTCTTTGCAAGAGTCTTCCTCGCTACTAAGATTATTGTTTTTTTGGTACTTCATAAAGTACACAGGGAAAAAAAAATGCTAATACTAACTACCTTAATTAACCAGAGATTGCTTTTGTAAGGTACAATTCCCATAAGCAATTGTACAATTCTCATAAGCAATTATAATCTTCAGCACTTTTTAACTTTGCACCTGTCTCTAACCTGTATTTTAGAAAGGTTTGCACTCGTCAGGTCTACCTCAAAGAAATGGCTGACGTTCCCAAAGAAACCTCTTTCTCCAGCAGCTTCTCAGGGATGCGCACCATTTCCTTCCAGACAAAATTCTCTTCCTCGACAGTAATGAAACGTTTTATTGCGCGCCTTACGCCAGGTGAGCTGTAAATGGATAATTAGCGATACCCACAGTGACGGCTGCCAAGCAGTGCCGTGTTTCGCACGGCGCCCACGCCGCCTGGGGTGCTGGCGGACATCCCGCTGAAGCGCCACGCAGCAGCCTTTCACCCCAAGTGGAAATCTCCGCCTTCTGAGACGGGCTTCCTTCGGGAGGCTTCGAGAAAACAAACCCGCCCGCAGCGGGGCCCTGTGCCGGCTTTTAAAGGCAGCTGACTAGCTCTGTGGGTGAGTTGGGTTTGACCCGTTTAATATATGGAATAAACCAGGGAGGACTGAATGTAGCTAGCAGAGGAGAGACTCTGTGAAAAACAACTAAACTGTCCAAGGCTGTACTTCACAGCTTCAGCTGAGTGTTGGGGTTCAGTACTGTCTGATGGGGCCCCCAGGCAACAATTACTGCTGCAAAGGGTCACCCACCACAACATGAAAAGTAGCCATGGCCTGCTGCTGGTGTGGGATGGCAGTCAGGCTTGTGTTCTAACATTTTACCTGCTCTAAGCAACAGCTTCCATGTCAGATGAAATCTGTTCTCAACAGCAGACTTCATGTGTCTCTAAAAGTGTGAAGAGCTGAAGATCACTATTCCCTGAAGAGAATAGGATGCCTTTGCATGGCTAGGAGTAGGGAAGACCCCCTTGCTGGCTTGGAAAGCACTGCTGTTGCGCTCTTCCCTACTCCTGTTGAGGGTTGCAGAGAAACACAAACATTTGTCAGGGAAAAAATTCTGATGCCAGCCCAGAAGCAAATCAGCAGCCTGTGCATCAGAAGAGTTAAATTTCTTGTGTGTTCCTGCTGTAAAGTGACATGGGTGCCAGGCAGTTAGGGCAGATTTGAGCTTTGGTTTCTGCTTGTGGGAGTTTGGCCAAGCAGAATTCATCATTCCACTGTAGTCATGCAGATGTGGCCCTGCTCCTTTGCATACTGTCTCCACACTTGGCCTCAGGGTCTAGGTCTAGGCCTCAGTGGCCCAGTTTTCTTAGCTGGGCAATTTGGGGTTATCATATCTGATTCTGTTCTTCCATCAGCAAGAGAAAGTTACTTTGATTTCTGTTGACTACTGGCCGAAATCATAATTGCCTGCACCAAACTGCACTGCAAAACATGTAACAGGTCAATCGCATGCTCTGAGCTTCGGGGTTTAAGCTTGCTCTACTCTCTGTGAATTTTTAAGAAATTAATGCATCCTTGTTTGAACATTTGTATAGGTCTGTATGCTTTGCTCAGTAGGATATCATCTTTTCTGTTGTCACCGCTCAGAGAAGACCAGCCGACGATGGATGGCATTAGATTATGCAGGAATTTCCATTGGTATCCTGGGCTGCTATGTGTCAGGAGTATTTTATGCATTTTATTGCAATAACGTAAGTTTGAAGCACTTGTTCATGTAATGTTTAGTTCCTGTGGTCCCACTGTTGTTTCTACAACCCAGGAAGGGGGTTCTTTGCAGGGTGTCCGAATAGAATGTTAGTCGGGACCGAGACGGAGATCAAAACAAGTTCCTTCTGACAGCAGCAGAACTGTGCTTGCTGAAGTGATAGGCAAATTGAGGTTTTCCTTTCAAGCTGTGAATCGCACAAGCCTCAAGAAAATACTCAAATTTATATGAAGGCAGGGTAAACTTTACAGATCCTACCTTTGTCAAATAGATGAGAGTGATTATGGGATGTGTCTTCATCACGAGTAATTGAAACATCCTTTCCCACTAGGTAGTTACAGAGGCAGAAATAAGATTACTTTCTCTTCATCTAATAGAGGACAAGTAAAATTAGTTCCCTTCAAAGGCCTAGATTACATCTGTGCCTGCAACAGATGCAGAGATCAGGTAGTTGAACAAGTCTGCTGAGGCAGAGCTATGCTTAAAATGTTTGGTGAAGGCCCTCCTTGGAATAAATGATGATCTACCGGGTGTACCTGAGCAGTAGAGTCCCTTCCCCTCGCTGTCATTTGATAAATACAAGTCTCATCATTCAAACCCCATTGTTTGTGCTCACAGCAGTGACAGGAGATTTGATATATCATTACATTTAGTAATGTAAACTTTCTACCCAGAGTTTACTTTTACACATGATGAAAAAACCCACAAACTTGCTTTTGTTTTTTGGTGTTTTTTTTCCTCAGTACTGGCGTCAGGTATATTTAATCACTGTGCTGGCAATGATCTTGGCAGTATTTTTTGCTCAGATTCATCCCAGTTACCTCACGCAACAGTGGCACAGACTGCGCTCCATAATCTTTTGCTCAGTGTCTGGATATGGAATTATTCCCACCATCCACTGGGTTTGGCTCAACGGCGGCATTGGTGCATCTATTGTACAGGTAAAAGAAAAAAAAAGAGCAAATAAGATTCCTTTTTGCTTTTCACTTGCCATCTTCCTTCAGTCCTCTTGCACTTCAGGAAATGAGGGGGAGGCAGCAGAAATTAAAATTTCTTTAAGCACCGACTTCTTTTGGATTATATGGTCCAAATGCAAACACTTAGAAATTGAGAAGTAGTAAACAGAACAGGTTGAGTAGATTAAATCTGCTTTACTGCTTTAAAAGCGCACCAAGAGAAGGAAATCTAGATCCAAGTGTGAGCGAGGGACAGAGGAACCTGTGTGGGTGGGCCGCACCCTGGCTCACCCCAGGGCAAGGGACAGGAGCAGAGGAGCTGAGCCGGCTGGCGAGTGGGAAGCAGTCTGTCAGGCTGCACAAGTGCTCTGGGCTGTCCGCCTCCACAGCTCAAGAGGAGGGAGGGGAAGCAGAACACACTGATGGGATGATTATTTGCTTCCTCTTCTGTTCCCTGGGTTGGCAGCAAAAATCAGTATTTGCCTACTCAGCCTTCTCTCTTATGCAGCCCTCATTTAACATGGCTGTGAAGTTACTGCACTATTTTCCTGTTCTTGTTTTACCACTTAGAGTTATGCTCTGAGAAACAAGCAGCACAGTACAGCTGAAGGCAGTAAAGTACACCCCACTGTAAAAAGCACAGAAGTCATTGCAATTACCCAGGGACCCAACTGTGCTGAAGAAAACGTTTCCTTTTCGTAGCAAGAAGTAGCTGTGAACATTCTTACACTGGCCCTTATGGAGGACTGTCACCTGGGGTGGTGGTTTAGCCCAGTCCAAAGTTGCTGTTGAATGTGGAAGAGCAACCTTTATGGCCACTTAATGCTGGCCTAAAAATCAGATAAACAGTAGTCTTCCCCTCACATCTTCCCCCACTTAATTTTTCCTGGTACAGCAGAATTTTGTTTCCATACTTCAGAAAAAGTTCCATTTCTGATAAAAGAAAAATTCTGTTAAGGAAAACAGAACACAACTCATGAATGGGTTGCTTGAATATCTACCATCCAGTATCTGGTAATCCTGAGGCCTTAGGTCCTAGCGACTGCAGTCTCAACTAGTAAATGAGATTTTGCACTGAAGCCTCACTTATTGTGGCCATTCTGTGTCAGACTGGTGTACTGGAAGATGTCAGTTTACCGACAGATTTCATGTCTGCTGCAGACTGCATAGAAACACAAAGTAGCTTGTATATTGAAGCAGAGAAGTGGTGATAAACCAAGGTGGGTTTTTTTGCATTGAGATTTTCCCAAACTTTGGCATTTGCTTTGCTGTTGGATTTTGTCCATTACATAACATAGGCAGTGCAGTAAGATTCAGATTTGTCATGCCTTTTATATCTTTAGGGACTTTTTTTTTTTTTCCTAGTTTTACCTTCTAACAGAATAGGAGAGCTTCCTTTTCTTTTGCAGGAGTTTGCTCCACGTGTAGTTGTCATGTACTTCATCGCTGCTGTAGCTTTTCTCTTCTATATTTCCAAAGTTCCAGAAAGATACTTCCCAGGTAGGACATTCTCTTCTGGGTGTTTTTTCTGCAGTTAAGCTTCCTGCAGTGTTGCAGTCCTTGCTCTGACTCCTGAACTTCCTGTGAGGGAACAGGTTGACCATGTTCTACATCAAGTATTCTCATATAGAGTAAAATGCGGCATGTATTTGCATCCAAAGAAGGCAGACAACTTCTTGTCAAGTTTGTTAAAGAACTTTCACTGCCTTCCCAGTAAGTGGAGCATATAGTTGAGCTTTGGAGACAGACTGATTGCTAATTGCATTGCATGAGTTACTGTGAAGTTTAACAATTTAACCACTTGCCCTTTTTCTTCCCCACAGGACAGTTGAACTACCTCGGCTCGAGTCACCAAGTCTGGCATATCCTTGCCGTGGTGATGCTGTATTGGTGGCATCAGTCCACAGTGTACATCATGCAATATCGACACAGCAAGCCCTGTCCTGAGTATAGCCCAGACTTGTGAGTGAAGGTAGAGCAGTCTTCATACTCGTGGGAACAGGATATTCTAACAAGTATACGGTTAAATAATCCTGGTTTTAACTTGTCACAAGTTTCAGTCAGCCTCCCTAATTAACTTCCCCAAAGAAAATGCTGATTGGTGTAATACTTGTTTGGAGATAAAGAAGTAGTGATCTTGCTGCCAGGCAGGCTGCTCCTCTATCCTGCTGGATGGCAGGAGGCTGCAATGCCCTTGAGCAGACTTTCAGAGCAGGCAGGACAGAGGTCTGCCAGTTCCCTTTCAGCTGTTTCACAATTTTAATAGCCTCAAGCCATCATTAGTATTTGTTCCTAAGTAGCCTTTTCCTCAGGCTTTTGTCAGGTTTTTAGCCTAGTAAGCATTGATCTGAATTTTTTGGAAATCAGGGAAGAGTTGATCTTTTCATGTGCATGGTAAGTGACTAAACTTTTTTCCCACTGTATTTCAGAACCACTTCAATGAAATTTCTGACTTTGAGGCTCTGGACCTTACCTAATGAGCTGAGAGCTATGAAGTTACACACTGAGGCAGTTCTTTTTCTGACTTCTGGACTGTCACCTGCTGGCTGGGCCAGTATATTATTAGGAGTTTTGAAAAACCAACAGCATTGCCTGGAATCTGACATCAATTTCCTGTTCTGCAATCAAGTCCAAAACAGGTCTTCCTGCAGTGGGACAATGGAAAGGTGGGCTGTAAGACTCAGCAGTCAGATCACAGCAGTATTTTTTTCGCTTGGTAAACATGAACAACAGAAGTAATTACCCTTGCTGAGCTAACAGGCCCATATACCAGGTTTTCAGGTTTTGTTCAAGAGCGTAATTGAGAAAGTGCTCCTGACAGCGTGCTTGTGAAACCATGGTAACTGTGGGACCCGGTCCTGGATCTAAATCACAGTGGTACGGTGTGTTGCATCCTTCAGCATCCTTGTCTGAATGATGTGCTTACACTTCAGCATCAGTATGGTAATGTATGAAATTTAATTCAGAGGATTCTTGTCCTTTCTGAACAAGCTCTTTTTCTGGAAGATGAGATCACATGTCATCCACTATAGCTATATCTTCATTTCAGATCTTACAAATTGCCTCTCTCAGTATGGGTAGTGCCATCACTTCAAGAAACTTCTCTAGATCATGGTAATTTGGAATTAGTATTCTAAAATGTTTCAGGAGTAGCACTAAGCCTGGATGTTCCTATTTGTTACTATCTTGCAATCAGTAGAGTTGCTAATGATTTTTTTAAGTTACATTTGTTTAACAGGATGGAGTAACACACCTCAAGTACTGAACCCACTGGGGATTCAAGTCACTGAACTTTGGCCTTTTAAGGTGTGATGCATTATACTGTACTTGCAGACTTTGTTACTGAAAAAGACTTAATGCCATAACCTTTCTCCAGTTAAAAGGTTGCCTTGGGTTTTAGAATCTATCTTGGAACCATCTCTTATAAACTCAATACTAGGGAGACATAAAATACACAGGTTATTAAATAGCTGTAGCTCAGCATGATTAACCTCAATGGGTGCCAGTTTTTCAAACAGGATTTGGATTATTTGGATTTTTGGGTTAGAAACAACATTTTTAAGTGACTTCTAGATAGCAGCTGTGCTTTTGTTTACAGTTCAGTTGAGCGGTGGTAGCAAATGCTGCCGCCTCGCACGATCAAGTGTTAGTCAGCATTAGCCATTTGGAGATTCCTCTGCTTGCTTCAAGATGCTGTTACAACTTAATCCCAAGCAGTAAAAGTTTGGGACCAGAGCTGTTGCAGGATGCAATTGCATCAGCATGGCTAGTGTAGGAAAGCAGCAGATTTTAACTTTTTAACTGTTTCTGCTGTGACTACAGGCAGAAATCTTCAGTTGTGGATTAAAAACTGTCCTAGCTCACCTCACTACACCTCCCCTTGTTACCTGCAGCGTGGCCTTCGATAGTACCCCTGCATCTTCTCTCATATTCTGTGACCATCTGCCAACAGCCAGCTTAATGCACACTGATGGGCCTTCTAAGGTGTCAAACAATTTGTTTTACCCCTGCGGCCACGGATGGGACAGCACTGCCCAGCAGGGGGGGCAGAGACCTTATACAACTGTGCCAAAAGCCGTGTAACAGTCGGGAAGCCCTTAATGAACTGTCGGCCTTACCAGTGCTCTGCCCTTGCCTCTGGGGGAGGGTTTTCCCTTGCTGGGGTTTACTTCAGGCAGAGAGGGCGAGGCTGGGCTTAGTGCAGTGCGCTTCACGGGGCGGGCAGGCTGCTGTCAGGCTGCTGTCGGGTCCCCTCTGCGCCGCTGCCGCCTCCCGGGCTACACACGCCCAGCTGTCCCCGCCTTTGTCGGCGGGGTGTGCCAAGAACTTGTGGAATATCGGTGGGAACTTACTGTCAGGCACGGAGAAGGCAGGATACTACCTTCTCTGCTGCTATGCTGGAGAGTAATTCCAACTGTCTGTTAAGTTCAGGGGGTTGGGTTTGGTTTTTTTATTTTTCAACTCCAGAAACAAGTAGTGGTAAGAGCTGACTGCATTTAAGATTCAACTCCCAGACCTTTGAGCCTTTCAGTGTAAACACTGAAATTATTATTTTTTAAACTTGACAGCCAAGCAAGTTTCAAGTGCACTGATTACTACTACTGAAGCCTGATAAGGTGCAAGTATAAAAGCCTGTTTCCAGTGTTATGTGAACAATAATATTTGAAGAATGTGTGTTTGTGTATTGAAAGCATACTGACTTTATAGTTTGCTAATGTATTTTTTTTATGTAAACTCCCAACTACTGTAGCAGTTTTCACTGGAGAAGGAAACTGACTGCAAAGCTGTGCGTTTTTATTACCCTGACAGAATTTATCAAGCTGCATGATGGTCTTTTATGTACATACTGAACATGTAAATAAATTTCAGTTCATTGGATGTTTACTTGGAGTAACATCATACTTACATCTTAAATAGCAAAACGACAGATGTGAATTGCTCAACCACGCAAATTCTGTCACCTCCCCAGGGTTTTAAATATACAGGGAGACTGTCTTAAATTATCAAGGCACAGCAGGGACGGGCAGGGCAGGTGTTTGAACTACACTATGCCAGTAGTGTGTGCAGTGTAGTCTACTAGGGGTACTTAGGGAGTGTCTATTTGCCTTTTGGGGGGAGGAGCTCTAGATCCAGCTGCTGATGAACTCGGCTTTGAAGCATACCACCTTTAGATCAAGATAGTTTCCAAGTAGGGCCTTGTTTGTATCTTATAAGCCTCTGGCCCATTGCTGTGCCCTAAGCAAAAGAAGGAAGGGCTCATCCTGACTGCTTCAACAGAAACAAGTTTTCCCACCTCAACTTTGTAAATGTGCTTTCAGTCTTAACAGGAGAAGTTCAACTGCACACAAAAATCTGTGATGAGAAATCAAGTGCTAGCAGTCACACTTCAAAAAAAACCATAGCCAGAACATTTTTAAACTGCTTTTGTAACTGCAGGGGCTGCAAACAAACCAACCCTCTTACCAGAGATGGCACAGGCAGAAAAGCTGTGACCGTATGTGTGTCCTGCCTATGCAGACAGCCTGCAGCAGGCAGCTGCACCAGCAGCAGGGGCGACTTTGTCCCCTCTATTACCAGTGCTTGTTCTCATCCTGTTCTGCAGCACACAGCCAGCACTCACAGAACATTTATTACCAGTAACTCTCAGGATCATGCCCCAGGACCTCTTCCAATTGTACTCCGCCAAACCTTTAAACCATGAACAACGTGCAGACTGAACGACCTCATTATCCATGAAAAACTAACTGTTTAAAGCAAGAATTTAATAGCCACAGTTGTTCATTTAAGATGAAGCCTCCAGTTAAACTGTGTTTCCTTGTAACAAAATTAGACTGAAACTGGCAGTAGATATGAGAGAGAACAGCCTGGGCATGAGCTACTATTTAGTAACTGAGTCCTGCTGCCACTCTGTCTTTGACCATTTTCATTCAGCTTATCTAAGAGTAAAATCAGTATAAGCAGCATTCAAAAAAACTGCTCTGGGAAACAGTTGCCAGAAGGGGGTTAAATCACATGAAAATTATGTCTAAAAGATTAGGTGCAGAACTAAGTCCACAGAGGTAGCACTGCAGACTATACTTAACATTTTGGCTGTAGAAAAGGGACCAAGCTTCAGTTACCACCTAGGAATTGGAACACATCCTTTTGAAACTTCTGCAGGAAGGCTCTAAAGAGGAATAAGAAATTAAAAATAGTACATGATCAACAGGTTTTGAACAAAGTTGGACAAAGAAATATGACTGGGCAGCAAATACAAGTATTTTAAAACATTTTCAAGAGAGTGACAGGTCTACAGCCACAAAATGAAATCAGCAGAAGCAGCACTGCTTATAATGAGTAAATTAAAGCCTAAATGTGAATACTTAATAAAGCAATGTTTAAAGAGATCTACAAAGTCACTGTTATCACATCTGTTTATTTAACAACTGCAAGTATTTTATGACGTACATCAGTTTCACAAAAAAGTTAAAAGTTCTCTGTTTAGTGGTACACAAAAAAGCTTTAGAAACTTGAAGTCTAACAAGAAATTGAAGTGTAGTTCAGGAAAGTGCACTTAAAAGCTGAATGCCAGCAATTTTAACATAATTTTTATGCTCTTTAATATTATGTGATGCCTTAGTCACAAATTGAGCTATACACACAATTTCCTTGATTTTCCTTTCAAAATAAGCACTATGGAAAAGTAACGCAGCAGCCACCCTTTGCCATTCTTTATTCTTTTGCAGCTTTCATTCATATTCACTCCCTCAAGTCACATGAAAGTGATTGTGGCTGCTGTATTACTAGAAACACAGCAACTCCAAGAGATACATGATGTGTGCGAGCATGTGTATATTTTATATATACTTTTCATATATAAAAATACACGATATAGTATAAAAAACTCCACATAAACTCTTATTCTCACAGTAGCAAATATATCAACTTATTTTCACAGTACTTGGTTTTACTAACTGGGACACCCAGAATGATTAAGTTATCTCCTCCAAAGGTGGTATCCACAAATCCCACATTACACAGTTCAGCCAAAGCAAATGCGGACATCTCAAGGCCGTTTGAGAGTCCGCAGAGAAACATAACTATCTTACTTTTCTTTCAATGTCTGCAACTGTTAAGGGCTTCTTAGTACCTTTGGACAGAATATCTCTCTCTCAAGCAGCTGATTCTAAAAAGCCTGCAGTTCGGTCATCCCAACATGCTGAAAGCTGTAAAAATCAATTGACATTTTCAGTGGGAAAGGAAGTGTCAGCTCCTTACCTTGCCATTATTGTCTTCACAGACAGTACGATACATGTCTAGTGCAACAAGGTCTTTCCTGTATTTCAGGTAAGGTCATGATACACCCCATGGCAAGCACACACACGAGCACACACACACACACACACCCCAAATGAAGGCAAAAGGCTGTCACATTCCCCAGCAGTACCGTGTTTTGTCTCTGTTGAACAGTGGATCTTAGCTGAAATTAAACCCAAACTAGGGTTTAGTTGTGTACAAACATTATGCACCACACAAAGACAACTTGGCGAGGCATACTAATCTCTTTTCAGTCACAAGAAAGGATAAAATAATTTTAACTCTAGAAACGAAAAAGTTACATTTATGCAAAAACCTGTTTCATAACTAGAATACAAAGAACAAGGTTTATTAAGGCCATCAGGAAGTAAATATCGGCCGTAACTCATATGCAGCCAGAGGCATTATGCCACTTGTAGAGTATCATGGTTTTACAGCTTGCTTTTATCTCAGGTCTCAGTTTCTGTGTACAACCTCACTCCAGCTTTCCTGTACTGTAATATAAACCACTTACGGACCCTCTACCAAAAACCAAACCAACCTGTCACACAAAGAAAACCTGTAGTGCTCCTCAGCCTGAAGTCTCAGGATAAACAGGCAAAAACCAAACACACTTACCCCTATTCTTAATTTACCTCAATATTTAGGCCCATGATAAGTCTGATGATGCACAGCATTTTCCCTCTGCTTGGAGCTGAGCCCTAGTCCCATACACGTTGTTAACCCTTTCCTCTGGCACCAAACAGCCGAGCAAGCCCTGAAGTTGCTTTTCCACCAGCAGCACCTGCGTGGCTTTGGCAAGGACTAGCCACATTTAAGACCATGGGTCAGTTGTCTGTTTTATTTTCATTTTGTTTCCACCCACCTGCCCCATTTGTCATGTCATACTCTGCTCCAACAGCTCTTTAGGCAGGTAAGTAACAGTTCAGAAGGATACTGTAGGAAGGCAGCTCATAAGCACGTGTAGAGAAAAAAAAAAAGACAGTTAACCTGAGTATCAGAAAATGCTACACAACTTGGCGTGCGCTTCTTACAGCCTTTGGCACAAAAAAACAGGTGAGAACAGTAGTAATAAAGCCTAGGAAAATCCTGTGCAAATAGAGTTGAAACATTTCTACTTATAATCTCCTAAAAGCTTAATTTCTAAGCCTGAAAAAGACATATTTAACCAAGCACAGCTGTAATATTTCACTTTCACACTGTGAGAAAAATGAAAACAAGGAAGATAAAGGTAATGACAGTGTACATATACGTATGTGTTACTTTCAAATTCCAGGACCAGTGGAAGCAATCTCACATATCTGAGGAAGCCTTTTATCAAACCAACCCCCAGAGGAGTCAAGTGACACGTTTTTAATGTGTTGTTTTCAACAGATACTGTAATGGATCCAGCCCCACCCTCACAAGTCTTAAGATGACTGTATAACCATCAGGAAACTTTGGAAAAAACCCAAAGCACAACCCTAAATATTTCACTTTACCTCCTGTGAAAGTGGGGGAGACAACCACAAACACCTATGTCCTCCATATAAAAACATCCAATTATCTACTCATCAGCATTCAGCAGAGCAGGATACAACGTTGAGACAAGCAGAGGAACTACCTCTTTCTGCTTCCTCTCTACAACTGCCATGGAAAAAAGGCAGACTGGACCGTCCCGAGTCGTACTTGCTCTGCAGACAGTGTACGTGGCTTGGCACAAGTTGTGAGGCAGTTGAGAAGCCGTCCTGCCTACACAGCACAAACTTCTGCAACACAGTAACAAAATCTTGTCCTCAACGAGTCTGTTCGCATCACCTTCCATCACCTACCAGCACCGCGTGCTCCCAAGCACCTGATGTCTCAGAGGTACTGTGCAGCAGGACAGCAGTCCTGCCCATAAGGCTTTGTGGTGTGAAATGCAGTTTACTGGCAGAGTAGCAATCAGCTTCAGCAAGCTACTTGCTGCTTACTGCTTCTGTTCTGGAACAAATCCGGGTTCAGAGAAGTTTCTTCAAAGCTCAGTGCGTTTAGCAAAACTTTCTTATAAAATACACTTAAGTACAATAATAGATTCATCAGAACTTAAAGGAACATTAGGTTACAGTCATTTCATAAAATTACTGTTTAAAAAAAAAAAAAAAAAAGGTCTGAAAGAATACATGTTTTCTTTGCAATAAAAATCCAAGAGGAAACGAAAAGGTATTTTCAGACACAAATCCCAATTTGTAATCAAATAAATCTGATGGTTGCATCTCAGAGTCAACTGTACAAATCATCTGAAATAATCCACATGTGCCAAAGGATTTCCTCATGTAAACCAGCCTCTCTTCCCAGCATACTGAGTAGTCTTCAAAGTGCTCCAAACACTGGCTGCATCCCTGCTGGTTTACTCCCCTACATTCAGGCTTTTCATCTCGCAAACCATTATATTCTCTGTATCTTTAGTTTTAATGCTATACTTCCAGTTTGCTATTTTACATTAATGGCACTTACTGTAAAACAAACAAACAAACAAACAAACAAAAAAAGCCCAAAACCCTTGAACTTTTAGGCACTCAAAAAAAAAAAAAAAATCTGCTTTTCATCTCTGCAGCTGCATAGACATCTACTGGGTCTCAAGCCATAGCCGTGCTCTGGAATTGTGAGTGACAGCCCCTTGAGGACTTGGCTTCTTGATTTTTATGATTAATAAAGGTAGTTTTCACCTAGGAAGCAACGACTTGACTATTTCCAGCAGATCAGTCTGGGTATTAGTACATTTTGGTTCTTAGGTCTACTGCAACTGAGACACAAAGAACCAGCACAGTTCCATTAGCCTACCTGTATGTATGGAAAATGTCTTTCATGTGCTCTCTGACTGTCCCTCTCCCTCCATCTCAGCACATCACAGAGGACTGAAAAGGCAACACAAAAGTGCAGAATGACAGTATGTTCCAGGGCCCAAAGTCAGTGGCAGACAATGACTCATACCTGATTTTTCTTTCTGGGAGGCACGTGTCATAACAAAATGACACTCCCAGTTTGGGTTTTTTTTCTATTTTTCTCAAAAAAAACCCCAATAAAAATTTGCCATCCCTCTAAATGTCATCATGCAAGCTGGCCATGCCTTCTTGAACTTGAACAAACTGTACAGCCCAGGTCCCTGCCAATTCAACCAGATAAATTACTCCACTAATTAAAATCTCTATCAAGTAAGTCAGAGGGGTGGAACCCATTGGAAGCATTTACTGTTTGGAAGGAAACGGAGCTGCTCCAAAGGGATCTAACTCTAGTGTCTGTTGCTGCTGACTCTGCGCACTCTGCACAACCAGTTCTGTGAAGGGTACTGCACCAAAGTCATCTGTTTTCAGCCCATCACCACCATGAATGGCTCCATGCAAGGAGCTCTGCCTAGGTCTACCAGCCACTACTACTGTGCCGTGATCCCCACGGTTGTCACCAAACCCTTGATGCTGGGGATGCCGCATCAAGTCCGGTGGGTGGAAGGGTTTGGCTCCAAAAGGATCCAGCAGACTCTCATCTGTCTGCAGAGGGTTGGTTCGATCTTTGCTGTCAGTCAACGCAACGCTTATGTTCTCTTTGGAGTCCGAGATAGTCAGGAACTCGTTGCTGCTCTGTGAGTCCCTGCGGCCTGCTTTTTTGTGTCTGCGGGCTCTCTCTGGGGTGCGGTAGCTCGGTTTCAATGCCTTCTTCGTGGTGGTTGGGGTACCATGGTGGCGCTTTCCGTTGTTCTTTGAGACCTCCTGTTTCATGCGCCTTTGGCGGGAAGAAAGTTTCTGCAGGTTACGCTGCTGCTTCACCTTCTGTTGCTGCTGGTGACTCCCTGTGATCTCTTCAAAAGGAACCAGCCCAAACAGGTCCTCTTTACTTCCACCAGTCTTGGGGAGAAGGGAAGGCTGAAATGGCGTGCAGCCAAAAATATCAACACTCCGTGGAGAGGTGGGGGAGAGCAGAGGCTCAGTACCTGCCACCTGGCCATCTTGCTGAGACACCTTTCTGCTGAAAGGGGCTTTTGTGAAAACATCAAAGTCATCCTGCTCTTGGTTCATGCCAGGAAAAGCCATCTGAGAAGAGACATCTTTGCCTATCTTCTCTCTTGCCTGAGGCTGCAGAGTAAAAAAGGGCACTGCCCCAAACACATCAAATTCTTGGTCAGGTTTCACCTTGGTTACAGTATTTGGCATCTCAGACAAGGACATATGCATTGAACTGGGTTCTTTGATTTCACCACTGCCCACATCATCTCTGAACCTAGTGCTTAGGAGCCCTTCTGTAGATTTTTGCTTGGTACGATCAGAATCGGAATCAGAACTCTGCTTCTCTTCCTCCTCTTCCTCTACCTCTTCCTCAGAGTCCATGAGGAGAGGTCGGTGACCTAAATTCTCTGGTTCTGTATCATTGTCATCATTGAAGTCTCCATTCTCTCCCTGCAAAACTTCTTCATCCTCCTGTTCTTCTTCTTCCTCACTGCTCTTGGGAGAAGGAGGATCAGATTCAAAATCACTCTCTGACTCATCGCCACCTTTTGTCACTTGTCCCTCTGCAGTTTTCCTCCCCGGTCGGGGATCTCTAAAAGCATGGCTCAGTTTTCCAGCCTTGGTTGGGGTCCCTAAGTTATTTCCTTGATTGCTGGCCGAGTTATCCACTTGTTTTCCAGGGGAACCTGCAAGTCCGAAGAAAAATGCAAAATAAAACTTGAAATACACTCAAAGTCAACACTTATTCCATACATACCAAGAGTTGATGCAAACGTATGCTTTGCACTTAATGAGGGCAATGAGCTAAAAATCATATCTAATATTTCAAACAACGCTCAAAATAGATTAATAGTCAGACCTTTTAGCTTTACTCCTCAAACACAAGATGTCTGGAAATGCAATACTAGTATTTTTGGGGGGGATGAAGGAAGGATCAATGGACACGGGTGATCTCCATAGCCAGCTTTTCAAACACTCATTACGCAGTCATTCCTCTCCAGGGAAACAGGAGCCAGTGTGCTTGAAAGATTTGAATCAATTTTTTCTTTTAAAAACAGACTACGTATTTCTTGAAATGCTTCTGCTTTGATAGTTTGTCAGCTTATTACTCTAGTAATGAAAACAATCAGCATCGGCAAAAGAAAAGTACTCAGCAATTTCAGTTAATTCACTTCAGATCTTAGATACCATTTTACAGCAACACACCTCAAAGGGCTGCTGGGCTACCAACCACTCTGCTGTGCAGTTTCTGTATATCAGAAAGCACATGCACCTTGTTGACAAACATATCCCTTCAGGTGCTTTTTGAAGAGGTTGTCCAAGACTGACCCACTGTACTAAGGTTTTTACCACACAGATACATGTGGCAATACTGACATACTCAACGTAGTTTCAAAATAGAAGTGAGTGCATGACACCCTGTTAGTCCCCAGTCTTTCCCAAGCTTTCATAGCATGAGACAATCCTACACAATATCCCCAAGATAATTAGGTTCCTCTAAGGTCTATGAAAATCAGGGACTGAGCAAGAGAAAAGCTTGTTCCTGTCCAAGCTGCAGGGAAGGTTACATGAGGTCATCATCTGTCTGTCCTGCCTTCATGGCCACCAGCTCCTTACACAAGCTGAAGAAGTGGGACTTGGAGCCTGCCAACAGCCACAACAGATATGGGGTTTGGGGATTTTTGCCTCCCGAGTGTGTTTTGATGCATACAAAGGGAAACAGATAAGACAGCAGTCCCTGTAGGGAGATCACAAAGTAATCAGCTAACATAACTATACAGAAATAGAGATGCAGGGAGAAGGATGTTAAATGCTGGCTTTCCCTCCACAGTCAGGGCCAAAACTGTAATTTGGACTCATAAATCCCACTGAGAATTAAGCTTCATGGCCACTGGCATTTGGGCATTCAAAAAGGTCTCCCCAAGTGCCCAACCCATGGTTTCAACAGAAACAGTCTCTCTCTATCAGGGCATTCCCTATCAATAACGCCAACGAAGCACCAACTGCAAAAGCAACATGGAAGAGCTTTTATTATTTTTTTTAAAGCAATACTTGCACTGGTGTGTCAAACCTATACTTAGAGAATATCTTCTCTAGTGACACTGAAACTTCACATTGAGCCCTTCTCTAACTTCCAGTGTAGCAATTCAGGGAAGAAAAAAAAAAAAAAAAGCTATGCTTTAAGTTTGAGAAGTGTTTTCTTGTTTGTTTCTAAAATAGGATCACTCAGATCAGTTTCTCCACAGGAAGGAAATTTATTCATTTTACTCTGACACCTTCATTCTCACTATTTACTATCTGACAACTAGAGCTAAGAAGAACAATTCATTGATGACTCTTTCATGGGGTGGTTGGCTTAGAAATACTGGGAGCAGTAAAAACTTTGCATCAGTAAACAAAACAGATGGCAAGAGCAAGCAGACCAGATAAGCCTGCACAGTGCCATTGGTATGGCACGCAGACTTAGACAAAACAAGTTTCTCCCTATGTCAGAGCCCTGCTGCTGCAGAGATGTTTTTCAGAAGTGTAACTGTTGGATTTCTATTTGAAGAAAATTAGTAGAAGGAAAAGAAAGCAAAACACTTGGTCTCAGCTCAAGAAAGTGTATTTACTAGAGATGTCCTTTTCTCTAGGACAAAGATCACACAGTAGCCATACTGCTTTAAGAATGTATAATTGAACATGTAACTAATACAGCAACGATAATTCATCTTTTTGCAGACACAGAGCAACTATTGAAAATGTGTGTGGAATACTCTGAAGTGATGGCTATATTACAGTCACTCCAGGCTGATACTAGGTGGGTACCAACCTTCAGATGGAGACCAGAACAATGGCAAAGCCAACTGTGTTTATGCTTGCACCACTTGGACTGACAACCAGTTTACACTTGCCTAATGGCCAACACCGAGTTCTCTTTTACCCAGTGAGGAACACCCAGGTACCCGCCTTCACTCCTCAGATAATGCACAACACACAGAGAAGTGCTGGGTACATGTCTGACACACACCTGGGGACAGGGGTTGGTCCTCATTAAAGCAGTTAATAATGGGCTTTATTGACAGCACTGTGCTAGACTGCCGACCCTCTCACCTAACCAAAATTAATACCTTGCACGTACAGTTGTATTTAAAAGTTGCTGAAAATTAATTGACTCAATGTGTTCATTTCAAGGTTTGAAAAGGCGGGGGATGAGTATGTGCATCAGTTAATTCTTTTTAAAAAAATCTTCATCCGGAATCCATCTTGTGACTCTCTTGTTTTTACAATATACACAGTAATTTCTCAGGTAGTGTCTTCTTTCACAAGGAAATCAGCATGTAACTAACAGGCAAAGTCACATTTTGTCTTTCTGTGCTGCAGTTTAGACCAGAATATCAAGTTTTTCATTTTACAAAAACAGTTTTGCCTTTTTTAAAAGGAATTACTAGCAGATTTCTTCATACAGTAGCCATTTTGCTCTTTCGCAATTACATTTAAAATAACAATAAAAATTCAGCAGCAATATATTTTATGTATGGATTTAAAAACAAGATGATAAGAATGACTAAAAACATCAGGTGATTAGGGTTTTGAGCTGTTTCTTCTTTGCTTCTGGTGTCAGATTGCTTCTTATCTACTGTAATTTTAAATACTACATATTTGTTTTACCCACTAAATTAGAATCTGGATTATTTGGCTGCTTACTGTAGATTTCCCAAAGGTACAGCCTTCACATTGCACTGTGTAACCCCCTATCTTTCAAATCCTGCTGTTCCCAGTATTTACTGAAGCACTAATGTTAACATAAATGCAATTAGATTTAAAAGGAGAAGAAAAAAGAAATATTTCTAG
This sequence comes from Athene cunicularia, assembly GCF_003259725.1. NCBI lineage: Eukaryota > Metazoa > Chordata > Aves > Strigiformes > Strigidae > Athene > Athene cunicularia. The sequence goes on along the minus strand of NW_020799099.1, from coordinate 10,136,594 downwards.
GTTAGATGCCAACACCACTTACACAACAAAAAACCCAAACCTTTTATGTATGTCAACGTCCACATGAGTTTATACTCCCAGGGAACTATTATACCTTTGTCACTAATTCACATATGCAGAAAACAAATTATAATTTTTTCTTTAAATACAAAAACTGAACTACAGTATATCTAATATACCTGTCATCCCAGAAGGTTTAAATATTATTTGTTAGTTGCTGTCACAGTCACACTCACTGAAAAACAAACTGCAAAGGACACCAACAAGAGAAAAAATTCTAACCTCTACCAACAGCTGCTGACTTGCTGAACAAGTAATTTAAGCCACACGATGTTTAGCACTCTGTAGCACACCTCTCTGGACAGAACACAGATCAAACAGCACTTGATAATACATGGCAAAACACTTAAAGCACTTTCCCAAACCACACTCAATGTATTAGTACTGACACACAAGCCATTCGAACATCTCTAAACACACCCACCTATAACTGTTACTCAGGCTGATACACAGCAAATTATTTGGTGAATCAGTCATCCAGACAACCTAGTTTTTAAGGAATCTATATTAGCATCCTAAATTTCCTTTCTGTAGTCCAATAACTACCATCTCTAGAAAAGCTGGGATGAAGTCAGGAACAATTCACTGAGTGACCCTACTTGCTACAGATTTATGTTCTATAGTGAACACAGAGAGCACCTGCTCACTATGTCTGAAGCTATGCGTTTTCACATACTTGGAGCTCTGAACCACTCTTCAAGGAAATGCTGAGCACATTACGCATTGACGGAGACATGGGAGGTGCTGGAATAGCTAGTGAGATTATCAAAACTTTGAAGTACTTGGCCATTTTCACAGTACTTTCCACACAGCAATCTGTCTTGGCACTAGTCAGTTTTGTGGCCTCTTGTTCTAAGAGCAGTGGGGGTAACGGGGCTAAGCCATCACACATTGGATGGAGCACACACCACCTTTTTTGAATGACAGCAAGAATGAATCAGCACACTGGACAAGGAAGCCTGAGCCTCTGCAAGTGTCTGTCCCTGTACATGCGAAAACATTTTCTGAAGTATTTATATTCTGAGGCCATTTAAAGATTGAGTGTGTTTCTTTTCCCAGCTGTACCATCACAGCACCAGGCAATTAACCGCCTATTAGCTCATCAGCTTCAAACCTCTCATTTCACTACAAATTATTTCTGAACAGGGTTTCTGAATTTCTAGCTCTTTAGCCCTGAGGTTCCTCCTTATGCACCATCTCCTTGACAGTTATGAATATTACTTCTTTATCACAACAGGGAACTTATATTCCTGTATTGTGTACAGACTCAAAACTATCAAAAAGACAATGAGTTTTGCAGTGATTAGAAACTGACAAGCTCCAGTAGCAGCTCCATATTTTTCAGATTTCAGACCCAGCATGTATGACCCTACATGCACAACTTCAACAGGAAAGCAAGTGGCACCCGTCAGATTGATGCTGGGAGCAGCAACTGCTCCTGCTACATAGTTTTGAAGAAAGCACTTTTATTTCTGAAGCATTTCAAGAGTGATGACCTCACTGCTCCCACATTTGTATTTTTCAGGAAAGAGCAAGTACCTTTCTTTATTCTTCACTCTGTGTTGAGGTGTTGTAAACAAACAGAGCCATCTGCTCCAAGCAGACACAAGATATAAACACTCTGTAGTCTAACACAGCCAAACCTCATGGAAGAAACCATCTCTGCATGCTCCTTCCCAGCTGCAGTCTTTGGTTTAGTCCCAATAACAGGGAATAAAATTGCAGCAGACTTGTGTTAAAACCAAACCAAAAAAACAAAATATCAATTTCAACCCGTGACAGGAATATTTTGGTTTGTTTTTCCGCACTATAATTCCCCCTCTTTCACTCCTAAAGAAGTTTGCAAACTAAATAAATACAAAGAGCACTACAAATAGAAACTTAATGCCCCAAAAGGAAAAATTCTCTGGTTAATGACAATTTAATGTTCTGGCCAAATAGATTTCAAAATGAAGTGTTCTGTCATGTTGATTTCATGCAATCGTCTCAACTTAAACCACTGCAGAGACTGTTCAGATATTTATTTTTATTTTAAAAATGCTGCAAATTGTTGAGTAACATCTGTTTGCAATGTACTGTTCAGATTACTACACTTCTAATCAGGTTTGCATCTTGTAGGAGACAATTGTTCTTCACTCAAATGCAAGCCAGGTGGAACATCTTTAATCATATAAGAAGATCCCAATCTTCAAGGAAATTTTCTATTCTGATGTTCTTTTTCGAGATATCCGATTATAAGAGGATGAATTCCCTCTAACAACTGCAATAATTACATGTCTTCTGCTAGTTCATCATTTTAGGGTATTGTGGGGGTGGCAAAAGAGCGGGGCATAAGGGCTTTAAGCTTTGTTTGAATTGGTAACATACTGCCACCATCATTTCAGAACGATTTGCCACATGTCAGACCCAAGGATTACCGGCATGCTGCAACTAAATCTGCGCTACTTCTCTGACAGCAGCCAGAGCAGCAGCTGCTGAATATTGTAATGAGGATTTACACTGCTTACCCCCTTTATTTTTAAGAAGGACAAAAATGGGAGAACATACACTTTTACCTGGCATCTATTGCTCAGATATTCTTTCAATAGTTAGTCTACAGGTTGAAATGTGTTATTAAAAAAAAAAAAAAGTGAAAGGTGACTGTGATTGATCTAAGATTTGGCCAAAAAAATACCACACTGCATTCTTTTGTAGAGAAAAAGCACACCACTGGAACAGCCCATAGATATGATTTATTCCTGTGATGTGTGAGTAAGTTCAAGTTACTTTGGAAGAGTTTTCTAGAAAGGCTAACATCGAAAGATTATCTTCATAGAGGGAAAGATTCTGAACCTGTATTCAGCAATACTTGAAAGCATAGCCAAGGACAGGTTATGGAGTAAAATAAACAGTATTTTGAGTGATTACAAACACTGGTATGAACTTATTTTAATTGACAAGTTACCTAAACCTGGAACACTGTACAACAGCCATATCAAGTTGTGGGTCTGGGCATCTTTTAACAAACAATTCAAGAACATCAATTGCCAAAGAAACGTGAACTGATGGCATGAGCTGTTTTAGAGGAAGCTGGCTCAAGTCTGTCTTTCTCTTGTTCTCAGGTTGGTAACTTCTTGCTGAATTGTAGCGAGTTGTGTTTCACTTAAAGCTCCAGACTGCACATAGTCCAAGGGCTCCAAAGCCATGGTACAGAAACCTGCAGCATTCTGAAACCTTGTTAGAAGCAGTACACAAGAGTAACCAAATGAACAGTCATCACCCACATTTCTTCATGCCAGAAGAATGCCCTTTTCTGCTGTAACATGGTGAATGCTAATAATCAGCTATTGCAGCAGTCCTTTCAGGGACATATTGTCTCCAAGTCTCCAGATGCTTTCCACTGTATTGCTCTCTTGCACGCAGCTGGCCGATTTTCTGTCAGATCCATATAGCTGTGATTATCAAGTTACATACCACACTGCAAAATTGCTTTTATTCTAAAACAGACACCTATAATGATCATTTAAAGACACTACCAAGTCTTTGAGCAAATCAAAAGGAAGCAGCTACAGAACTGAACTTGCTTTTATCCCCAGTCTGCACACAGTGAACATGCATGCAGTGACTGGGAAGGGGTTACCTATGTATATTAGAAAAAACACGTGACTTGATCAAGCAGCACCAAGTCTACAGACAGATGATGAGCTTTAAAAACGTTCAGTAGAACAGTTAAATACATGACCTGAACTAGAGCCTTATCCCAATAAGACAAGCCAAAAGGCAGCTCACTCAGATTCTTCACAGGAGTAAGATGCCTAGCAGACTGTTTCAGGTCAGCACTTGCCAAGAAATTCCAGTCAATGTTTCCCAACATCTACACTTATCACACAGTCCCCTGCATCATTCTGAGAGTTACTTCAAATCTTTTATTACTTCTCTGAATACCAGTAGCCAACGAAAGCAAAAGGCAATCTAGCCCAGTTTAATCCCAGGAAGAATTGATGTAAACAAAAATAAGATGGCAAAAGACTACCAAGTACAACTCAACAGCAAACTAATATATTCATGACACTTCCTTCTTATAATTTGAAGACAGCAGAAAACATGTGTGTCGGTTTCTGACACACTCAACTTGATGTTAACAAAAGCATGTTACAACACAAGCCAGTTAACACATACTTGAATCAAAGCTTCTGTTCCAAAACCATGACCACAAGAGCCAGTTTTTCCACTGTCACCATCTCACCCAGTGTTTCAGGCATTCAAGAACCAGGATCTGTTTGCCACTTTAGGTGCCTGTCCTAAATACCCCATTTACTGGCTACTGAACTATGGTTTCTTCTTTTTCATGAAAAGTTTCCAATGTTAGTTTTGTTTCTATCAGGTGGAGCATTGGAATTATTTATCAAGCCAATTTTCTTTTCCAGCCATCTCAAGTTCTAAGCCATTACTATTTTCCACAAACATTTAGGCATAGTGTGTATAGCAAGTTTACATATTGTACTTGTGAAAACACTTTTAATAGGATATACACCGTGAGTAACACTAAGTGCTTCTACACTGTTTTCCTATTACCTATATGAACCCAGTAATATGTTAGTTCATTTCACACCACTATTTGCCCTCTGCATAGTATGTCAAGTGACATACATGTTGGTGCTGGCTCTCCATTCCCACCCAAGAATAAGCACAGAAGCTCTGACAGATAAGCAGCCTTAGTCCATCCAGTTCCAGGTTCTCCTTCCCAGTGATCCTTGCAGCAGCAGTGGCTTGAAATGCACTCTCAGCTCCACAAGGAAAACCCCAAGGGCTCACAACTCACAGCACCCCATGGTCCTTTCCAGCGACGATAAAAGGTTTCAAATTTCATTCTCTGCATCTTCCTTGCATCACCTTCCCAGACACATGTAAATGTACCTGATAGCACTTATTTTGCAGAACTACCAGCATTTTACGTTAAGTTGTCAAGTCAAAAGATGATACATGATCTCCAGCTTCTTGCTACTATCTCACATCAGATGATAGAAATTAGTTAGACATTTACAAGTGCTGATTTCATCAGAGAACACTTAAGCCTCTGAACCAAAAGCAATATTCTGGGTGACTCTACTCAGCTACAGTCCATATAAAACAACATTTACTAATATGAGACCTGAATTACACAGAGAAAAAAAAAAAAGAGGCAGAAAACGACCACAGTTCCAGCTCAAACACTGATAATACAGAACACATCTTCAGTAGGAACTGTCACTTTTTAAGGAAGAAAACTTTTCATTTTTAAGTAGTCTGTATTGGTAATATCAACATTTCATCTCATCATAACTTAAGAAGTCAAAATTCTGTTGTCAGAAACCTGGGTGAATAATGGTAACACCCTCCATATTTGAACTGCAAACATGTTACAATAAGAAGTGAAACTTCTGCTCTAAGTAGATCAAGACAGTATCTCACCCAAACACTGGAACTGCGCTCACGGTATTAAATGTCTGTTCCCCTTTCTAATCAGTTGTTTTCTCTCTGATGCCCTGAGTAAGGTGGACATGTGGTTTACTTCTGTTAAATCTTTTACAATCACAAGGAACAAACCAGAAAAAAACATATTATACAGAAATATTAAGTACAAGAGTAAATCAAAAAGTTAGGGACATTCGTCAAGTTTGTCTTGGAAAGCTCTCAATTAGAAATATGTTTAAGTCAACACCATTCTTCTTTTCTTAGTTGTCTTACACCACTTTAAGACATTTCCAAGAACAATTCATGGGGAAAAGAAACCAGCTTTTAAAAGACAGATTTTCATATTTAAAGACTTATCATATCAGATTTGTTTGCTAAGTGTAAATTACTGTTCATACAGAATTAAAAATACCTTTGTTAAATCAAGCCAATATGTACACTTGTTTAAATTCCAGTTGTGAGTCAGTACACAAAAGCTATTGAAAAACATTGTTTCTTTCCAATGGAACAGGCAACAGTTCACAACCAACTCAACACTTCTCAGTCTCGGTCAGCCATGACTGATTTTTTTTTTTTAAATAAGCCATCTCTCCTTGTTCTTTACATTTCTTAGTATTTCAAGAATGAAAGCTGGGATTCAAAGTAACAAAAATAAAACACATAATACAATGAGGCCATTAATTACAATCTAAGTTGTATTATAACTATCTGAAAAACAGCATAAACAAATACATTTCTAAGATGTATAAGGTGAGGAAATAAAAAAATCCTTAGACACACGGGTATGAATACTCAAGAGACTAAGTACCTGATAGTCACCATCTGAGATTAAATACAAGTATTACTGTTCATTTTGTATATGAATTTAGGCTCACCTACAAAACAAAGCAACCTTTTTAATGAAGACTCTAGGGTAAATCATTCCAAACTGCCACCTATGGAGCAAACATTTCTTCACTGAAGAATTGCTTTCACACTATATTGAACTATTGAATATTAACAGGATGACAGAAGATAAACTTGTCCTTTCTGAATGAGCAGAACAAAAAGAGAAAACTGAGAACACTCTAACAGATCAGACAGTATTAATTTAAGTCTAACAGCAGGAGCAGACATGGATGCAGAGGTGTTTTTAAAAATTGCCTTGCAGAATACAAGAGTGTTATCCTGTTCACTCTTCACCAAGTATAGTACAAGAGCACTTGTGTGCATGAACCAGCCCTAGCAGACAATCTTCAGGAATGCAAGATGAAAGCAAAAGGAAACGCAGGTGCTAACTTAGGTTGACCCCAAGTGACTTATTTTAAGGCACATTATCTGAGCTTTTATACTTCCATAAGAATACTTATTAAAAGTCATATTAAGGCACCTTTATCACAAAAGCACTCTCAACAAAACTTAGGTAGGTGTGGCTCTATAGGTAACTGAAGCTCCTTTTACCACTTAACTATCAGGTAGGCTTTACTTTGCTAAATTAAAGTGCTGATCAAGCAAACATTAAAACTGTTGATTAAGTTACAGGATGATGCAGTTTCACATTCACGGTCAGTGTTCACATACAATGGTATTTTTACTTCTATCCAAGGTAAAAAATAGCCAAAGCCAAACTAAAACACAATAATTAATCCCCTCCTCCCCTCCAAATGTACAGATAATCTATGATATTTTGTTTGCTTTCACTCAATTTACACCAAAACTATCCATAAAAAGCAGCAGAAGCTTGCAGTCTTAACTTGGCTGGACAACTGAACTAAAGAAACAGCATAAGTTGGAAGCAGACTACAGGGAAGTAGCAAAATTTGGTCTTAGCAAATAATTTGCCTTTAGCAAAAGCATTTCTGATTCTGCCTAAGTGATTCACACTGCACTGGTCCAATGTATTTGCACTGCCAACACCACACAGTCTGTACACTGCCGAAGTACCAGGAACTGGATGCAGAAGCATTTTTTAATTTGAGGTAATCAACATATTAACAAATCTCTTTAACCCATTTACCGTCATGAGGCAGCCAACACCTTTATCGTTCCTTTGGTCATTTAACTGGACGTACATACTTCAACAGATACATAGAGAGATATTTACATATGTATACATAGGTATACATATATATGAGGTAGTGATGTTACAGATGTAACTTGCCTGCGTGAGAAATGAAAGGAACAGAACCAAACGGATCTTCAGGATGATTTTTCTGTGGAGCAGAATGGGGCTCCACATTCTTATCTGAAGATGCCCTCCTGTCCACCAGCCTGTCTGTAAAAAACAAAATGAAACAGAACAAAAAATAAAATAAAATAAAAATGGCAGGTCTTATGCCTATGCAAAGATATCTACTGTACAGAGTGAGGGAGGAATATACTCTCAATTAGGGATTTTTAGATGTTTTAAAGTTATCCTATATCCTGAATTCACACTCCTTGATCATTCAAGAAAAGTCACTTGCACAAACACATTGTTAATACCCCTGTCCCACCAAAAGCAGTATGTATGCAATGATGGAATACTTTAAATGAGGATCACTCTTGCTTATTATATGCAGCCTATGCACTCCGTAATAGAAACAACTTGTCCTCTGTGCTCTTGAGGTTTTGAAGTCAGAATTACTAAGCTTATTCAAAACACAAAATCATTCATTTTATCCAAGTCTTGCCCAGCCTTTGACACAAAAAGAGAAAAGTTGACAATCACAGCAAAATAGCTAGGAGTACTTTTTATTAAACCTGTAACACCTCAAAAATAAAAATTTGAGTGTCACGTAATATAGAGAAATGTAGTGTCTGTTTGGTATGGTCTTCAAACCTTAGGAGACTGTTTTTTTAAAGAATCTTTTTTTCTTTCAGAAGACACATTAAAAGGTTTTTAAACACAGCCACAAATTCAAAGCACTAGGAATGGTAAATACAATTTTTTCTGTCTAAGCTATTATTCTAAACCAGCTGCCTACTCGAGATCCAGCCCATCCAGCCTAACCACCACACTGCAGCTCAGGAGGGTCCCAGCAAGGCCTATCAGCCTTAACAATACCATGGTGACAAAGCATTCCACTTGCCGCTAACATCCTACATCCTCTGTGCAGAAGACACAGCATTTTGCTTTCCCCTTTTTCCACAGCAAGCAGCTGCTCTTCCAAACAATCTGAAGCACCACTTTCTTGACAATTTGTAAAGATAGCTCTGCTCTGATTACGTACCAAGCTACCTGCAGGTTTTCTATTCAGTCCTTCAATGCAGCAGCCAGGAGGCTTTGCTAAAACAACCACCAGGGACTAGACAGCAAGCTAATCTACTTCAGACAGATGCATATTAACTGTGTACAAAGCCCAAGAGTTTTGAAATTACATGCCAGTTTTAACAGACAAGTGTTCTGTTCTTATTCAAGTGTCCATAATTTGAGTTGTCTGACACTTACCTACTTTTAGAAGTACAAGTGGGAGTTGTTCTATTACAGACAACCCCCCCTTAAAATATAATCCCAACTGGGGATTCCTGGTACAGGAGACTAAGTAGTTGCTCTTACCTCAACATACACATATTGAAATAGGCAGAGACTAACCAACCCGAACAAAATTATCCTACAGTGACACAGCCACACAGAAGATGAACAAAAGACTAGCAGCTGTATGTTTTATATCATCAGCTTTGAGCCTTGAAGACAAACAACTGCCAAGCATCATATCCAACAGCAGTACTTATTTCTGTTTCTGACCAGTCATATCCATATTGCTTTCTCTCCTCAGGTTCTGGGTTTTGGTTTCAGGAGGGTTATGGGTTGATTGTTTGGGGGAGGGGTGTTATTTTGTTGATTTGGAAGGGGTGGTTTGAGTTTTGTCTTCGAAGAAATGTACATGACCTTCATCTTGCATCTTTACAAATGCAGACTGAGGGATGCTTTTGTTCTATTATCCCTAGTGTCTTGCCTCCAGAGGAAAACCAGTCAACAGCCACACAGCAATCAAACTCTAGAGCAATTTTTCAGGTTACAACAACTTGAACTGTCCTTTGGAGAGTCCTTGCAAATGCTGGCTTGCAAGACTATGCAAGTTCAAGCCCCTAGATGATGATCAGATCTTCCAACTTGAGAAGCAGGGCTTGGGATAGCAGAAAACAAAATGGATTGAAATGCTAAGCATGCAAGAAAAATGAGGGAAAGTGAGTAAATACAAGGTTTCAACTCCTCCATGGCACCTAGGAATACATGTACCAGGATACATCTCCCTGGAAAATGAATTTTAAAATTTGTCAGTTCAGCAAATCTAAGGCTATTTCTTGGAAAAGGACGAGCCATTTTTCCAGTCTTCTGAAGCACACAATTTGTCCACCTTGAAACACAATCCACTTCTCTTTATCAGAGAATGTTTGGAAAAAAAAAAAAGAGACAGTGATGGTTTCTCCAGCTTCACACAAGCAGAAATAGATTCAGTGGGACTGTTAGTATTAGATATTATTGTGCTTCAGATTCAACTTCCTAAAATAAAGTTCCAAGGTTTTTTACCAGCAGTAAATAATCATACAAATATGCAGCCCAGACTACTGCGAGAGACACAATCACGTGCCACGTGGTACAGTGGACCCTTCCATAGAAAAGTGCAGTTATTTAAAACTACAAACAAGGAAACCAGCTTTTTCCATCGAATTGACAGGTCCAAGATCCCTCAGGAGACAGCTCTCTTGGGACTTGTACACAAAGCAAGACTGGAAAGAACCACAGCTCTTTCCCGCACAAGTGGTCTAGGTAGTTCCTTCATACTGTACATGCCGCAAAGGCGATGGATGGAGAGCTTCGTAGGCTTTGCACCCACAGGTGCATCTGTTGCAGCACCGAGATGATTCTGGGCCTAACAAGAATATTGTTCAATTCAGTGTGAAGGCTGTGATGGTCATTTTTCCCAGTGAGAAAGCAGACCCATCTTGGCTCCCAGTTCTGCACAGAGTAAGTGGTTACAGGAGTTCTTTGTAAGAAATCCATTTCTTGACAACGTTGTCAGAACCTCTGCATCACATGTGCTTCAGGACCAGCATTAACACCCATGATGACAGCCACAACAGAAAAACAGTGTACACAAGAACTAGGAACTCCATACTGTAACTCCCTATCCAAGTTCTCCACAAAAGTGCTCACAGTTCAGAAATTTTCATCCAGTTACACATTACATTTTATCACATCTGTCATCTTTTTGCTATGAAAACTTTCACAAAGAGTAAACAAGCTATTCTGTTCTATGAGTTAGCTTCCTCTTTAAAGGAAAAGCGATTAATCATCACAGCAATACCCATCACTACATGCACTATGACTTTAAGCTACTAAATGCATGAAATCTAACAGTAATATTAACCTGACAAATTATGACATCATCTTGATCCACTAACAAAGGCTGTGTATATTTAATTACTCATGTATTAGTCATGAACACAACAGCTTTTAAAATATCTGACAGATTTTTAAAAAAACATTTGATTTATGTATAAAGCATCAGCTCAACAATACAAAACAGGCTTTTGGAAATGGAAAAAAGGATCAATGTTTTGCATGCTACTCAGCACCACACTATTTGACAAAAAGACAAACACAACACTGTACATGAGTTATAAAGTACAGGACAGCAACTCAGTTTAGTAACAGAGAATGTAACAATCAAAACTGTATCTTCAATTCTCCTTCCTCTAGATGGCAAAATGATTCACAGAAAGTTCAAAAATTGAGCACAAAAATTACTCAGTAATAAACAGTTTTCTCTCATAAGAAATAACCTACATCTGAAGAGAATTAAGCCTTGACCCTTAAGATGTATCTGAGGAAATTCCAGGAATAATTATACAGTTAAAGACAATTTTACAGGTATAAACCTTAATGGTACAATAAATCTCACAACTTCTCATTAATCCACTTAAGTTTGAGAAAGTACAGTAGACAAAATTAAGTATAAATATTTCTGATTTGACTCCAGTAAAGGCATTAACACTGCAAGGTAAGATCATACGACCTATGGCACAACATCCTTAATATAAAAAAAACAGTTGAAAGGTTTTTGAAGTCTTTGATATACGTATCTTTGTGTAGGCAGAAACACACATACGCTGAGATTAAAACTAGCTCCCCCTCCATTGGACCTCTTGACAGAAATTAAGTCAAAAGCCTAAAAAAGCTGTAGGTGCATCTCATTATGTATAAGCAAGCCTGCCATCTAGTGTACTAATCGGTCAAGCTAGTAATTTTTTAAATTATGTTTTCTGTATTCAAGTGACTAAAATCCCCTTTCACTGGTTATTACCAAGCAAAACTGTGCCATTACGTTTAACTTTCTGATACAGCATATGAAGCTTATTATCACCTCCAGCTCTTCAGTGCACTGAATTATCTTTACTAAGATATGTGCCAAAAACATGCTTAAGTAGATTTATTCTTTAAAAACCCCAAAACTATTTTTACATGTATAGTATAAAAAAATTGATAACAGAATATAGCAGTAATTGTTCCTGCTGCTAGAGACTTAGAGACAGCAGTTAGCAGCGTTTAGCTCCAAGTTATTCAGGCCTTCACTAAGTCTGTCTGCATGAAATTCAGCATTTTCACAGAAAGAGCTATCAAGCATTGGAACAAGTTGCTCAAGGAAGTGGTTGAGTCATCATTCCTGGAGCTATTTAAAAGATGTGTAGACCTGGCACTTAGGGACATGGTTTACTGGTGGACTTGGTACGGACAAGTTAATGGTTGGACTCGATCTTAAAGCTTCTTTCAACATAAATAATTCTATGATTTTTCTATTTCTCCAGCGTGCTAGAACCAGCCTATTGAGCTACTCCAGGCAAGCTTATTTCTTGTACAGCATTTTCCAGCTTTTTTGTAAAGCCACTTGAAATAGGTCCTTTGGTTAATATCATCTTCCATACTTGTATGTGTTCAAAACCTGTGGTTTAATTAAAAAAAAATCCAATAAAACTTACCATAACTACAGTCAGAAGTCCAAAAGTCAGTTAAAGATTCTGGAAACAGGTAATGTGCTAACCTTTTGGTTCAAAAGCTAACATTCTCCAGATTCAAGAGTGTATTATTTCAGAAGACTTCTAAAGCCTTCAATTGGAAGCAGCGTACCTAAAGATATTCCATTCTACTACTAAATAATCTCAAATTCTAAACTTGGATTCAGAAAGAATGCTTATTTTTCAGCTGGTATTATTTTATCCCTTTTCCTCAGCTAGCAGTAAATCATTGTACTCCAAAATGTGTGCAGGCTACATCCACATCTCAAAAGTAGGAGTCTTATGTGGTCAACACAGGATACAAGCAAAAACAATCAACTGGAGTTTCACAGAAAACCTCCAACCAGTTACTTTCCTTAAGGATTATCAGTTACTGCGCACATCTTGTTCAGCTACGTTTGAGGACACAGAAATCCAAGAAAAAGACTTAGCTGAAGGCATTTTTTCTAATTACTTGAAATTCAACTTTACTGCATTTTTAATTGCAAGGAACTTGCTGATACTCAGCCAAGTAAGCATATACAATCTGGTTTAAACATTGCATATCTTACAAGTCTCACTAATAAATCTGATCTTGACAAAACCAGTTTTAGGAAAATCATCTCATGAGCATGTGTTAAGCAATTAAGACGAAGAAGTAATTTCAAGTAAAAACCATTGAGATAACTGACTTGAAGAGGAAAAAGTTTATTCAACTATTGCCATATCAGAACAACAAAGCAGCCCTTACATGTAGCCACTCATCAGAAAGGACATTACAAAACATTAACATAATGTAATAGATCAGTTTTCTTTCAGGCATTTTCAAAGGACAAATCAGACCCACAGACTCTTCTGCTCTGGTGTGCAAGAAAAAAGCTGTAAAGGAACAAAGCAAGCAGCCAAACTTTTCTTCCTATCTGACAATATACCTCTGCTATTCAGAGCTTCTTGACAATCAAGGTGACACAAGCAGTATTTAAGAGCTAAGTTATTACCATTACTGCAGTATTTGAGCCCGTAAGTACCAATTTTAGACAGTGAGTTCCTATTGCACACATTTTCAAAAAGAGAAAGGAAAAGAAAGAAGACAGGCCCAGCTCTGCCCTCAAATGCTCAGAAAGAATTTTCTGTACACAGACTGCATGGCCCTTCGACAGGACAGGTGTTGGAACTGCTGAGCAACTACAGAGCCCTTATTTACTGTGAAGCAAAATAAGCCTTCAAGTGTCCCTTACTTGTTCTTAGCAGGTCAAATTCTCTGTCCAGCAGCTCCTCCTCTGTCAACTTGGAAAAATTGTCCTCTCCAAATGGGTTCCAGCCTGACATATCAGGTGGGTTATTAATGCTCTGCTTTGGGTAACTGGCAATTGCTTCAGCATCAAGAATACGTGGCCTGTAAAGTAAGTTCATGGAAGCAAATAGAAAAATTACAAGATTGTTTATCAGGGTGAAAATCTTTAACAGGCTTTATTAGGCCAAAATACTACATACAAGTAACATGCATACATTAACAGCTTATCCCAAAAGCATCGGAAAGCTAACTTAAGGGAAAACAGATCACTTGAAATATGTGGTTTGATCACATGATTTCTTTATGCAATCCTTGGAGTTTCATTATTCAATTTATTAATTGTAGCCAAAGCACAGAACCCTTCAAAGTTGACATGCAATGGCAAAAACTCTATTCCACCTGTGGTCATTTCTACATTGCCATAGGAGACTGACTTGTTTTCCTCAAAAAAAACCCCTACTAAGTATGTTAGAAGTTTTCATCAGTTCTCTTTATTTTCATATTATTTCTTCTTGGCAGACACATTAAGTGCCTTTAAGGTCTACATCCATCCAACTGATAGAAATAACTGAACCAGTTGACATAATAGCTTCTGCTTGTATTAGTCTTATCTACACAGATAAACCTTTGACCAGATGGGGTTTTCCTTTCATGAAAGTTTAGCAAATTACACCTACTACTTTCTCTGTTTGTCTGAAGCAGACTAGAAAAGCAGCAATCAGCAAGTTACAGTGTGCTAACTGGTTCTCTTGCCATGCCCAGCCAGGCTCTGCAGGCCACACGTGCAGCCCAGCTTCATGTGGAACCACCTCTTCAAGACAAGAGAAAGGAGAAGGGATTTCTTCCTACCAAGCTTGGGTGCTACCATCCCAAAGGCTCTTTCCACTGAAAGAACGACACCATGCAATACAACGCAATGCATTTAATATGTCAAGGGAAAAGAAACTCATCACCCCCTCCTTTAATACAAGAAGTATTAAGTACACAAGAAGTATATTTTTTTGTTTACAAGATCAATCTCATGTATTGCAAATCATTGCTAATTCAGAGTCATTGACTCAAAGCTAACTAGTAGGACCAAATCTTCAGCCAAACACACAGAAGAGAAACTGGAAATGTACATATTTACTTCCAGACTAGAATGATTCCTTAGAAATTATTTGTGACAGAAGTACTCTGGCAATAGACCTGCCTGAAGTACAGCTGGTAAATCTCAGATATGGGCACAGAAGTCCAGAATGACACTCTCTGCTAGGGATTAGACTACCTAATTGGCAAGATGAAGCCAAACTGGTCGTGGTGATATATTATATCAATCCACCCCACAGCAAGGAATATTTTGGTTTTGACACTTTCACCACACTGTAACCTAGAAGAGACTGACAGCAGCACCTGAAAGATGTAGCCACACTATTAACTGAAAGCCTATGTCAAGACTGACTGCACCAAAGACTCAGCATTTTGACAACTGCAAAGCACTTATCTTTCAATATAGTATAGTAGGAACCTATAAAAATACATAACCTAGCTTCTAACATTAGTGAAACTGGACAAATCTGTGATTTTTTTCGTTTTTAAACAGGAAAGAAAGAGGCTTTATTCCACACACAGTTTTTCACAAGAATTCTTGTGAAAGTCATTATTGATTACACCTTATTAAGCAAGGTTAAGTCCACATCCCATTGCAAAGGGACTATACCTCTGATGAGGTATATACTCTATCAAATAACATACTTAGGTCAGACCTCTGATCAATAGACACAAGAGTTAGAAGCCCTAGCAAATAAATACCAACTATAGGACCTCTCTTTAAGAGTGTTTAAGGTGACTTTCACATGCCCATAACCTCATTCAACACTGGTTACTAACCATCTTAAGCAAAGTCAGTTCCTGGAATAAATCCATGAACAAGAAAAAGAGGAAGGCAGGTTCTTTAACAAGTTGTACCAGGCTTATCTGCTAACAAGGTCAGTGTCTCACCCTCCTCCTAAAATATACTTTACTACTAAACAGCAAATATCTAACTGCTTCAACTAATACCTTACTACTGAAGCAATTAATTTCTGAGGAAAGGATTCAGTAGTACTCATCACAATTATCAATGTAAGCAGTTAAGTAACCCTTGGGTACATCTGTGTCAGAATACTTGCCTGCTTGCAGGGTAGGGACAATCTGCCACTGTTCCAGCATGCACTGGAAGTGACCCAGGGTAGGAGATTAAGGCTGGTGAGAAGTCTTGTGGAGAAGTGATATATTCAGGAGACTGTGCCTGTTGTGACCGCTGTTGCTGCTGAGCCAGCATCTGCTGCTGTAGGAGAGCATGCTGATATTGCTGCACCTAAGATAGATAATGATCATGTTACCAAGTCACCCGGGTCAGCATTAATCTTTTCTGCTAAGTAACAATACCAGTCTTACAGTCAAACACACTAACCACCACCACACTCCAGAAAAACTTGGTAGCTTCAGCAGAAGCAAGAAGCCAGACCTGCCCTAACAGGTCAGTAATACAATTTTTCTCTTCCAATACATTATCCCTTAGATTTTTTGTAATTACTACAAACTGAGCATATGCTACTGCAGCACTAAAAAGTTAGTTTTCATCATACCTTATTCTTAATTATTAATACGAAAATTTCGTAATTGCTCCTGACTTTTGAAAAAACAGATTATGCAGTTTGCCTTCTTGCTTTTAAAGTAGGAATTTCAAGTCACAATGCCTTGTATCACTTAATAGTCTAACATACATTTGTTGCTGTGGTCGCTTGGAAGCCTTAAGCACCAAGTATGTTTCAAATTACTATATACCTACTTAATGAAGTTTAGAATATATCCCATCCAGTTAATACAGAAGTTCAGATAAGCTTCTGCAACCAAGATTGGGTTAACTTTTTTTTCCCCAACTGAGTATCATTTTAGATGCTGAACTCCATGCTATTTACCATATCTACAGCTCATTACACCTACTCACAAACTCCTCTTATTGCATCTTCATAGCAGACTTACAAACACAACACGTATTTTAAGATTGTACTGTCTACGTTCCATTCTTGACATACCATAGCAGGATACTGAGATTGGGAAGGTTGCTGCTGGTACACAGACTGCATCAACAGCTGCTGTTGGACCATCTGCTGGTGCATTGCTTGTTGATACTATAGTTGAAAAGAAGAAAATAGCTTTAAGAAGTCGTGATCTCCCCTTTAGGAATATCCAGATATTTAGAAGCAGCTTCAATTAAAATATGACTTCTGTGACTCAACAGCATTTTTCACTTAAGACATCACATAACCAAGAATCACCTTGCAGTTCAGTCACAGCATTTTAATGACTCTGTGTTTAGAAGCTTTTCCATTTTTCCCCCCAATTAATACCAGCCTGTTTAACAAAAAAATTAAACTATATACTCAGCACTGCCTTTTCTGAGCCTGGCCAATTAACATCCCAACTTCTGTAGTTTTCACCAGTGCTGAGCCACTTTGGAAAATAATTCAGCTGTGCTTTAAAAAAAAAAACCACATCTCAAAATGGGAATAAAAGAGGATAGCAATAGGTGCCTTGGACAGGATCTGAACATTCTTGTCTGACCTAGCTGCTCTCCCATTATGTTTATAGTTCTTCATGCTACACAACTTAAGTGATTATACTTGACAGTATGCAAGCTGAACAGTGTTAGAATACAAGTCATCCACGAAAAATCTGGGTGGACAAAACAATTACAAAAATGAAGCTCTTTGCTGACCAAGAAAAATCAAAGAAAGCAAAACCAGCAAAAAATCCTACTCAGATGGTGGAGATACAACCATCTACTGCAAGCATAGCATCATCACCTAGATAACTCCTAACATTCATCTTAAGCACATTTACACAAAAACCCTTTGTTTGGGCCACATGTTGGTGATTCAAAGCAAACTGGGATTCACAGTCAAACTGAAAAAACAAGATAGCACAAAGAATGCAGCTTTCTAGGGTAAGCATTACAGTGCCTATGAAGAGACAAATCAAAGTTTAAAAGAAGTTGCAGGAGCCATGATCCCTTTATCCTAGCAGGAAAAAACACAGGCCATAACAGCAGAAATGTTTAATTAGGACATAATTCCAAGTGTTATTAATAGGCATAACATGTGTTTCTTAGGTTTCTAACAGATTCAACTTGTACCTGCTGAATGTAAGCATCCTGAACTGTAGGTTGCTGCTGCTGGTGATGCAAATGGTGTAGCTGCTGTAGTCTCCAGTCCCCTTGCTGCAGCTGCTGCAGAACTCTGTTCTGCTGTGGGGGATGCTGGTTGGTCCCTTGGGACTGTAACATTTCTGGCCCATTCCCTGGGCGCATGGCTCCTGTAAGAGTCAGACAACACCATGTATATACTGATCTCTAAAGTTTAGCTAGAGCCCTCCCTGGCAGTTAACCTCTTCATTTAACACTTCAAGGTGAAACAGTTTATTAACTTCCCTTCCCAGTCTGACAACTAGTAGAGCTGGTAGATGCTAAGTTCTCTTCTCCAAAAATACTTACATGCCTGTCAAGGCACAATTTCTACTTACAAGATGTGGGAAGCTTCATTTAGTCTCACAAGAGAGGAAGCTGGGTTCAAGATTTCTGCTTTACTTAAGTGTAAGTTGTACCTTCTACTGTCTCAAACATACATACAGTTTTCTATGCATACAACACGTTCAATGTTTTGAGGGTTGTTTTTTTTTTTTTAAGGGAACTATTAGCTCACTTGTCAAATTCCCTAAACAGAACACCTGATTGATTTTGCCATCCAATTGTTTTTGCAGCCTTTTAAGTAAGCAGTACTAACATAAATCAATCTCTCTTGCATGCTGTATTTATATTCTGAAGTGCCCAGGAATGATCTGTTACTTGTCATAACAGGAAAAGCTTTCCAAGTTGGATGTTATCTGGATCCTACCTAGTAAAAGTTGTTTACACCTGGGACACAAACATTTTGATTGGAGGCTTTCCCAACACCATCCCTGAAGCTACTCTTCCTGTACTGTAACATCACACAGTTCAACTAAGAAAGTACTGGAGATGTAAATGAAAACTATTTAAGTGAATATTTATTGGAGCCATAACTCTTTTTTCAAGGAGATGAAGAAAATCTCAAAGGATTTATTTAAATCCCATTTCACTCGATTGAGCCTCCCTCAATTACTCCTGTTACCCCTCTACTGCACCCACAGTTCAATGTGAAATGCATCAGTCAGTCATTAGAAAAGTTAACTTTTTGCCTGGTTCCAACCTACAAATAATACCAACATACTGTTGATATCTCATGACTTATTGAGGCACAGGGAAAATATTTCTCCTACTACACCATGAGAGCAGTTTGTAACAGAAGAAAGTATTTTTCATGAATTATTTGAAAGTCATAACTGAGCATGAGCTTCTCTCACAACCTGCAGTGGGAAGTTCATGCAAAATCAATGTTAAGCACCAAAAATACCTTCACTTCTCAGCAAATTGCATTTAGGTTTTGTGGCATCTGGTCAAACTTATTTGTACATTTAGAATGCTTCAGAAAGGATGAAGATTTGTGTTTTAGCATATAAAAAAAAGATTAATTTGAGTCTTAAATGTTATCCCTACTAGAGCAAGAAGGAAGAGACAGACAATATTAATTCTTAATTTATTTTGATCTATCCATAGACTTTGTTAAGTTACCTTTTTGCCCACGATTACCAAATTCACCAGGGACTTGTACTTTGACTGGAGTTGCTGAGCTCTGGATCGTCAGCACACTAGAAGTGGCAGTACTTGAATTGGCCTTTGGTCTTTGTCGTGGTGCAATTGAGGTTTCTGTTGGTCCAACAGTATCTGTTATTCTGAAATGGCAAGCATTCCCACAGAAGAGTCATGTTAAAAAAATACTTTCTTCTTCAAATTAGACACAGTATATCTCTTAATAGCTCAATTATGTCTTAACCACGGGCTGCTCTACTTCTGAATTGGATTGTAATACCTTAAAATTTACTTCCTAAATTCCACTCCCCACTCATCGCAGCCATAGCATATACAACTGCTGCAGAACACCATCAAGAAGGAGCTGTGCAATAGTCTTATTCCCAAAGAGACCACGGAACTACACAAAATCTCTCTGTAAAAGCTTTCCTCGCTTCACACTAGTGAGTGAAAGTTATGTCTAGCACTTGAGTCAGCAATCCCATGACCAGAGGTATGATAACTGTTCATACTTAAAAAGGAAATAAGATTATGAAAAAACAGTTAAGTCTACTCATTTCTACCTTTTGTTAGAGATTTTAGCCTCTAGCAGTTATAACACCTATAAACTGCTCAAAAGATTTGCATCTTTCCTGAAGTACTTCAGAGCTATATAATAGTCTGCTGGGTTAATAAAGATGTTCAAAACTGAAGTATTTGTACTTGAGAGCTTTAATGCCATTATCAGGTTACAGTATACACATTTTTTTAAAACTGTCCAACTGCTTAAAAACACTAATTCACGATCTGAGCCATCAGTATGTAACACCCCATATTAATTCCTACCATATTAAGCCACCATCTGCCTTAACCTGCTGTAATTCACAGCCATCGGGAAAATATTATTTAGGAAGAACTATGAACCTTGCTTGGCACTAGATTTCATTGGAGTTTAAAAGATTATTCCATAGAAACTCTACACCTGCTGTACATTACCAACTGACAGCAGAGCCAGCAAAACCAACCACGTCCAGGCCATGACATTACCTTAGAATGGTATGTACATATCTACATAGCTCAAATGCAGCTTGGATGAGCCCATTCATTTGCTTCTCATTCACAATAGGCTAAGGAAGTCAGAGTTGAAATAGAACTCATAGTTACAGCTAAATATAAAAGTACCTAAGTCACACACATTGGTAGATTCAAAACCCAAACAACTTCCATTAAACAAAGAATAGAAGCGTAAAGGATTCTTTCAGCACTAACATTAAGCATACACCATACATCATAGCAGAAGTAAAACAGCATGAATAGGAAATCCTGATGTTAATAAAAACAAGTAAAAAAAATTAGTATAAAAATCAAGAGGTTTTGAAAGAACAAAATCCATTTACTTTCATCAAATTTGATTTGTATATTTAAATAAAATTCCTAAGAACAGTTTATGTGTACATATTATCCTCACCTAACACTGAAATATTTTATTTCAAAATTCACTTATCACACTAAGTGAAAGTAAGACAGATGAGAAACAGACTGCTAGCACTTATTTATTCCACCACAAAACAGGTTCTCATTTTCCCTCCATGGATTCTCAATACAACAAAAAAAGGCAATGGAGTGCAAACCAAAGAGAGACCTGAAGCTCTCAGAATTGCTGTTTATGTGTTCTAATGACCTCCGCTATTAAGGTAATTTTTCATTTATTAACAAGCATAAGAAAACAAGTTTTAGACAAACATGGAGCTTAACAATATTAGCAAAAAAACAAAGTAAAGCCACATTCACTGCTTACCTTGCTTTTATTTGGCTTTTTCTAGCAGCTGCCTCACTAGCTGTCATGGGTTCAGGAAGAGTTGAAGGGATAGGAGAATTCTTGGGAAAAATAAATTTGAATAAATTAAAAACCCAAAATCCTGAAATAAAAAAAATCATTACATATTCAAAACAAACACTTGGGTTCAAGTTTTTCATGTTACAAGGCTTCATGCAGAACTCATACTGCTGCAGATTAAAAGTATTTCAATTTAACAGTATTTCTCTGTTCTTTTACCTGAAGCAAAAGTAAAATAAAAACATTACTGGTCTGACTGTTTTGTCAACTACTTCATTCACACACTACCAACTATCAACAATAAAGTAAAACATTTTCTCCAAATGTTTTCCCATAACTGCACAGATATTTGTTTTATCCTCAAGTTCAGGAATAAATCAAAGCCTAACTTTTGGATAGAACAACAGTAGGGTTTTTTTGTCCATTCAGCTCTTACACCCCAACACAAATTCCAGAAAAACATGCCATATCTAAGCTTCTGTGGTACTTCAACTTAACCCCATCTCAGTCCAATTCCTGAATAAATTACATTTCACCTAAACCACATTTAACCAAGGAAAATAGCAGTTTTGGGGGAGGGAGAAGGTAGATTATCTCATTACACATGCACTGCCTCCTTACATAAACAACACAAATCTAAATTTAGTCACAGATAGTAGAGAAAGTCAATTATCAAATACTGCTTCTGAAGACTATCATCAGTACTGGAATTAGTCAAGACTTAGAGATAGACAGGCATACTTCCAACTTCCTCTTGAAAAGATAAGCTGCTGTCAAAGACCATATTCTGCACTGAGCCAGCCTCCCTTCTAACCTATAACAGTCATTCTTATATTCTCAGGAAACTTCAAGAGGGAGGGGTCAGGGGTGTCAATGTGCACATTTTTGTGCTGCTTTTCTTTGAAGGCAGCCATGGGTGCTAGAGGGGCAAGCACTACCAAAGGAAATCAACAGAAACTAGGGCACAGACTGTTGCTTTTACTGCTGTTTTAACACATCAGTGGAAAACACATACACACCAAACAGCTTCACTTTGTAAGAATACTCCAGGTCCTTCTACTTTTCTATGTCTGTCTCAGGGCAAAGGCTAAGTAAGCAGGCAATTCCTATTTGTAGGGGCAGGGAGAAAATCAATCAAGTAACAGAGACATTTTCAAGTCACCTGAGCAAGATGATACTACTCCTCCAATGAGTAACAAAGCAAATTCCCAAATTATGTTACATCAAGTTATGCTTCTGTTTCAGGATAAAGTCTTTGCATGAAAATACAGTTATTGCACCTCCTATTCACACATTACAACAGCGTAATGCAAAACCATTCAAACCACTTGAAATTTAGCCTTTACCTAGTAATAGCAAGTACTTCAAGGTTTTCTGCTTTACTTAAATTTCCAGCACTCACATTTACTGGGCACCTCCTTCTACAAGGATCAATGATAAAGGAATTCAAAGGGATCCCACTAACTTTATTCATCTCTGAAGGCAGAGTTTATTATAATTGACATTAGTGCCAAAATGAATTTTGAGACTGATTTTTCCGGATGCTTATCTTGAGAATCACTTTAAAATACTGGACATTATTGATGTGCCCCCAAATTCTATTGCACAATAATCAGATCTGTGAATGAGATGATCTTTGAAAGTTCAGACTTTCAACCGAAGTTCAAACTCGCACGGAAAGTAAGGGTAAGAATGCAGGCTAACCAAGGCACTATTCTGTTTGCCTTCCAGTTCACTGTAGTCCTTCCAATGGATTAAAATAATTGTTAAAGATGATTAAGAAAAAGGGTTTATCCAGAACATAAATGCTCTTCACACTACAGTGACAACATTAAACCTTCTATTGTCAAACAAGTTTAAGTTCTGTAGTATATTTCACATTAATTGTATTGGACAAGAGATTAGTAATGGTTAAAACCGTAAGTCAAGTATTGCGGCAGTATCCATGTAATTCATAGAGCAATCCTTCAAAATTAAAAAAAATACTTTGTTTAGAGAGCTAATGGCGCATGTATGCAATAGCAGGTTAAAGAGTACTCTGCTCTATGTTTTAAATATGAGCAAGGTTTATTAAGAAATTGATATAATCTCTCAGGTGATTTGATAGCTTTCTCTCAATGCTACCTACAATATACACTAAAAATATGGAAAAAAATTCAAGACTACTTACATTAATATTAGACACTGGACAATCCTTTTTGGCATGTTTAAAGGCAAAGGAAGATACTTGAAAGATATCAGGCCTCTGTTCTTGATCTGGTTCAAGCATATATCCTGCAGAAATTGATAAGACCAAATTATCACTGTTGGATATCAAAAAGCCTGTTGAGACAGCATGCCACCAGCAAGAAGAAATTCAGCAGCTCTGCCAAATGAGTTTACCCCAGAAAGAGTAATTTATTATATTGGTGGTTTGGATTTTTTAAATACTTTTTGTGAAGTCAAATTGGTTTTAGAGTCAAATACAGTTGCAGGAAATGTATGCTGTTTGATATTTTAACAGTTGTGGAAAGGGCAGCTAAACTTATGTAGTGATTAATAACTTCAAAAACAACAAAAAACCAACGTATATTACTAGAATCTTCTAAAGTTAATATAAAATTCACTGTAGCTAACAAGTTTCACAGATTGATGTAACTGCATCTGGCTATGGTTCTACATCTTTTGGCTTACAGGTTAAGTTGGCTATACACATTTTTGCATATTAAAAAAAAAAAAATAGTCCCACAATAAAAGACAAGAATTTCTGATGTCCCTTTCAAACATTACCTTCCCAAATTATTTTTCAAACAGAAGTAACTTAAGATTATTTACAGTATGACACAGAGGACAACCCAAAACCTTGCTTAAGTAACTGAAGAATCTAAATAAATGGTGAAAGATATTTTCTAAACAAGCCACGCCTCCAAAAATATGTTCAGCTACTTAAATTTCCTTAAGTTCTTGGTTTTGATGAAAAAATTGCACTACATTTCCAAAACTGTCCAGTAGTTCAGCCAACCTTAAACTAAAGTTTTGTAAAAAGAAATATTTTTTAAAAACAAATAAAATTTTAGATAGATCTCAGAATTTTACTCAAAGGCATTATTTCATGGCCAATGTAATTCATAGCATGTTTTATTTTTAATGGGTTTTACAAAACAGAGCAGATATAAGCTTGCAGTGACAGCACCATTGAGTGGAAACAGAATATATATGAATTGACAACTCTCTGCCACTTGATTCTGAAATGTTAGATTTATGAAGTGGAGAATGTTCAGCTTGTCACTCCCCACCCCCCACCTTGTGAAAGAGCTGAGACAAAGCCAGAAGTCCCTGAAATACCTTTTATGACCAGCTGCAGCTTTTTTTGGCTTCCATTCCAAATGGAAAGAAGGGAACTTTACATTATGAAATTCTTCCCCACCCACACATATTCCATGCCAGTATTGCTCATCTTGGCACAGCAGTTCATTGAATCTTAATAAATCAGCATTCATACTTATAAGGAGACAGGATTAAAACCTGTACTCTTCTAAAAGTAGCACTGTGACACAGAGAAAAGTATTTAATCACTTCAAAATTAATCTCATTTTGGCACTTAAGTATGTGCAGAAGGTAAACGCTTACCATGGTAACTGCTATTTCTCAGTTATGAATGTGTGCTCAAAAAAGTGGTATAATAGGAAATACCAAATCCAAACAACAGCATAAACTATGTGGTCAACTTAAATTATATAAGCTCCTATTCAAGTGTTCTGAATTTTTCATATTCTGTCAGTCATACTCTGTCAAGTTAACCTGCTCAAAATTGAAAACTAAGACAAGTGAAAATGCTCATTATTACTGTAAATATTAGATCCTGTATCTTTGTACCTGGATAACAATAAACACTAGCCTCAGCCTGCTGTTTTCCAAAATTTTCCTTCATACTCTGTGCTTTCAAAATTTTGTCAGAGTTCATGTCCAGCACTTTTGGTTACACAAACTTGATCTGATTTTTGTTCTGTTATAAACCACAAAACTACTATCAAATTCTCCCCAGTGCAACTAATCTCAGTACATTTATGTTTCTACACTACACCTGCACTTCAAATTCATCTAAGCACAACTGCCCAACTTAGAAAATACTGTTAACAGTCTGACATTCCATAGAAAATAAACAAGAGCAAAAAGGAAATATGAATAAATTAAGAACTATTCCTTTCCTTCCCCTTACCCCTCTGTGGGGTATCACCTAAGGAAAAAAAAAAAATCATCCAAGCCTCTCAAAGAAATCAAAAAGTTCTTTTAACTTCACCAAAGGTTTTCTGAGCTGAGAGGAACAATTTTATCCAGATAAATAAGAGTAAATTTAAACAATTTAGTCTTACCAGTGTTTTATTCCATTTCAATTCAAAGGTTACCAAACCCATTAAATGGCCAGAATACATCAGCCAATTTTAACATGTCACCTGTTCAGGAGAGAGATTTGTCTGTACTTCTTCCACCTGGCTCACTTCTAGCACCATTTCAAAGATGTTTCCTCTAGGTTTCTGAAATTCCTCTCTGGGTTGGCACCTCAGTTCCATACCCTGTGGTGCAGTCATCCATTGAACAAATGGATAAGCAAGCCTCCTTTCAAGGATAAGAGCAGGAGTTCCAAGACAGATAGTAGCCATGAGCAACTCCCACTGTTCACTCAAGAACCTAGCCAGTCTATACCATCCATCCAAGCACTCGCCTACATTAGCAGGATCTTCTGTGTTTTATTTGATTTACAAGGCAAAATCATCACCATGCTGCCCAGATACTTACTTATCAAACAGTGTATACTATGGGAGTATCGAGAATTGTCTGGAATGGTAAAGCTTCCATCGCAAATAGCAACTTGACTTTCTCCAAAGGGAAGTGAGAAGAAACAAAGTTTATACAGCAAGCAGCCAAGTGCCTGCAAAAAAAACCAAATACAGGCACTGTAAAGGAATGAGAATAAGCCTTTTATACAACAAAGCAGCACCAACAAGAAACAAATTGCATCCTAGCTACGGCTGATGCTTACACTGTTATGTAGAAGTTGCATTACGAAACACTGTGTTCATGTGACAAGTTGATATATAAAGCAGCTCTAAAAAGGCTTTCTTTCCCACTGACTCTTATGTTAGGCAATGAACTACCAAAATTAGAGCATACCCAAGGGCTGCATTCACATTGTTGTATCATTCAGAGATACCACTAGTGTTTCCACTGAATTTAGTCTTTATTTACTTCACACTACTTAATAAAAATACCTTTCCTTATCATGCCACCCACAGGTTTCCACAAGAAATCACTGGTCACTATCAAGTAGCAACCTGAGCAGACAAAACGGAAGAAAATTCTAAATCATGTCCTCCTTAACTCAAAACAATCATCACATACAGCATTCGTTTTATTTACAGAAGACACAACTACCAAAGATACCTGTACCATATTCTGTATTGTACAGCTGCATGTTACATTTCACTTTCAAAGAATTACTTTTTTAGTTAGTCAGTGATGCTTTTAACTTCCACCACCACCACCACCTTAATTCATATTTCATAGTATCTGATTTTTTGCTTACCCAGATATCTGCCTTGGTAGTAATTGGTTTTCCTCCATAAAGATTAATCATCTCAGGAGCTCTGTATGATAGCGTCGTATACCTAGCAGTATATAATTAGAATAGGACAAGAGATGAAAAGTGTGCCCCAGAACTGAAAGTGTGTTTCCCTGCATCTGCCATACATACACCATTCACACCCAAGTTTGAGATACGCACTTGGAATTGTCTTAAGCAATGCAAGCCATTTATTGCATTTGCAGCATCACAGAGTATCTGGAGTAGCCACCAAAAATTATCATACACATTAATAACGTTAAAAGCAAATTTTAGCTAATATTTATTTCCCCAGCACATGTCTTTTGCAAGTCACTTGGCTTAAATAGTGCAATAACCCATTATTTGAAAGATGAAATATAAGAGTCCTGCAGGGGTATCCATTATCACATCCTGAAGCATACAGAAAATAGACTTCAAAAAACTAACATCTTAAATAATTACTACACTGATAGTTAAAATATCTGTCAGAGCTGGAAAAAAAACCCATATCATTTTAAAACTTGTTAACAAGTAGTTTGTATTTATTCCTATGCAGCAGTTACCCTGAAGGGGCAAAACCACACTAGGACATATTTTCAGGAGTGTGCCTCTAATAAAATTTGAAATATTTTTCTTATCAGTCTTAGGATAATGAACATGAACCTTACTCTATAAGTAAGATTCTATGTAAACCCACTTCAGCACTTACTTACATCAGTTCTTTCTCTCTCATACCATTAGTTGTATTAAAATAAAACAAACTCAAAATATGAAACTTCTGAAATGGCCAGTAGCCATACATATGTTCAACAACTGATTTTCAAAACAGCATGCTTTTTTCCAACAGTTCTATTCTGAAGAGTCTCGGTTTTACAAAAACAATTTGTGAATAAATGGAAGAAAATCTACTTTACCAAATATTTCCACTGTTTTACTATATTTATGTCAACATTAGTTCAAAGTCAATCATTAATTTAAATTCATATTAATACAAGATACACGTACACTGCACAATAATACTTGAGAGTTTCCTAGCAGCACAATCATTGTTTACCATCGCCACTTAAAACTGAACTTACTTTTTAATTTCTTCTTCAACCACATTAACACCATCTTTTTGAGGATTCAGATATTTGTTGGTAGCACTGCCAAAATCACAGAGAACATAGTTCCCATTATCGTTTAACAATATGTTCTCCACCTTGAAAGGAAATCAACACACAGAAACATTAGATGAAAATAATTACATTTATTTCCAAGTGAACTGTTACTACCCATTCTCACACACAAACAGGAAAGTTTTCTGAAAAATCAATTAATAGAGTTGGCATTAGCAGTAAGTGATGTCTTACAGTTTAGTTTCTCTGTTTACAGCTCCACCAACAGCAAGTGCCCCCCTAATTAGAAGTCAGTCAGTGAAATACCTCCTATATTCTCAGTCCTTTTTAAGTAGGCCATTGATTTTAACCTAGATGTTCCTTTTTATGAAATTCATACCTTTAGATCCCGGTGAACTATAGGTGTTTTGCACTGATGCAACCGGGCAACAGCTTCACAGGTATCACAAAATATTCTCATTACTTCTGACTCAGTAAAGCCTGTCTGCAGACGCTGATTCATTTGATTCACAACTTGCCCAGCTAAAGGAACAAGGTAATTATTTAATTGTCTTTTTTAGTAATTCTTATCATGTACAGAGACTTACTGATATGCACAAAGTCCACAAATAAGACACAAGGAAGTCTTCCACAGTTGCTGTATTTAAATAAATATGTGTTTTTATTTAAATAAATAAATGTTTTTCCAAATGTGCACTCTTGTATCATCCTACATAGAAAAATTATTGTCTCAAGTGAGGGGAAAAAAAGTCCCTATGACTGAAACCTGTTCGGGACAAATTGTCACAAACATCTAACACAAAAATAGCAGAAGGAGAATAGCAGTGAAAAATTTGCCAATCTTTCCTATTTAATTACGTTCCAGCTACATGTCGATTAGCACAAAGAGCAAAACACTTTCACTTTATACTTATACAATTTCCTCATTTCTAATCATATTTAATTAAAGCCATGTGAAACTTTTTTTACATTTTCTCAGTGTTCAACAGCTCAGTGCCGAAGTAGCAAACACAAACAGAAAAGCAAAGAGCTAATTAGATTCCAGCTGTGAGATTATATATATATATTAACCTTTTATTTTAAGTGAACAATTCTAACTAAAAATCCCAGGCGATAAGCAAAAACATTTTCCCTGCATTTACTCCAAAAATCTAAGACATGTCTCTTACCTCGACAGTACTCCATGAGAATGAGTACCTCCCAAACGTTATCACTTATAGTGTTAACAGCACAATCCAAATAGCTCACAATATTCTTGTGCCCAGATAACTCTTTCTGAAAAAGAAAATGCACACTGCATTTCAGCAAAGAAATATGTAAACAAAGATAAGATAGTACAAGTTTTCAGACAAGCATTTAAGATTTCAAGTTAGCCTCTGTCCCACATCCACTACTCTTGAGAAAGGAACTGCAATCACTGAATATAAGCTTCTTCCTGTCAGCAATGCTAGAGTGACTGCTACATATCAAACAGAATGCAATTACTATTCAGAAAAAAAAAAAACAAAAACAACATTTACGTGTTTCTTGTTGGACAGTGCAAACAAACATGAATTGCTGCATTCTAAAACAATGTTTTGAAGCAGTAATAGCTATAGCCTTTATGTGCAACAGATACAGAAGGATCGAGCTACTCATGCCCATCCTAAGCTAAATTGAAAATCCATCTATCAGTTATTAAAAAAGATATCTGGAAAAAAGCCACAACTTCTGTAGTCTGAACTATTAAAAGTTTTAACAGAAGAGCAACTGAAGGTGTCCCCAAAGGAAAAAAAAAACCAAACACCACACAAAAAAACCAAACAACTTCCAAGAGCCATTTTATATATAGAATTAAGCAATGCTTATTTCACATGACAACTATACAAGTGTTGTCATCTGTACTACAGTTTCTGCCTATAAAATAACTTAATCCTAACATAGAAGTGCTTCATATCAGATAATTAAATAGGTTCTGCTATGATTAGAACACATGTAAGATAGAAGTGTATGGAAATAAATAGTCTGCTATCTGCTGGAAGGCAATACAACACATTTTCTCTTGCCTAATCAGCAACTGGGGTTTTTTTGTTTTGGTTTGTTTATTTTAATTTTTTTTTTAACCTGTCAAGTAATCATAAACCCAAGTGTGTCTGATGAAACCTTCTACTTTCCCCTTACTTGCCAGTCATCTGCTGAAAAACAACAGAAACTATGATAACGTAGGGGAGTTCAGCTATGTACGTACCAGTTACCTAAACACTAGACTAACAACTTCAAGAAGGTTCTTAAACCTACTCAGGATGACAATACTTGGGGAAGCCATCAGCAGCATCATTCAGCAAACAGAGCTGTGGCACACAGAAGCCTTAAGAATTTGAGTTGCCACTGCAGAACTGGAAGAAATTACTTTCACTTGGGAACCAGATGTACTGGCCAAATTGACCATGCTATCAAATACATTTCTAACAACTGCTTTAGAAGTTTATTACACACCAACCCTATTATGCACCAACTCAGTTTATTACACATCAATTCAGCATTCATTTCTGAAACAGTGCAAAGTCAGGACTGCAAGGTCAAAAGAAAATTGTCACTGAAGAGATCTTTCATGTACATTACAAATTAATACATTCTTCAGTTAAAAATAATGGGCTTCTTACCATAATTGTGATTTCTCTCTTGCATATGTTGAGGTCTGGCACATTATTAACATACATTCGTTTCAGTGCGCAACGTATCCCACCATGGGTACGTACCAGAAACACAGTTGAGAAGCCACCTGGAAAAAACAATTACAAGCAAATGAAGCTACTTGAGTTTTTGCTATTCCTCTAGCCAGCATCACTACACACTAAAAAATTAGTAAGAAAGTCTGTGTCAGTCATGGAGTGAGGGAGTAATTGACACTTAAAAAGTTGAATATTTCCCACCTCAGTCCATTTCATATAGGTGAAGTACTCTTCACAAAAACATAAGGATACTACTATTTTGTTACAATATTAAACAAACGTGTTTTAAAAGCATTTTCACATTCAAATAAACTTATAAAGCCTAGTGCAAACTATGTATTCAGGTGTCAGTCCTGAAGTACTTTCAGAGTCATCCAAAAACCTGAAAAAAGTGACAGTATTCTCCAGAAATTCATAATTTCTAAGTCTCCCAGATCTTGATAAAGGTTATGCCATACACCTACATTTAAAAAAAATCTAAAAATAAAAATACTACGAGAAAGTCTTGAGGGATACTGAATTAGTCATGCAACTTTTCAGCATCACCTAAAGACAGCTAGAATATCACTGCAGTCACAGACACTGCAAGCAATCAGCTGTTTTTAAACACATACTAAATACAGAGTTAAGAACAAAACACCTTCCCACAGTTAGTCCTATCAGAAGTCCAACAGCAGCATGAACTGCGAGCCATATACTCGAACCCACCTCTCAGCTTCCCAAAATGAAGTTTTTCTTCTCTTCATTAGTAGAGAATAATCATGCAGACTGGAATTATACACAGAAGCAAAGTGAAACAGCCTACACATAAAGTACTTCCAAACACTCAGGCAAATGAAAGGGAAAAGCAACACTCTCCTGTCTGTCTTCTGTTAGTCTTAACTACTGCTCAAGGCCTCAAGCAGATTATAGCAGCATCACCTCAAGGTTCACACGCACAGCTTTCCCACAGTTTTAAGAAATGTGCCACATAGAAGAGCTCACATAAATCCATGCTTTCCTTAATTGATTGCTATCTGATGGTAAGCCAACTATTACCATGGGAACTTTTAATTAGTGCAAACACTCAGGTATACAATCAGGACAAAGATATAAATTAGAACAATTAACTACTCCGATAATCAGGCAGCCAATTGAAATGCATGTGTTTCATGTTTCCTGATATGATCTGCAAGCAGCATTTAAGTATAATACACCTTATTTGACACAAGCCTCGTGTGCTTGAACAAATGTGCAAGTAACAATTCACAACTAACTGAAGAAGCTAAATTTTATCAGAAAAGTTCCTGAATATTAAATAGCTATTATTTTTTAACTTAATTCCTCATTTAGCTAAATGAGATGCCACGCTGTCAAAACAGAATTACTGCCAACTTTAATACAAAAGCCTAAATTCTGCAAAATTATTATACTCAACCCAGTTTACATAGGGCCTTCCCAAAACATTAATAGGACACCCTCTCAAGCTTCTCAAGTTGTAATGCCAAGCTCCAGCTGAGGTTGAAACGATCCTATAGGGCTCCTCTAATACCAGCCTGGGGAATTACATTAAGAGTGATGTGAAGACCTTCATTAGTGGAAGAATTTTTGTACTACCCTCTCAGTAAAGGCACCTCTTTTTTAAGCACCAGTACTTGACCAAAAAATACAAAGCAGTACTCGGGTAAAGCACAAAAGTCTAACAATTAGGAGACAAAAATAACCTCTTGGCTTTTTAACAAGTTTTATAGCCTTAAAATTCTCTGTGACTAGCAGGAAAACAAGAACAAAATGCCTCATTTCAAGTTTCCCCAACAATTGTTTTTATGTAACCAAAGCAGACTTGACTGGGTAAAGACAATCAATCATTAGGAAGTGGGAAAAAAATCTAAATACTCAGACAACTGCTCTTCTTGCCATTAGGTGGCAATATTAACCAATACTCGAACCCTGAAAGAGCCATAAAAGCAGACCTATTTTACCAGTAAGTATGTATGTAACCTTGAATGGATTTCCATTAATAAATATCACTGCTATAAAAATCCTTTAAAAGAACCAAATCGCATAACTGTGAAAAAAACATGAATAAGTATATAAATATTTACAGGAAAATTAAGTCACCAATCTACTGGGAATCTTGATCCAACAAAACCCTGAAAAATTAAACTTTAAAGCTTTTTTTCAGTTGTTTCTGATGTTAAACTTCTCACTGAAAGCACCAAAGCAAGCAATAATCAGTGCTAAAACATTCATAAAAAACTCTTACTAAACATTGTTATCCAGAGTCAGGGGAAGGAGTTGGGTACATAAATGGCCTTGTCCTATACAGAAACACCACCAGAAATGAGCAGTTGCTTTGCCCAGAGATTGCTGAACAGAACTACACTTCTACATATTTCTCAGCACAGGAGCTGCATTTCACAAACACTTTCAGAAGCTGAAAAAAATCTTCTGTTATTTCCACTCAGTTTTCCATAATACAACCCATACAAAACAAGCTTAAAACAAAACTGTCATAAGCTATGACACATAAAGGAGGTTCCAGATATTAAGCCACCACCTTCTCTACACACTTCCATTCACAGAATCATCTAGGTTAGAAAAGACTTTTAAGATCATCCAGTCCAACCATTAACCTAACATTAACAGTTCCCAACTACACCAGATCCCTCAGCACTCTGTCAACCCGACTCTTAAACACCTCCAGGGATGGGGACTCCACCACCTCCCTGGGAAGCCCATTCCAACACTCAACAACCCGTTCTGTAAAGAAATGCTTCCTAATATCTAGTCTAAACCTTCCCTGGTGCAACTTGAGGCCATTCCCTCTTGTCCTATCGCTTATCACTTGGTTAAAGAGGCTCATCCCCAACTCTCTGCAACCTCCTTTTAGGTAGCTGTAGAGGGCGATGAGGTCTCCCCTCAGCCCCCTCTTCTCCAGACTAAACACCCCCAAGTTCCCTCAGCCGCTCCTCGTACGACCTGTGCTCCAGACCCTGCACCAGCTTCGTTGCCCTTCTCTGGACACGCTCAAGTCATTCAATGTCTTTTTTGTAGTGAGGGGCCCAAAACTGAACACAGGAATCGAGGTGCGGCCTCACCAGTGCCGAGTACAGGGGTCAGATCCCTTCCCTGTCCCTGCTGGCCACGCTATTGCTGACACAAGCCAGGATGCCATTGGCCTTCTTGGCCCCCTGGGCACACTGCTGGCTCCTGTTCATCAGGCTGTCAATCACTCACACACACACACACAC
Organism: Athene cunicularia; assembly: GCF_003259725.1. Taxonomy (NCBI): domain Eukaryota; kingdom Metazoa; phylum Chordata; class Aves; order Strigiformes; family Strigidae; genus Athene; species Athene cunicularia. The sequence goes on along the minus strand of NW_020799099.1, from coordinate 10,102,702 downwards.
GGGCAGCCCCCGGCATTTGGCCTTATGGAAACTCCTCCAGTTGGTCTCAGCCCATGGCTCCAGCCTGTCCAGGTCTCTCTGCAGAGCCTCCCTGCCCTCGAGCAGATCAACACTCCCACCCAACTTGGTGTCATCTGCAAAGTGAGGATGCACTCAATCCCCTCATCTAGATCATCAATAAAGATGTTAAACTGGAGTGGCCCCAAAAACTGAGATCTGGGGAACACCACTCGTGACCAGCCACCAACTGGATTTATCTCTGTTCACCACAACTCTTTGGGCCCGGCCATCCAGCCAGTTTTATCTAACTAAGTGTATGCACATCCAAGCCACAAGCAGCCAGTTTTGCCAGAAGAATGCTGTGGGAAACAGTGTTAAAGGCCTTATGGAAGTCAAGGTAGACAGCATCCACAACCTTTCCCTCCTCCAATAAGCAGGTTGTCCTGTTGTAGAAGGAGATCAGATTTGTCAAGCAGGACCTGCCTTTCATAAACCCATGCTGACTAGACCTGGTTCTTTACCACCCATCACAATTCCGGCTGCCTTCTTAAATTCCTGATACAGTCAAGTCACAACTCCCCCACAGCACACCACAAGTACCTCCCCATCTTCCCACAGACAAGAAGTGCTGCAGTTGGACCCTTGACAGGCATGCAGGCATTAACTGACTAGCACATATTCTTCACTTATTGGGCAGCAAGCAACAGCTTTGCCAACTTTGAGGCCTTTTCATCAAAAAGCAACATAACTTTGGGTGGTCTTATTTATGAGAGCATCAAAATTTACAGCACCTTTGTTTAAAAATTGACAGAATGGGCACAAGCGACCAAGTGTAATAACCTAGCAAACTGCATACATGCTCAGGCTGTCTGCAGGTTTGGCAATACAATTCTATGAACCTCATCACCCTTAGCTACTTCATTATTTCAGTGTAGCAAGTCCTTTAGCTTACTTGTCAGTAAATAATTTTAGACACCATCTAAAAATTGCCACTAACATATTCAAGACAACCATACATAAGGCTACCAGGCATAGACAGAGAACATAACATCACAGTCCCATTTTTGACACCTTTGTTCCATATCCTCAAGAACCAACTCAAATGTAAATTGAAGGGCCACAGAAAAAGCAACTACAGAAACCATAGGGTAACAGTCAGCACTCCAGACCTGAGCATGGGACTGACTGCACTTCTGAGGACACTCAAGTGCAAAGCAAAAGCATACACACAAAAAAGTAGTACCTTTTCACATGGTGACAGCAGCACTGCATTTAGCCAGCCTGTTGGCCTACAATATTGTTGGCCTACAATAACTTTTCAAGAATATCCCACAGCCTTGCTGAGTGTGAATCAGTGAGGCACTACATCTGTGGGCCTCACAACCAAGTCTCATCTGTTACACTCTGACCTTGCCACAGAGAGCCATCAGGATGCTATTTTCCCCTCATAATACAGACATACTTCTAGCGGTGTGTTGTACAGTTTGAAATCAATTATCTCTATACCCTTTTCCAGAGTTGACATTTTGTACTGGTTTTAGCTGGAATAGAGTTGAATGTCTTCACAGTAGTTTATATGGGGCTATGTTTTGGATTTGTGCTGGAAATAGCCTTGATAACACACTGATGTTTTAGTTACTGCTGAATGGTGATTATAGAACACCAAGGCTTTGCCTGCTCTTCACACTACCCAACCCACCAGGAGGCTGAGGGTGCACAGAAAGCTGGGAGGGGACATAGCCAAGACAGCTGACCCTGAATGACCCAAAGGATATTCCAGAACATACAACATGGTGCTCAGCAATAAATGCTGGGGAAAGAAGGAGGAAGCAAGGGACATTGAGAGTTATCACATTTGTCTTCCCAAGTAACTGTTACACATGATGGAGCCCTGCTTTCCTGGAGATAGCTGAACAACTGCCTGCCCATGCGAAGTGGTGAATGGACTCCTTGGTTTTTGCTTTGCTTGCATGCACAGCTTTTGCTTTATCTATTAAAATGTCTCCAGCTCAACCCACAAATGTTCTCACTTTTGCTCTTTCAATTGTCTCCCCCATCCCACTGGGGGTGAAGGACTGAGCAGCTGTGTGGGGCTGAGTTGCCATCCAGGCTTAAACTACAAAAGTCTCAATCTTCTTTTTCCATTGAACTCATTCAAGACTTAAGTACTCAAAAATTATGCAGGACAGTCACATTGCATAAATCACTTTTCCTCGAAATACTTGCTCAAAAGCCTTTCTATAGCATCTATGATTATATAAATCAGTAGATACTTAGCAGAATTAAAACCCTGAAGCTTTGACAGATAAACTAATTACAAAGCTCAGCAAGTTACTCTTTACCTTGAGCGTCATTTCTTTCATCTTAATCATCCACTTTTGAGATCTTATTAAAAAGCTAACTAGCAATGTTTTGTTTTATTTGAGGTTTTGGGGGGGAGGGGGTTTAAACAAAATCCTATATCAGCCACATTTTCTAGTCTGGTTTTTTTCCTATGCATATTTAAGGTCAACCTTGAAAAATTTCACAGGCCTCGACTTTCGATATATGCTTTACCATGTTACACTCCTGAAACTCCAACTAAGAAACAGCATAGCTGTCAGAATTCAAAATATCCTATTTGCTTACTCAGGTAGAACAAAATTAGGCTGGAGAATCTTCCAGTGCCTTTACCATCTTTCAGACTGCTGACAACCATTTTGTGAAGACAGACTAGAAGAATATCAACAAAGGTATTCTGAACAAAGTCACACGTATTTTAGATACACAGTAAGATTTTTTTAATATACCATTAAGAAACACCATTCCTCCAGCTGATGAGCTACTCACCACATACTCAAGTCTCAGACAAACAGAACAAATTCATGAGCGGAAGGATTTTATCTGTATAGGAATATGCAATAACCACTACCCACACCTATAAATGCCAAACCAGCTACTACAGACACTCTCAAAACCATCATGTTATAAAAGCTTCTCTACAAATGGATTAAAACCTGTCTCTTAAAGAGAGGCGGCCAAGTTTTAACATCAATTTCAATTTAGATACAAATAAATAATTTTAAAAAGTTTTTATAAAGCTAAGAGTTATATAAAAGCGTATTTTCAATTACAATAGTCACACACCTTTTTCCTATACATTTCAGAAACCTGAAATGAATGAAAAAAATAAATGTGGTAAGCAACAGGTACCCACTCGTTCTTTTGTACCTGCACAATCTCGACTTCTTCAACAACCAAATATAATCTTGAGTTTAAAAACGGAAGCTTTGGAAAAAACTAACCCTTTAGAACTGTAAGCTGTAAGAGGAGTTGTAAGGCCAACATGACTGCCTCCATTATGGCACAGTTTCAGAACCGGCATTACATTTATTATGTAAAGTTGTTCTTAATAAAGCTGAATAACTTAAAGAATAGTCTATTTCTAATTTGAAGCCAGTTCACAAGTTCGGTTCTCAGAGTCCTATGACCTTAGCCAGCAAGATGGCCTTGCGTCCCTCTCTCCACCGAACTGGATAAACAGGTTGAAGTACAAATTATTTTCCAGTGACCCATCTACCCACGCATATGCTGCTAAATCTTTTTTTTTTTTTACCCTTTGCATTAAGATGGCTACCTGTCCACACACTAATATTCTTTAAAATACCAGATCAGGATTTCAGATAATCTAATATACAAGAATAATTTAGGTGTATTCATCTGTATTCTGAATAAACTTCTGCCTTTAGCAAGACGTTCACTGCAATCTTACTCTGCATCATTTGATGCCTGGTTCACCTTGTACACGTCTGCTCTCTGTTAATTCTAGAGCCAAAAGTCATCTAGACATCTCAATTAGCTTTGAAAATCAGGCTGACCTGCAGCCAGAGATGCATTCCTTCCGAAGTTACACACCTCCTGAAAATGTATAGCATTCCGAGTGCTACAGTTGGCAAGCCCAATGCACAAGAATGAATCATTTCATGGACTATGAGTCCATGCAAAATACAGACTAAGACCAGTCCCTCTCAAAGTAGTAGCATGAATGCCCTGCAGATAGGCTCCAAGCAATATGAAGAAATAAAAACCTGCTTGCGAGTCCATAATGAAAGACAGCATCAAAGTCTCATTAAATGTTTCAAGTGCATGCTCTTTACAAGAAAAATAAAAAGACAACACTGACCTCTAGCTTTATGAGATGCCTAGACACCAAAGCCAGTGTCCAAAAGAACAGGACACTTAAGAAAATCAGGAAAGTAGTAGTCCTTCTCCACAAGAAAAGCATGACCTCATGAAAAAACATCTCTTAATACCCACATGCACTTCTGTATAGAGCACTGGGAAAGGCCATTTTCCAATAAGTCTTAACCACCACATCAATGTGCTATTTTACTAGGAATTGGGAATAAACTCCTTTCTGTTGCAGTTGCAGATGAGCCTTTGCCAAGAGCTGCTTCTTGCTCAGTTTTGATCACATCTTCACATAGTATATAATAAACAGTGCATTCACGGATCTCAGAGTACTTCTGTGATCCTGAAACACTGCTATCATGCCACACAGTCCCCTCTTCCATCCTGCTGCTCAGTTTCATCTCTGGTGTTACACTGCTACAATGCCCATAATTATCTGTTGTCATTCTATTAGGATAATTACAGGGCACTTCTTGAAATTATCAGAAACTCCCTCCTTCCCACAATGAACAAAGTCCCTTCTTCACAGAGTTACTGTCTTAAGTCACTACAGATGTTGTATTGCAAGCACATTTATGGGAGCAACAGAATAAAAGCATACATAAGCAAGAATCTTTAGGTTTGCATCGAGAACACTATTTAGTTCTTCAAGCTAACTCTATTTATGACAGTGACACCTTTAAAAACAAACTCAAACATTTGAAAATTTTTGATCAGACTCCAAACAGGGCGTGATTGTCAAGAAGCTACATGCTAAGAGAAACTTACAATGCAGTTTTCAAGCTTAATGAATGGCACTCAGCTCTTACCAAAACCTCTGCAGGGTAAGGAAGCCATTGAGCACAGTTCTGCCTTTCTATTCCTGAAGCACCTCTGCATAAGGTGATGGGACATCCATTAATACAGGTATCAGTTTTCCAGAATGCGACAAGAATTCCTGCAACAGCTGGTGAATACCTCATGTTGTATGCTAGGCTTCCAGAGTGTGGGTGGAGGGTCATCCAGTTTCATCGTCCCAGTACACTTCCACCACTTTATTCACTGCCAACCCTGAGCTCAGCGAGAGCATTCCAGTTACCAGGAAGGTGCTCAACATCAGTTGTCCCACCACCCTCGCTGCATGGCTGCCAACCACAGCCGGAACACCTGTGCGTGCTCACTAGCCAGAAAGCACAGCAGCTTTCCTGCCAAATAAAGGCAGTATTAAATTACACTAAACATTCATTCACATTTAAATTTTTCATATATTTATCTACATGGTCTTGTGTGTGTACACGTGCGCCTATTTTTAGTAAAGCATATTCTGCAAGTCTCAGTCATAAACACAAGGCTCTAAGACACAGCTCCATCTGGAAGAGCAGTTGACAGATGTTACCTGCAAGCTCAAGAGCTCAGCATTCCCAAAATCAAGAGCAGAAATAGCTCCCTACTTTTAAAATAATCCATTTCTACACACACGCATTTTGGAGTTCAATGTTTCTCTGCTTTATTTTAAGCGTGCAGACAAGGCATTCCAAGGGACATACCACCGTTGCTTTTCCCACTGCCCACACAAATTCCCACTGTGTAACAATCTGAATTATCAGGGCTAGCTTAGACCAGCAGCACTGCTTTCTTCAAACCAGCATCTGATCTTAAGGCAGTGCTGAGAAAACAGCAGCTGTGAACTGCATACCAACAGGACATTACAGTACAGCCCATAAAAAGCAGGTCTGCTATGCACACCTATCTGCCAATTGGACTGTGAGCCCTGCCGATGAGCAGGCACTTGCACTTTTTATTTCTCTAAGCACCAACTGCAGTCCACCTTTGCAAGAAGCTTTGACATAAGCACCTGAGACTACTTATGACATCCAAGACACTTCAAGTTACTAAGGTGCTCTGAGAAAGATGAATTAAGGTCTGCTATAGATTCCTGTGAACAGTTTTCTTATTCAGTAATACCTATGCACCAGACACGCCCAGGTGCCGAACTGGGGCAAAAAAAAAATAATCTGGTGCTCTGTGCTGGGTTTGCATGGTGGGGTTTTTGGTAGCACGGGAGAAAAGGAGCAGCAGCTGCCCCTGTGAGAAGCTTCTTGAAAGTCCCCAGCTCCAAGTCAGACCCAACTCTGGCCAAGACCAAATAGCAGCAGTGGCTGTGCCTCTGTGATAATGTATTTAAGAAGGGGAACCTGAGAGGGAGTTGGAACTTGGAAAGAGAAGTTACAAGGACACCTGTGTGAACACTGAGGTCAGTGGAAGGAAGGAGAAGGAAGTGGGGGAAGGTGCACCAGAGCAGAGAGAGTCCCCCTGTATCCCATGGTGGGAAGGCAAGCCACCCTCCTGCCACCATGGAGGTCACAGGTGGAGCAGAGGCTGATCTGCAGCCTGCATAGGACCCCACACTAGAGAAGGTGACTACACTTTAAAGGACAGACTCTGAGGCGAGAAGCAGTCCCCACTGTTGTAGTTTGGCATTGGGAGGACTGCAACATGCAGGGCTGACTCACACTGGGGCAGCATGGCAATGGCTGCAGCCTGTGGGACGAACTCACACCAGAGAAAGTTCACGGAGTACTGTCTCCAGCGAGAGGGACGCCATGTTGAACGGGGGAAGAATGAAGAGTGCTTCCTCCCCACCTTGGAGGAAGAAGTATTGAACTGACTGTACCCACCATCCCCTGCCCTCATGCCTCTGGGGGGAGAAGGTAGAGGTATCAGGAACAAAACTGAGCCCAGGAAGAAGGGAGGAACAGGGGGAGGTTTTTTTAAGATATGGTAACACTTCTCACTGTCCCATTCTGACTGCTAAGTGGTGGTGGTGTTAGTGTTTTCAATTAAAGGGATGTTCTTTTTCTTCCCCTAATGAGCCCGCCTTTTGCCTGTGACCATAAGGGGTAAGACACCTCTCCCTGTCCTTATCTGCATTCCTAAGCCTTTTGATTAATTTTCTCCTCCCCAGCACTGGAGGGGGAAGGGGTAAATGCTGCATGGGAACATGGGAGGGGGAAGGGGTAAATGCTAAGGGAACAGCTGCATGGCACTCAGTTGCCCTCTGGGCTCAAACCACACATTCTTAATGGAAAAGAGAGAAGCAATTATGTCGGAAAGAAGAGCATACAAATGCCAAACGCACAAATCACTTCATTTTTTAGCCACTTAATAATTAGATCAACTGATAGTGTGTGCAGCTATAACCGAAACCCCCAGACACCAGTGATGCAAATAGGTGCTAGTATTTTTATCATGAAGCGGTAGTAAAGCTTTAATCCTGAAGTTCACATACTTAGAGACTTCAACATGTCAACTATACTTTCTCTTAACACAAAAGATCCCAAAAGCTTACTACAGTGAAAAAAAGTGTAACTCTATGCAAATATAAGTGCTACACAACTAGCTACAGGAAGCTGCCCAGAAATGACAGGAAATCCCCTCACATCAAGACAGGCAACAGCTAAGACAGACAAGGAGGTGGAATACAGAGGAACATTAAAAATATCAGTCCCAAATTGGCATATTTTTCCTCTTTTAAAAGCCAAAAAGTATTCCTCACAGTAGTGAAGTTACCATTCAAAGAGCCTTAACAGGAATTTGTAGACATCACCTCTGACAATGCTTTGATTTCCCTCCTGACCTGTGAGCACCAGCAAGGAAGCCTGAAACAGTCAATGGATAGACATTTCTGCAAGTTCTGAAAAAAAAATAACAAGCATCTGATACACCCTGTAAGTAATACATCTTATGCACCCAAGATAAAACACTGTATTTCTTAGGCTAAAACTGATCCTTTTTTATCCCATACTCTTGCTAGAAGGCACATGAAAAACCTCTTTCTACATTTCAATTTTGAATCAGGCTGCCTGAGAATTAAATCACAACCACTGTACTGCTTCCATATATTACATTATCAGCTCCTCTTGCTATTCACTAAAAAAAAAAATCTAACACGTTTACCTCTACAACTGTATTCAACAGATTCCTCTAAGTCAACTAATACCTACCTTCTCTCAATAAGGAAGAGAGCACAGAACATAACTAGCAGACCACCAACAGTTCAATTAATTTACTGTGAATATCAAAACATTAACCTCTTTTCACCTCCACATTCTGATTACTTGTATTAAATGGGTCTGTTATCCATACTAACAGAAACGAAAAGTAGGAAATTATGGTAAAATTGGGCAACAAGTCACAATCCACGGGGCTTCATTCACAAAGTCAGCTCTTGAAGTTCTAGGGCTAGGCTGTTGTGCAGACACTTGCTACCCAAGTTATTAAAAACACAAGTTGAACATAACAGAGAGGGAAGGGTAGTGTAGTTTTTCCTAACAAAAAGAAAAGCTTTCCTCTTAAAGGAACAGTACAAGTATTTATGTTTGAAGAGACTAATCAAGTCTGCTCCCAGCACTGGTGGGGATGAGGAAAAACTTCAGCACAATGCAGTTGTCAGAGCTACCTTATACAGGTTACTGTACAAAGACAGTACAACAATTTGTTTACAGGCACATCAGTAACAAAAGCAAAACAGCATTCAGTTCAGCATCTCCTAGTTCAGTGCTCATCTTTCAGCTCGGGAACAGCACTATCTTCCAACAACGCATGGATCTTCAAGTGATTTTTAACTTTCCAGATGTACAGTAATGTAACCAATCCATTTATTTTCTTCAAATTCTTTCTTCCTTTGCAAACATACTTCTTGCACATCCCAGGATACCTAAACAAACATGCTTCCCCTTTATAGAGCAGGTCAGCATTTTTGAAGCAAGTTTCCTTTGTACAGGACTACAAATTTCTGTCAAGCATTATTGCTGTTGAGTTTCCCATCCACAGTGCATTCATTACAACACTCATAACTGCATTCCTAACTTGACAATTTTAAAATCTCCCTAGCTGGCATACACCAGGTTCTGGAATTAAAATAATTAACGACTGAAGTTTAAAAAAAAAAAAACCCACATTTCTGAAGCCACGAAACACTTGTCAAGAGCAAGAGCTGTTTGCAGGAGCAAGCAAGATTTTTCTCCAAGAGACAGAGCTTAACATCACTGATGCTTCCCTTTCCAAACAGTAACATTCAAAAACAAACAGGAAGGAACTCACATAACAGAACCATACCAACCAACCTGAATAGTGTGGTTTTTTTTAGTCACAGTCAAGACTGTTGACTACACATGTGTATAAGAGATTATGCTGCGTAATGCAGGCCAGAACAGGTAATTCAATTCCATTTCACTGTGCCATTAAACCTTTAGTCTCTCAAACTTTAGTACACTAGACATATCATAGTACTTAAGACATAACCAAGGTGATGCCTTTAGGCAGGATGTGCTTCCTGCCCAACTTTTCACAAGAAAGGTTCTCAACTTGTCCAAGTTGACATGGTAAGACATCTTTAACAAGCATCTGCTAGCAGAGTTAAAAAAAAAACCAAAACAAAACAACCCACACACAACAGCAGTTGTATCTTCAATATGTGGAAAGATTTTTTTCCCCATCACTCCTGACTTTGCTTATTCACTGAATTCAGCTCCAGCTGTAATTTACTCTGACCTGAAAACAGGAGTTTGAAAAACAGGACGATGACGTTATCTGTAAATACAGACTAGACAGGCAAATAAGTTACTCATTCTACAACACTGAGGCTATGATACGATCAACAGAACGCATGAATTCAATTCATTTTATAGACCGATTTCAAGTGTCATTTGTTAAGCATTTTTCAACCACTTGCTTTTTAACTCCAATATAATAAACAAGTTTCAAAATAAAATACAGTTCCAGAATGGTTAAATCAGTGGGTACAGATACATTATGTAACTAATATGCAACCACTGCAACTTTTTTGGAATGGGAACTCCATTGTCATACTGAATGGTTATCACCCAATTAAAAATACCACTCACACATCTTTTCTTTAACTCTTATACGCTCTGTAGTTTGTCTTTTATTTCCCTTAAAATCACTTTTTTAATTTCGATTTAAATATGCAAGTGTAAGAATCCAAAGCAGAGAAAGTGAGAGAATGGATCTATAACCTCACACATGAATAACCCACTGCATATGACAAAGCTGCCATGGCACAGAAACAAGTCAAATCATAAGGTTCCCAGCTTCAGCAAAATGGCTAGTTCTACGGCATCTTGGAGAAGTGCCACCTTTCGTTGCAATAGAAACAAAAGAGTCACCAGGCCATGCAGAGATAAACCAAGCAATTCATAACGCTAGAAGCATTTCAGACCAAGGCAGATGTCACAGAAAAATTCTCTGGTTTCCTATTTTTCTCAGGCATCATACACATATTAAATTAGCAAGATGAAATACACATCTCTTCATTGGTAGAAACAGTCTATATAGTCTTACATCTTCACATCTGAGTACAATCACTCACTGATCATTGTTCATACACGAGCATGACCAAAACTGGATTAACTGGCTGGAATTAGCTGTTAAGAGTATCTGACATGAATATTTAGGGAGATCAGTATAAGGATTTTCATTATCTCATCATCTTCAGCTGTCTGCAAATATTTGCATATGTTTAAACTCTGAGCATACTAAAGGAGCAGATATAGACCTATCTGGCATATGAACAACAGGGAACCAATAAACTTTCTTCCGAGCAAAACATCTGAGACTCAACCTGTTAATACCAATAAATAGAATTAAAAAATATTTTAGGTAATATTATTTCCTTGGCATCTGCATGAGGGCAGGCAGTTCTTAAAACTCTATCTGGTACATGTTGAATGAATTTGAATACTTCGATTTGCATACCAAACATCTCTATTACAACTGCTATGTGAATTATTTTACATCATTTCTATGCTTGGGATTTATTCAGTAGTACTACTTTCAAACTCCACACTGTGACATCTGACTTTAAAAGGAGACACTGAAACTTCTAAACAGTATAAGCAGCTTGATCATGTTAGATAAACAAGCTATTCTGCAACAGCAACAGGATTCTGAGTATCGGTGTCAAGATTATCAAAATCATTTACTATCATTCATGCACCGTGTTTCAAGGCAGAGTCAGTCAACAATGATAACTATGAACAAGGCAGTTATTCATTAAATGGACCAGTCTAGAAGCCCACTTGTTTTTGAGTTAGTCTCAAAAACCAGAAACGTTCGGACTCATCTACCACCTAAATCCAAGATGTTCCTTCAACAAAAACTTCCTTTTACAAATACAGCTATATAGTTCAATGTCAGTTTAACAGAACAGCAAGTCAAAAGGAAGTAGTAAAATAGTTTGATAGAGACAATCAAATATTTCAAGAAAGCACAAATCTGGGATAGTAATACCCTAAGTTCAAACCAAGATTGGAGGAACCTGAAAGACTTCTGCATGGCTAAGCCAAATTAGATGCAGCACATGATGTTTTCTTTTGATTTTTTATATGATTACACTGCTTTTAGACTATCATAGCAATATAAACTTCTTTTCTACTTTCAGAATGCCTAAAGAACCTGTGGATAGCTCATTCTGAGAACAAATAATTCTCCTTCCACTTTCATAAATTCACATTAAATAAAAGCCAAGTCATACTACGTAAGTGCTAACGTCTAAACTCAACTCAAGGTGAAGGTCTCAACTCTACAGACACAGACCACGCTACTCAGCTCTACAGAGCGATAGCAGGGCTTCCAAGGATGCAATTACTTCATTTTCCCTAAAAGTTTATTTTCCTCACATAATGCACAAAACAGAACCAATCTCATGTCTCACACTGACACACCAAATTTCATTCACCCTTCCTATTCTTGCCTCACAAAACACATGCTATATTCAAGTTAAGTCCTTATACACATGTCAGCAGGGTACTTAAATGCCTTATATTCTTTTATGATCTATTCGCTCTGTATCCAAGACATCAAGTTCAAAACCAAAGTACCAAGAGGAATCACCTCATCCTGTGTTTACACCGCTGCAATCCTAAAGAGCACTTGGCTATGTCAGAGTTCTTACACAGCACAGACCAAACCCATGCAAATTTAGCAGTTAAATGAAGATTACCTCCAAGTTTTGTTCATCCACAGTTTGTCTCTCCAAAGAAACACCACTTTCATATAATTTCATGTAAGTAATTTAGTAATTATGCAAAATAAAAGGAAAAAATTTACCAACAATTTAAGTTAAAGTACATTCAGTTTTTCAACCTACAAGAATTACAAAACCACATAAGAACATTACATTAATCACTGACTTTTAAAACTATTTTGTGTTTTGTAAGAGAAATGGCAAAATGCTGCAATAACAACTCATTGGAACTGCTACTGAAAGATGAGATGCACAGATACAAGTCACACACAAATAAATTTTAAAAAATTAGAAGCAAAATGAGTCAGTACAACAGAACAGGAATTAAACCAAGAATTGGACCATTCCCCTGTGTTAGTACATAACTCTTAAGAGACTTGTACATTAAAATTTCGAGGCACCACAGGAACAAATTCATCCATTAAAAATAATGTGCAAGCTTGGAAGGAAGCCCAACATATGCATTATTCCACAGAAAATTTCCCCAAGTCCTGGAATATCAGAATTCCTTTCATAGTTTTGTATATGGCAATCAAGACATAGTGTATTACAGAAGCTATGTGGAAGAAACCATCACAGAACCAAGATGTTCCAAACTCTACCCCGATCTCTTGTACAGACTTGTATGACTTGGGGCAAATCCCTTCTTAGTCCTTTGTTTCTCCATCTGCAGAATTATGACTGTCCTTAAGGGGATATAGTGTTCTTCAGATCAAGACCAGCTTTGACACCTCTTGAAGAGCAAGACAAAAAATGCTAAGAGGTGTTAACTTTCACATGAGTCTACATAATAATTTCTTCAGTATTTTTACCACTTGTATCATAAGTAGCAAGGCAGACCTAAAAAGAATTAAGGTTAAGACTATCATACCATTACAGAGAGAACACTCCAAGTTAGCCAGCTTGTAGCTTCACAACAGACTTATACAACACTCATGTTCATGTTGTTCAAGAACAAAGCAACATCTCTTTTGCTACTCAAAAACCAAAAGAAATATTCCCCATCTAATTAAAACAGGTCCCTAGGTGGTTTGGGTTTTTTTATTTCTGTTTGTTAGCCTACTCTGTCCATTCTCCTCCACCGTGCTTCCGTTCACAGACAGTTTCACAACTGATCCCACCCATATCCAAGACATCCCACTGCTACTAATAAAAAGTAACTAACCTAGACAAGTGTGAGCAAGGACTGCATGAATCACAGAAGACAAAGAGAAAGGTTTCTGCCTTCTCAACCAGCATATAAACACTCAAGAGACCGAAATCTATTCCAAAACAACTAGGAAAGCAGAAGAAGAACTCATCTTCCTTCCTTGTCAGCAGCTAGACAATGATGAAGAAAAAACAGAAACTAGCCCCTCAAGAGGAACAGTGTTTCATATTCACTGCCTAACTTCTTAAGCTGGAGAGGAATATACAGGAGAAGCCATCTCTACTGCAGCAGAACAACAGACTAGGGATGTGACCTGCATCAGTGTACTGCTGCTTAGCATTACTGGGATCTGCAAACTAGCCTCAGACTTTCAGTTTAAGGTATTAGAAATAGGCAAATACTCCCAACATTTCAGAAAGCAGCTCTTCATCTAATATACTAACAGCCTTTAAGATAAAACCTATAAAAGCACATGACTGAAAATTTCCATTACAAAACAGATGCCTGCAAATCTAACAATTTCTTAGAAAAAGGACAGCATCTCAAGCAAGCAAGTTATCATTAGGTGACTGACCACATCTGTGTTCCTGGTTAGTCCCAAGTCCAGAACAAAGTTTATTTACTAGAACCACCTGCTATCTGACCCTCTTACACTCTGCATTTTGGCAGGCATAGGGCATTCATAATGTCCATTAAGACAACTCTGTTTACAAACAGCAACTCATTCGTCTGTGGTAACCTACTTATCTAGACTTATTATTGAGGCAAAAAATATCCACAAGTAAAATATAGGCCAAGATTAAGAAATTACAGTTTTGCGAATGAAGACTTAAAAAGAACATTGAAAACCAAAACAACGCCAGATCAAAGAAGCACAACACAAGGATTGACACACTTTTCCTCTGAACCTGAAGTGAAATCTATTTAGCAAGAAGCAAGACATTCATCAGAGAGCATGTGTGCACACATTTACAGCTAAAACAAACAAAACACCTACAGCTAGAAAGATGTCTAACTTCACACAGTTGACATGTATATATTAAAGCATGCTCATTCTTCCCAGATGCAAAAGGAAAGTGAGCCTGTAATTACACTGCTCCATAGAGACCCATCTCTGGCATTAACTTCACCATGCACAGAAGAACTGTACAAATACTTCCATATGGGTAACATACTAGTTAATGACTCACAGCTCTGATATTACACTAACAAAAGCTCAGAGAAATAAACACACTCTTCCCAGAATCACTGGTTTCTAGTTAATACCAGTCTGAAAATGAATTCTACTTTTATTAGCTAACAAAGTTTTTCTTTTCTATGTTGACAAGCAAAATATCTAATAAAGAAGCCAAAAATAAAACTTCCAGTTGAACCAACAACACACACAATAAGATCCTGCACAGCTTCTTTTAAAGCCAAACCAAGTCTCTCACAGACAAAGCTAACATATCCTCTATTACTACATGCCGCCTTACCCTTCAAGGGTGTCCAGGAGCTTCATAGCAAAATCACCTGCACACATACACCCCTTCTATGACTACTGTAACATTCACATACTTTATCAAAAAACATCCATAATAAAGCAAGTAGCTGGCACATATATTCATTATGTCTGTCATTTGTCAAAATTTGGCAAAGGAAAGATGGCTTGAGTTTGTGCATCATATTAACATGATACTGCTACCAATCAAGTTACTTCTATATAACCATCTGACTCTTGGCCACTATCCCAAAAACTTAGCTCAGAATTTCTAGATTCCAAAGTACCTGCTCTGTATTTACTTCTGGGCACACAAGACTTAAATTGATAACTTTCTTGAAGAAGAATGGACAATTACATGCAGTTCACAGAGGCATAATATTACATGTTCATGTATATTGCAATGCAGAAAGGAGTGTCCTTAGGGGATGCTAAGACCAATAATTTGACAATCAAAAAGCATTAGACCACATGTCCAGAAGAGCTAAACTTGGCCTTTGCTGTACAATAGATACCTTTGTCAGCCTACAGATGTTTCCTAATCTGTTAATTTCTCCATTTATACAAAAGAGGTACACAACAGCTCTGGAAAGTACAATGAGAATGACTGCTCTCCAAAAGTATGACCAAAGTTCAGTCAGTGCACTACGTATCTAACAAAACTGACGTTAAAGTATTCACTTTATGCATCACATTACACGAAAAGATTTTTTTACCCACATATTGATGTAGGACTAGAATCATTGATGTAGGACTAGAATCACATGCAAATACCCCAACTGCTTCCTGGCTTCTTTTTCATCACACAGACTGCAGCTATGTTCTGTAACAGGCAAAACAATGCTCTTGTTTCAAGTTGTTAGCTGCCTTCATTATGCTTGAGAAGCTCAAAGATAAATCCCAAGCACTACAGCAAAGGCTCCCTATCTTTCATTACTCAGAGATCAAAACTTGGGGTTCAGCATCTCACCACCTGCCATTCTGAAGCTACACTTGAAGCAAGGCAGCCATACCTATTATTGGGACTGTGCAAGAGCTTTATGACTATTAAATGATACTTTTAACCAAAATGAAAATTACCGTTTCAAGTACTCGCACTGCACTTTTTTCCCCCCCTTTTTCTTTTTAACTCAAACTATTTCTGCTACTCAAATATTACCAATGCAAAACTGTAACAGAGTACAAGACTTGACCTTTACAGTCACATGTGAACACAGATTCAGTAATATTACACTCTAAGGAGGAAAAAAAAAAACAGACATGACCAATTTCAACTCAAATTCCACAAGTTATCTTCCCAGCCAACCATCCAGCTCATAATCCACCTGAAAAACTGAACTAGACTCCAACTGAAAATAAAACAGTAACTACTGGGAGCAGCAAGTCACATACTATGTAACCACTAAACTAATTAAAAAAAAATTATGAACATGCCAGCTTGCCACATGTGAGACTGTCATGCCACACAGTCATGACAGCAGTGACCCTGCACCAGCTATATTTGTAACACCTGACAAAAGACAGGCTCTCCCACTGTACAATCAGAATCTCAGTTAGAAAGTCCATCCACACCACATTTAAACGCTTTGAAATACCATAGCTAACAGCTCCATTACAATGGCATAGCTCTCCATTTGCCTCTTCAGAACAAAGCACAACAAAACGAGCCACATTTTCACAGGAGAGCAAGCAGTGTATGATGTACAGCAGCATGATTAAGAATTTATAGCAGCTGATGGAGTTGCAAATCCCCAAGATAACTTTCATATGCTGATTTTTAGGTCTTTAGAGTAGTTTTATTGAAATGGGGCTTAACAAAGCATCCTAAAAGGGCAAGAACCTTACGCACATCAACAAGTTTGTCTATTTGGATTACTAACTGAACTGCTATTGCTTAGACAATAAGGCAGAAAAAACTACCCACAACAAGACTTTCAAGACTATACTTATTTTACAACTGATTGTGAAAAACTTAATACACCTCCTTTCTGGACAATAAATTAATCTTTACCATAGCTGTGATGTTGATCAAATTTTAAAACCCCAATTCTTCCCTTAGACAATTAATTGAAGAAAAACTTCCAGGAAGACACTTGCACTAAAAATTTAAGCAGCATCAGAATCTAGAAACTCACAGAACAAAAATCTCAAAAACCAGGACTCTGATTCCTCTCCATTAAGGTGATAGTTTTCTTAGGCCTTGACTGGACTAGTATGAAAATAAAAAGTAGTACTTGCAAATACTGCATACTCAGCTTAAGTAGGACAGTAGAGCTTTCAAGAAGCTCATTCATTCACTAGTTTGCCAGTAATTACTCCAAAAGGTTGCAGTGTGAGATAAATTATTAAAAGAAAGGAGAATGAATTTCCAAAAGGGAAGATTCAAGGTTTTCACTTGTTTCCCAGTTGAGAGATCCCTCTTCACAGAAAACTATGCCTTAGCCATCATAAACAAATGAAGCAAACGTTCTGTGCTATACAAATATTAACTTAAAAACAATCACCACTTCAGTGGCTTGTTCCCTGCTTCTCTAGTCCTTGATATAAGGTCACTTAGAAATACAACAGTTTACTAAGATACAGCACCAGAAGACTCAACACCACACTGCCCCAAACTCATCATTTTATCAGCTAGAACAGTAAAAAACCAACAGTATAACCACTATCACACAGCTTCTTTCCACATATACTAGGGCAAAGGAAATAGAGAAAGTTACAGCACAAGAGCAGTAATGTGTCATGTTTAACCCCTCCTATTCAAAGCTTTAACCCCTCCTATTCAAAGCTTTAAGACACAGAAAAGCTCAAGAGTAGTCCATTGCCTTTTCTAAACACAGCAAGGAGACCAACCACTACTTTATATCCAGTTTGGGTACTTCTGGTTGCAAGTTGCACAGGATATTACCCAGTTTCTTCCATGTAAGTCTCTAGCATCTCATCTCCGCTTTTGTAAGCAAGGCGCTTGCTGGTGGGAAGGTTATAATGGAAAAAACTGCACTGAATTAATGACAAGAGAGTTTCACTTCCTCCAAATACAATCAGCCTAGTCCTTCCCATAAACTAAAGTTTTCAGGGGCAAGATCATCACCCTCTTGTGCTATATTCATAGCACGCTAGGATATTCCTCATCTCTAATTAGGCTTAACATCTGTATCAGAGGCAAATAATAATTATCGGATAATCCTGTGAAATCCAGTTCAGTAAAGTTCACCCACAACCTGATTAGCATTCCCAATATGTGACAAAGAAAACCAAACCAAAACAACAAAAAAAACCCTCATGCTCATTTCTAGGACACTACTTCTTTTACTTTCTTTGTTGTTCTTTGATGAAGATTACTCCAAGTCCAGTGGCACTGGAAGAGTATGTAAGTTTACAACTACCTGTTGACCACATAATGCTTTTATCACAAAAGTGTAGTACCCCATGACAATATGCAAGCTCCAACCCTCTTATCTGCTCCAGATGGTTGTTCAATCATCTCCCATCTTCTTTTAGTAGGGGACCAAGTCCCAGCTCTTTTTTTAAGCAATTCTAGCTTAATGAACAAGCAGAGATATAGATTTCTGCCTCTTTGGTGGTATACTTCCAATGGGACAAATATTTAGTACCTCTATAGGTTGCTCCCTTGAAAGGGGGCGGGGGGGGGGGG
>NW_020799099.1:10080037-10084174 GCF_003259725.1 Athene cunicularia | reverse complement strand
GGGGGGGGGGGGGGGGGGGGGGGGGGGGGGGGGGGGGGGGAGAGAAATGTCAAGACATGGACAAACAACAGGGGACTACTGCCTGACATGGAGTTACCCTATTTCTCTATTGGACTAAAAATAGTCTAATTAAGAAATCAGGAAGCATCTCAGTATGGTACTAATTGTCCTGGACAACACGAGAACAACCAGCCTGAAGGACCCCTTGAAACTACAGTACTTTAAATACCAGATCAAGATACGCAAGACACTGGATGACAATTTATTAGGTGTACCACAGTGGCAAAAAACACTACACAGTACTGCGGTGGGTTTTTTAATAAAATACAACAGCATATGACCCATGATTCCATTAATCAATTATGAATAGGAAACAATTAAAGCAGTATGATGATAATTTTTCCATACTCACAAATTAGCTTCCAAACCAAGACAGTCATGTTTGAGAGTGAAGCTTGAGAGCCCACTGCACATTTCATGTAGTCGCCTTTTTTACCTTTTTTTAAAAAAAAAAAATAAATCTACAACTGTGTGTCTGCTTATTTTTATTAAAAGCATACTCACATACTAAATTCCAACACAGCACTTAACATGCCCACTTTGGTCTGGTCATGGTACAGAGACAACTTCAAACCTGGAAAAGCCTTTATTTGCTCAGTTTAAACACCCCCAAGTCCTGACAAGCAATCAAGAAAAGACAACTAAGTGTCCTTCCAATGTCTACTATTATAGTCTCCAGAAAAATTAGTTTTACTGCAGCTCTTACACTTCAATAACTCCTTTCTGTCTGAGTCAGCACAAACAACTAAGTAGTATTATCACCATGTCAAACAACCTTCTACCTCCACCTTACATAAACTGAAAATGTTTTGGGAAGTTGCTAATTTTTACTTTCCTTTTCACTCTTCACAACATTAACTGCTTTGCACTGACATTTTACATCAATTTAAAAAGGATGTTTCATACTTTATCACATCCAGTTTCCTGCAATTTCTCAACTAGAATGTCTTTCAGTACTGGAGTCACCATAGCTAGAGTTCTGAGCACTCCATCTGCAATTTTTAACAGAGAATTCTTCATAATTTTCTCAAATTATATTTTCCAAAACTTCAGCTGCATTGCACATACTCTTGTTCAGCAAAAAGATATAAAGAGAAAGCCTTCATTCTGTTTGTGTTAGTCATTTATTCAGCATACATCCACCATCCCCTTGAAATGAGTAGGAACTCGTTTTCTGCATCAAATTTAACCCAAATCGATTGGGGTTTTTTCCCCCCATCTCTGAGAACTAGACCTTAAAAACAAATACCTGCATCCACCGTACTGACCACTGAGTTATGAAGGCTAAGAAGGAACCAGAAGAGGTGTGTTTAAAACAAGAGAAACCATCTAAAAGTCTACTAAAGGCACTTTAACCTTTACACCTACTTTACTAACAAAAGGTGCAGTTGCTTTAGACAGCATCATACATACTTATGAAACAGCACTAATTATAATGCTACATACTTTTGCCTTTAAAACACTGCAGTAAAACAATATTGTCAAAAACTACAGAAAAGTGTTTTGAGAACAACATTTGTATCAACACATGAAATCTAGCAAAGATTCATTGCTTCAGCCTAACAAGGTAGTTATAGCTTGAGCCTTTTGGCATCACCACTGCCACTTGCTCTAGTTACCAGGAGCCTAAGTCCTTTGCAAAACCAAGAGCTAGCTTCCCAAGAGAACTCAGATGGAAAATTTGGAAGGGGTATGTGGGGGTGTTTAACTGTTTGAATCTAACAGACATATAATGATATTAATTCTAATACCTAGTAATAAAGCTGATCCATACCACACCACTGCTAACAGAATATTATATAGCCATTCTGATTAAGCTTGTTATGTTCATTATATTCATTAACTTATTAACAATGCTTTGTGACAGAACCTAAAACTCTCACATGAGCCTCTTAAGGCAACTTGTAAATGGTATTACACCAGCACTGAATAACAGGAACTGCCTGACAAGCCTAAGACCCTCAGTAAGACTGGGTTTCAGAAAACAAAAGAAGAAAAAAAAGCCTTATGCAAAGGTACTAGGAAGAAAAAAAAAAAGTTTGTTTCCCCTGACCCCCAAGGAGGAAGATTATTAAGGAGGGGATTTATAAAATGTTAAGTATTAATAATAGATTGAAATATGACTAATATATCATCAATAACAAACAGTTACTTATTATTGTTACTAAGTCAAAGGAAAACCCGACTGTCAAGAAGTAATTCCTAAACAGAAAGCAACTTTTTCATTCATAAACTATGACTGTGGTCAGCTGGGAGTACCGGAGTGCCACTTGAACAGTGACCGTCCCACCATCACCACAGGCACACGTCTGCTCCCCACACATGCACACTGTTAACCCAGCTGCTTCCCGACAGTCGGAGGAGTTGTAAGAGTATCTTTCCCCCGGCTCCCTCACTTCCCTACTACCTCAACCATGCCGTTATGTCACCTGTTATTTTATTCTCCTCTAAGCTTTTTTGGGTCCTCCCGACTGACTAGCTCTGGTGTTGGCTTTGAAGACTGTTCCAAGATGCAGCAGATTTACACCACCCTGACTCTTATCAGTACTAGTCCTAGGCATCCATATTTAAGAGACCACATCAAAGCTGTAGAAAACTTTTTATTTCAGTCTCAAAAGTAAGAAAGCCAATTTGCACCACACTCAACAGTTAAAATTCATGCTCCCCCTGCCCCCAAGCCCTTATGGGCTATGCATTTGTTTCTGCAAGCTACAGAAGGAAAAAAAAAAAAAAGCGATCTATAGGGACTCCGCACATTATGAGAAAGCTTTTAATATGCTAGACTGAACCAAGCACCATGCAATTTTTCTCCTTTCCAGTACATACATGGTTTTTGTGTTACCTCCACAATTTGTTCAGGAGCCTATTTCTATAATTTTTTTTAAGAAGTCTCTATCCATCACCAACCCTGCGGAAAAATGATCTGTCAGACCACAACTTTGAAGGAGCTCTCAGCAAGGACCACTCATATTTTAGTCAACCAGCTCTGTCCTCATTTTCAAAAGTCAATATTTAGAAGGCAATGTTTTATCTTTAACTACCAATTCCAGGATTTTACTAAAACTTTTTCCAGACTGCAAAGAAAATTTAAGTACCATCTATATGTTTCTATTTTAAATAGTAACAGTATCTGCATATACTTGTTAAACCGCATCTTAAGTCTTCATCAAGAAATGCACATAAGCAATTAAAGTTTACTAGTACATTTGTGCATAAACTAATCTAAGCAATACACAGACATAAAAATGACAAAGATAAAATATTTTACCCCCAACATCCAAAGCAGTGTGTTGTAGTACTGTGAAATTTCATAACTACAAAGTATACAGGACTAGTCCTGTGCTCAATGACCTAGGAAGTGAATTACACTTTCTATATTACAACATCGGCTGCCATCAACTATGAGAGATCAACACTGCACTGTTCCCCCACACACGGAGTAAAACTCAAATATGGCTGTTCTGATGATGGCCCATGCCAGTGTCTATTCAAGTCATACAATTAACAAAGCCTACCCAATTCTGTGACTACCTGAATTCATGCAATTCTTCTTTAAGACCCAGTGGTGGTCCAATGGCATGAAGAGCAAGTTAACGACAAGTCAAGCACCCTGCAACAAGGGGAGGACAGCGATCCTCTGCAGCAGAAGTTGCTCGCACTGCAACTTCACTCGTGACCCTGCCAGAAGCCTAATGCATTCCAGCAAGGAAGATCGTGGGGTTTAGTTCTTGTTTTTTTCAGATTAGCTGGCAAAACCCAACTACAGGATTAAACCGCCCTGTTCGAAGGCACCGGGTACTGGCCACACCGTCTCCAACCCCAACTGAACTGACCCAGCGAATCACCGTCCCCACCAGCAGTGTGCTGCTCTCAGACATCTCACATCGCTTTACTCACGACATGACAGAAAACATTAAGCCACCTAACGAGCCCCAGGCATCAGCCAAGACAAAAAAAAACAAAACAAAACAAAACAAAACAAAAACCCACAACACAAAACCCCCTTAACCGGCTTACAGCGGGTAAGCAGCTATTCAGAGACGGGAACGGCGCGCCAGCGGCTGGCAAGGGCGGGGG
>NW_020799099.1:10066839-10079987 GCF_003259725.1 Athene cunicularia | reverse complement strand
AGCCCGGGCCCCGGCCGCCCTCAGGGCGCCCACCGCCCCTCGCCGAGCCAGCCGGCTGCGGGGAGTGCCCTCGGGAAGGGGCCCGCGGAACGCCGCAGGCTGGCGTGGTGAAGCACCGCGGTGGGAAAAACGGCTCTGAACCCGGCGGTTGCCTGTAGGCCCTCTGGGGTCTGTAGAGTGCTCCCTTCCGGGGGCGAAATAACTGTAAAAAGCGTTGACGCCAAGTGTAAATTGCCAGTGGTGGGTCTCCACATAGACATTAAGCAGAGGTTGGGAGTTAACCAACTGAAAAGAAGTGGTAAAAGGATGGATCTGGACAGGAAAACATCAGCTGTAAATTTTCCACTGTCCGTGGGACATCTTCCCTATAGACATTGACCCTGGGAGTTTTCCAACACAAGCTTCATTTCAGCTGTGGAATTTTGAGGAAAATAAGAACCGGTTTTGAAAAACAGTTTTGGAACTGCAAGAAGCGCTGTCCCACTTAAGTTTGTCAGCTTGATTGGAAAAGCACAGAGCCACAGCAATCAGAGAGCCACTGACAGTAAGGTACATGGTTAGCACCGTGCTGCTAGATGGCAAGTGTGGTTATTTAAGGCAATATTTGTCACAGTTCCCTAGAAACACCACTTGGAAAACACCCTACACTTCCAAATCATTTATCTCAAATTTCCAATTCAAATTCACATTCTGACTGAAACCAAATTTCAAACTGTCCACAATGCCAATGACATCCAGTTTTCGTACTTAAAACAGTGATTCTAGTCATCCAAAAATGGTGAGGAGAGAGTCATTGGAAAGCTGTTCTCCAAGCCTGTTCTCCTGGGATACTCCCCCCCTGTGCAAATACAAAAGAGGTGGTCATGCATTTTTTCCCTCCACCAAATGAAACCATACAGTAAAACCAAAATTGATACAGGATCTCCTGTCAATCTCTCTTACGAATGAAGCTGCATTTTTGGCATCTATAGTGGGAATTTAGCAACACAGCCTTTCACACCAAACACGTAGGTTTTGGATGGATATCAGTTGCAGCTAATCGCTTCAGTAAAACTTCTGGAGAAGTCAGAAGCTTAAATCTTTGGGATAATGTTTCAATAATCAAATTAGGTTTGACTTAATCGTATTGCTATACTCTTAGTAACAAAATGACAATATTGCTCTATTAAAGTGACAACTTGTCATATATTCAAAGCACCACTACAGCTATTTGCATTAGTAGTCCCTTTCCATAGTCGTTGCCACCCTTTCAGTAATGGGAGATCAATTTTTCAGCAGCATATAGAGACTCTAAATTCAGAGTTTTCCTTAGAAGAGAAAGGTGTTTTGACTGCAGATGAAAGGAACAGAGTACTGTGAGAGGAATGGCATTTTGTTAATGAGGGCATTCTTACAGTGAGATATGTCTGTGCTCCATAGATATATGCTTTTAATTATGTCTTTGAGAAAAAGTGCCGCAGGATTAAAAGCACATAAGTTTAGTGCCAGTGAGTAATACAATTTTGCTTGTCCTCAGTAAAAATAATGTCTTTTCTAAAAGTCACTGCAAAAGGGTAGGACTGGCTTTTAGGTTAGCTGGTTAGTTTTTATTTGTTGTGGGGGTCCCTATCCCCACCCATGAATTTTTGTTCTTTTTAAAGTAAGAGACTGAATTATTGCTTAAGTTATTTATAGGCTGGACAAAATGAGAACTCTTGGTATACTGGGATTAACTCTACTAATCTCTGTATTGACATACTAGAGGATGTAGAGGTCAACTACAAGGCATGACTGGCAAATAAGTGTATCAGTATTGCACACCAAGTTGTGGTGATAAATGTGTAGGTGGCCACAGAACTGGCTAGTCTCCTGTGAATAATCTTGAAGAGCCACATCGCAGCTATCTCATGATGTTCCACAACCCATTTAATTGCAAACTTTGCGCCCAAATGGTCTTTTTCTGTAAGACGCTAGCATGTTGTGAGGAGGCTTTTTGTTAGGGATTCCCTTTTATTCAGTATAGGTCAATGAGGTTGAATAATATAGACAATTTTGAGAAATCACTTTAAAAGTATGGGCCAATCCTTCAAGCAGGTAAATGAGTGATAATTTTGAATATGTGAATAAACCCACCAACTTGGATTAATTCCTCACCTGAGCAGGACAACATTTTGACATTTCTAGAAGATATGTTAATTTCCAGAAAGGAAGAGGTGTGAGACTTCTTTCACTCAGAGTATGAACCCCAAAGTGAACCTTGCTCTCCCTCACTGAAACGAAACTTCACATTTGGTTCAGGCAGAGCAGGGATACTTTGGTTTTCTGCATCTGGAATGCATGCAGTAAAACCAACTGATTTAATGCAACGCATGCTTGACAGTGTGACAAACAGATGAGAAAGTTTTTGCATTACTTTTAAAAAAAAAAGGAAAGCAAATTTTAGAACCTTGAAAGTACCCACAAGCACAGTTATTTTCTGTTTGATGTGAAACAGTAGATGGTCTGAAGAAAAAATCCAGCGACAACAGCAGATCAGAAGCATTAATTTTAAAGTGAAGAGAGATCAACTACAAAGGTGGAGAAGAGGGGGAATCTTAATGCAGAGGCTTCACTGAAGCTGGAATATCACATCATTATTGGGGGGTTTGCTAATACAATGCTTTTTTCTTAAACCTTCAACTTGATGAATCGTGAAGTCATAGGAGATATTCAGCTTTCATTATCAAAAAAATAAAGAGCAATAAAGGTCAGCTTCTGCTTTTTATGGCTGTGGAGTCGTGAACTTTCACTGCATGATAACAGAGAGAAAACAAGTCCCTGCCACATGCTGTGTATGTCTCCATCACAGTATTGGTACGTCTTGGTTCTTCTTTTCTTTTATTACCTGAGGTCTAGAATGCTGATACATTCTTCTTTTTTTAATAATTGTGTAATGGCAGATTTATAATGGCATATAAATTATTCCACTTGCTGTCTTTATTCAGCACATAATATGCATCTTGAAACTTCTCTCACAGTTTTACAAAAGCAAACCTCCGGATTTATTTTTTTTTTTCATACAACAGTAACTATACTCCCAGTGTCAAGATAGTGAGAGTCATAACTTGTGTCAGATAATGTATTTGTGACTTTATTTCAGAGTGCTTGAAATCTGTGTCCCCTTCCTGACTCTTGGCATGCTCTCTCACCTCCCTATACAAAATTTTTCCATCTATAAAGTCAGAATAAGGCACATGAAGTATGCTGCTTCACCTCCATATATGAAGAATTTTCCCATCTATAAAATAGCTTGGTGATTATTTACTCCATTGTAAAATACTTTGAAGATTTATGGAGGAAAGCTGTAGGTGAGAAAACTACTTGAAAATGAAACATCAGATATTTCACATGTGCTTAGAGTTTGAAATGTGATGATTTAATCCTCTTTAAACTGCTGAATAGTTCACATGCCTTTACCTTGATGACTGTTTCTTAAGCATTTTTCTCCTTATATCTCTCCCTACTCATAACTGTTTCCTCTGTACAATACATAAATAGGTTTTAAATCAATCCCATGAGAATAAAACAGCTTCCTGCAAAAATGTTAAATATCCCTTAAGGAAAGTAGTTAGTAAGGCAAAATAGAAGTCAAAAACTTTCTTTGTGTGAGTGTTGTTTTGGAAAAGTCTCTTGCTGTTTCTGGACAAATGCTTTTCATTCTCATTACCCAAGATGAGCATTAGAAATGAAAGGCAAAAAAAATATAATTTTCTAGAAATATGTTCTTTACATATTAAAACTTTTTTTTAAAAAAAATGTCACTTCACTGTTTTTCTCCTTTAGTTAAAGCACACAGATCTGTGCCTTTGTAATACAGACTCTTAAGTGTAATTACTGCAATTAGTGCAGTAAATTTTTTTTGTCCTTATACGGTTATTTGAGGGTTATGTGAAGGTTATGTTCTATTTTGTAATAATTCAGTTAGCGTGAACAAAAGCACTGCCAGATAAAAGGTTTTCCCAATAAGCACTTTTATTCTTTTTCCCTTCTTATCACCTCATTGTTGCGTGTTTGTTTTCCTTCTGGTCCCCTGGGAGCCGTGAGAAACATCATTTTACACAGAGAAATAGCTACACAATCTTCCTATTTTAGTAAATACTGTGTCTTATTTTCATACTGCTGACCCTGATGGAGTCTGTTTTAGACACAGTTACTAAAACCAGACAAAATGTTTATGATGAGCTAAAAGCTAAGAAAACCCCCAGGAGACAACTGGTTTGGGTTTGGTTTCGCTTTTTTCTAAGATCAAGTCATATCCCAGCTCCACATCTCAGAGCCAGTAGTTGTAATGAAAGACTTTTTTTTGTTTGCTTAATTATATATACAACGTAGCAGAAAGATTTTGGTATGTTGTGAAACATGTTGGCATGGAAAATATGTTGACGTAGGGAAAAAAAAAAAAAAGACAAAGCAAAAGATTGAAATCACTTGGTGCAGAGGGATGGCACAAATCAACTACAAAGCAAGTGCATTCTCTGATGTCTCCTCTGGTTTTTAATATCTGAGCAGCAGTAGAGGCTTTGCATTGACCTTGTGAACAGAGACAAATTTTCATTCGTTTCAAGTTTCTGTCAGCCATTCTAATCAGGAAAGAAACACAAGGAGCTGTGGAAAACAACTAAGTCACAGCTTTCTGACATTAAAATGGAAACAGAGGAGAGGGCTGGTGAAAATATTTAAGGTACAAATAGCTGACATCAGTTTTGGTGACACCCAGCGCAACTCTCATTGACACTGAGGTCAAGAGTCTTTTATTGCAACGCAAGATTCGGTCATTTGTACTACAGCCTGCGTTGGGACCAAACAAAATATCAGTTTCTTATTGATATGACACTTGTCTGGTTCGAAACAGCAATGGAAAGTGGGGAAAACATAAAGGCAGATGTGTTTGTAAGAGTCCCTGGTAGAAACACTAGAGGAAAGAATAGGAAAGAGGTTATATTGAGCTCAGAACTCTTTGCATCTTGACCTGGTAAATTGCTCCACATTAATAATAATCTCTTTCCTTGCTGGAGAATAACAATCTCCTGCGTTCGTCCTGATGACCAGGACTCTGGCTTCATTTGATAGGGTAACATATTCCTGTTCACTTTGTAAGAGTGTTCTTAGATCCATATGTGACCTCTTGAGGTTGAACTCTTCCCTGCCTTCTATTGTCCAGGTTCCTGGTTATTCCCAGATCACCAGCAGTCTGGATTATTTCATTCTCTCTTATAAACAAAACCTGATTTCACCCTTGCTTTAAGGACTAACTTTTGCAGTCCACAGTCCTAAAGACATCTTAGAAGTTTCTCTTACAGGAATGAAGCGTGGTTTGTGAAGCCCTTTGAAGGAAGGTCACCACCCTAACTTATTTAATGAATAAGTTGAAAAAGTTATGCATGTGGTGCATGCATAGTCAAAAGTGACTAAAACAGGTGGCCTTTCCCAGCAGTTGTTAAACCTGTGGTACAGTTCATAAAGAGTCTGATGATGTTCCACAGGGATCTGGCTGGTAACACAACGTTCCCCTTCCTGAAAGCGAAACTTTGTTACAAGAGAACTAAAATGCCCAAATTCCAAAACTAATACTACCCTCCTGCTTCTACAACTACTACTGAAATAAAAAAGGACAAAATGTGAAGGTCGGGCACAAGTGGCAAGCCTGAATGATATCCTAATTTAAGCAGTATACAAATTAGAATATAGCATTCTTCATTTAAGTACCTTTGAGATGCAAATACATTATAGTGAAAGAAAAAAACACAAACACCACTAAAAACACCCAGAGGCATTGATATGCCCCAAAATTACTTGCAGCAGTAAAAAGTCATTGAAAAGTCACAGCCATTGAGGTTCAAAAAATCATTTTATTTCAAATTGTTTTCTTTTTACCCTATTCAGAGAGATAGTTTTTACTATTAAAGTTGTTCGATTAAATGAGCAATAGACTTTTTTCCCCCGTGTATTTTCTGAGTCTTAGAGAACTGCAAAAATATCCCTGGTCATCCGTCCTTATGCTAAAAATACTTACTTCTTTATATAGTCTTATAAGCTTGAAGGGAGGGGAAAAAATCCTTGGAACGGAGAGCCTGGGAAGAAAGAATGTCTTTTGGGTCACAACTGAACAGTCTTTATGCTGATGCACATTAAAACATTGAAAAGGTATAACTACCATAACTACAGATGTCATTGCTGCTGACTTGTATCTTTAAAAGCCCACTTATAAATACAGTTACATTGCTTATAAATTGTTTAATTTTGCAAACAGGTTATTTCCACTCACAAGCTGTTAGCTGAAAGTACATTTCAAATACTATGGAGGTATGAACTCTACTTTTAGTTTTGTTTGGTTTGAAAAATCATTAAGACTTTTTAAAGTTGTTTAGCCAATAGCGTTTGCATCCAGGCTAAGGAAAGGGAAGAATTTTATCTGCCGCTAGCGTAGTTGAAGTTACATGCCACAACGGAAGTATTGGAAAAGACGGAGAAAAGAGAATTGATGCAAGGTTATGCCAGATCTAAGTAGGTACAGAAATATTGTAATAATTGTTCATAATTTTGCAATAGCCTTTCCTAGGCTGTCCATTATTCCACTATGCAAAAAGACAGAGGCAGAGCTATTGCATAGACTAATTAATGACAGTCATTTCATGCTCTGCAGCCCGAGTGCATATTACATAGGACAGATAAGTCTTTGGCATGAGATGAGAATAACTTTCTGTTCTGGAAAACAGAGAAGGTTATTAGGGGAAGAATTATATTGTAGCTGGTTTTGAAGAATATGTTGAAAGTAAATCTAGAAGAGTGAAGTGTATTGAGTGTGATCACAAAACAATTACATTCACCGTGTAAAGAAAGGAGTAGCAGTGGCAAAGTACAGATGAGGGACTTCAGAAAACCTCATTAAGTATCACGACACTTATGGATGGAACCTTGGAGTAGTAAGGCAGGGAAAAAAGGAGTTCAGAACACCTGATGACCTCTGAAAGGTACATGACAGACTTAGCAACAGAATGATGCAGTGGAAAGACAGGCAGCTTAGTAAGGAAATGATACAAAAATCTGAAATAGAAACATTTTAAAGGATTTTATAAATACGTGGAAGAACTGAGGGCTACCATTGCCTGTTTGACTGTGAACAGGGGGACTGCAGTAGTCTCCCCTGGAATGGATTTTATTTGGGATCACTGGATCGCCTGAATGGCAGAAGAATTTACACTTTCAAACTGTTTTCATGACTCAATACCTGAGGGGAACTGAAAGTAATTTGGAGGGGAGAATCCAGAATCAGAGGGATCTTTAGAAATGGAGAAATGATCTGAAAATAATCTGATAAGATTCAACAAATACAAATGCTATAGCTAAGGGCAAGAGGAAAAAAAATTAGAAGTATCTGACATGGCAGCAGGTATGTCAAAAATGGTCTGAGGGCTACAGCATCTCACAGTTTCAACAGAAATCTGCAATAGAGAAACAAAGGCAAAATACGGTCCAACACATATTGAAAGAAATTACATCTATAGGACAAGAAGGTAACTCGTCTGCTGAGACTTCACCTGAAGTACCACATCCCATTTTGGGTCTCCCACATTAAGTTATTTCATATCAATTAGCTCAGAGAAATGCAGCAAATACAAGAAATTTAGAAAAGATGTCCTCTGAAGAAAGGTTAAACAAGAGGAATCTCTGGAGGAGAAAAGAGTGAGATCATTTTCTGTGATGGAAAAGTTGTTAATTACAAGAAGTTGGTCAAGGTTTCTCAGTATTTACTACCAGGAAGACAAAAATAATTTGTCTTCATTTACAGGAGAGAAAATTAAAGCAGGCAGTGGGAAAACCTTTGCTATAATTAGGGTAAGGAACCAATAGAAGAAAACTTATTAAATGCAGTACCCCTATCGAAAAGGTTGTAGAAGCTTAAAAATTTTCAACGCTTCATTTTGTTTTTTCTAAAGGATAAATAGACCAAGTATCAGTTCAGAAAAGATTAAAGTTGAGTTGTAGATGCATCGTGATATTCCTTAATGCATAGTGATAGAAGTAGTTCTTCTAAACTCTATTTATGCATAGACATTCAGGATAAGGAAACACTAATTCAATCCAATTTAATGTGACATGTAAGAAAGATGTCACAGAACTTGATAATCAATGGTTCCAGCCTGCAGTGTGCTGGCTGCTTTCATTTACTCTCATGTTCCTCTATGCTTGGTTGGAATGAGTCTTCAAACCATGTTGACTTTACTGAGGAAATTATTCCAATTTTTACTGAGAAGTCAGTAAAGTAGTATAGGTTAGCTTTTGAAACTAGCTTTAACAGTAGAAGGAAAAATTACTCGTGTGGCAGAAATACTAACATAGTCCCTAAATAAAGATTTGTGATAAGATATATTTGGAAGGAGGGACTGTGAGCTAAACCCAGCAAAAGCGTAAAATATTTTTCAAGTTCACTTTTTAAGCTGGCTAGGAAGTTGAAAGATGATTGAAACAATCTGACAAGCTTTTAGGACATACATTCTTTTCAGAGCATGCATTGGCTTTCCAATGCCAAGAAAATTGTGTAATCCATTTAAAAAATCCTTTCTGCATTTTTTCCCTTGTTTTCTTTCAGCTCACAATTGCAATAACAATTTCTCTGCAGGATCTTGGCCCATCACTTCTTTCCAGCCTTTTACAAGTCTCTACAAAATGCTTACACCTAGTCATGATTGTTTAATTGAAGTGTCACCAAATAATAGTAATGCTTTTAATCTTTACAAAGGGTGATGAATTAAGACTTTCAGCATCCTTGAGAGGAGATGAGTAAAAGCAATCCAACAAACCATGGACAAAACCTGGACACTGCCCACATAAACATGGTTATTGCTGACAAGAGCAGAAAGAAACAAAAAGGCATGAGCACTTTAGGCTGCAATCACCAGAGACTGGCTCTCTAGCAACAAGTGATTCATCACTCATGAGCAATTCCTACTCACCTCTAGACCTTCAAACAGACCAGGCACAGGTTTTTAGCATTTAAATTCTAATTTTTTTTTTTCCCTAAATCTTACAGGCAGAACTGTTAAAAGCTGCTCAGCATTATGACCGTTTCTGTGATATCACTCTTCCTGCTTTCTGAAGGTGCTACATCATCTCTAGTTCTTTCTGTCCACAGTTAAAAGGCTGTGAACTTCTGACCATTCATGAAAACATGGGATCAGACAAGGAGATGTCAAGTCCAGGATGTTAGTCACAATTATCATATGTAATTTTATGCTCCAGCTAGGACATAAAGGAAATGCTGTATCCTCCACACTGAGTTAGTAATCCCAACAGCAAAAGTAGCTTCCATCAGGCTACAACTCTTCTCATCAACACAAATGAGGAGCTGGTGCACAGGAAAATGAAACTGATTCAGTGTTGACTCTGCTCCTACACATGTACCATCAGAGAAGCATTGGCGTGAAGAGGCAATTAGGAGAGAAAGGATCAAGGACTCGCACAGCTGTTTATCCTGTGGGAGCAAAGGGAAACTCTTGACTTCTGCTTGATCTTTCATTTTTATTTTAGGGACAGCCCAACTATACACTGTGCTGAGTCCAGGTTGGACAGTAAGATCCAGCAATGATAAAAACGCATTACACATTAGCTGTTATTTCAAACATTTGCCACTGCCTGTAGTTATTGAATTCAGGGGCTCACATTCACTCCAGTGTAGCAGCACTGGTTTAGATGTGATCTTAATTAAATCACTGCAATGTGCACACTGCTCAAGCAGTTCCTCAACTGATTTAATTAAATCAATCAAGGCAAAGTCTTTATTCAAACTCTCACTCAAGTACTTCATCTGTTATCAAAGAGATCATTCCCCCCTGCTCCCTGTGAGTAGTGGATATATCTGGAGAGTAGCATGGCATTCATGTTTATTTGTTGCTTTCCTGCCCTATATCAAACTCAGATATCTAGAAAACAAATCAAATCTAAGGCAACTATGTCTGTAGGTAATATCTGTTAGCATTAATGTAAGAAACCCCAGGAAAAGACTGTTAGGAAAGTTAGTAAAGATTGGACTGGGCAGTGTTGATGAGGCTATTGTAGGGAGAAGCACTCGGAAGACCTCACGATGTACGTAAAGAACAGGGAACTAAAGATCTCGCGATATACAGAAAGGCGTATATAAAGCAATTGCGCAGTTAATAAATTGAGCAAATAGCAACCACCATATCGGTGTTTGTGCTTTTGTTCCTGCAAAGGTTTTAACCTCCTGCAAGGGTTAGCTGTGATCTGAACGCCACATTTCTGTGGCTTAGCAGGTAGAAGAAGACAGCTAATACCTTACCACAACAGGCTATGACCCTGATATTGGTACAGGGATATTTATTTAGCATGCTCTGTACTTGTATTCCAAAAATAAGGTAGCAAATTAAACCCAAAAGCAGACACTTTAAACTGCTTCTGGAAAAACATATAAATATACAACAGCAGATATACATAAATATACATGGAAATAATATTATGTATGTATATAATACTGGACTAACCTGTAGAACTCTTTGCCACTAAGGTTATGGAGATTATTAAGATCTTAGGTATATTCAAAGGAGGCATCTATTTTGATAATGAGGAGAGTCACAATTACCTCAAGCAGCTTGATAAATTATTCAATCATTAATGAGACACTAATAACTTTAGTGCATATTGTTTATTTTCTCCTTTTTAGCATCTGGTGTGGTTCACTTTCAAAGTCTAGATGAATCAGTGTCAGTTACCAAATTATACTTCAAACAACAATATATTCTGGTATGGTTCTATAAATATTCTAATTTATCTAAACAGCTCATCTATCTGCAGAACATATATCTGTGTGTGCTAGAATTTTAAAACAGTAATAAGATGTAAACACTTTTCCGAAAAATGAACCATTTATTTAAAGGCAAAACCTGTTGGGGGGATTTGTCTTCTATTGAGGGAAACAGTGTTAGTGTTTTCTTAGCTTTCTTACATTAGGTACAGTTTGAGAAATGAGAAAAAATTTCACAGTTGTGCCTCATTTAGTTTGGATTAATTGATTCAGCAAGTATACTTTCCAAAAGCATGTGCAAGCCCCACTGCCCACATAAAGCCAGACACTTTTCAGTTACTAAGACTGAATTATCCGGAAATGAAAAACACAGACTGTGACGTAGGAAGGCAGAACCTTCCTACATATCCTCCAGTTTTTCTCCATCACCAAGAGGTGCTTACTGACAGCTGTTCTATGCTTAAATATCTGTGGTGAAATAACAAGTTTATTAGTTAAAGACCGTAAGGGAAACATTGCTAAAGCACAAAGGGCAGTTGAACACATCTTCCCTCACGTGCCTTTGACACCTCCTTTATTAAAATGGACAACTGTCCAGAGCTAAGATATGAACAACTTTTCAGCCTTAATTGTGGTTCTTTTTGAGTTTGCTAACACAGTTCAGCTGTAATGGACTTTTTGCATGGTACACATGAAGTCACATGGCTTGTGTGCAGGCAGCAGCATAGGAAATCACTATTGCTACAATCATCACTTCAATTACTTGTTTGTACCACGATTAACACTAGACACTCAAATGTAGCATTTGGTGCATCGCATTGTGAAAATTCCCTTTTTCTAATATATATTAAATTGGGAATATATTATTCCTTAGATAAGTCATGGAAATCTCTAGTTGGACTTCTGTCAGCCTTAGCTGCTGCTGAGAAAATGACTTCTGCTTCCATTTGTGAACACTATGCTTTCATACATAAATTGCTTTAGGACATGGAAGAATACAAAGCCTAGATTGTGTTAGCATAAGTTTGCTACCGAAGGCACCTGTGTATACCAGAAAAGCACATTATAATGCACTTTTTTTAACAACTGTGTGACAAAAGTCACAGCTTCATGATAGGACTTCTGAATAGTCTACAGAAATGAGATCCAGGCCTTAATTCCTGCAGAACCCATTCATGAAGGCTAAATAAATAAAGAAGGATGTTTGGTACATTTTAGATATTGATACAGAGATTTGCAAGTTGCCTCTTTTTCCAAAGAAGAAGGAATAAATCTTTTAGTGTTATATAAGTCTTGTATAACAGAAAATTAGGTATGAGAAGCTAACTTGCCATTTGTGCAATGATAGGAACTCAGATTTTTGAGAAAGGGGAGAACATAGTACAAGTCATCAACTTAAACATTTCCATATCCATGTGAACATGTGTACATGTTTAGGACAGAAGTCAATAACAGCATACACTAAAAACCTGCATGAGAGAAACCAATTGAGGACAGCTAACTGCAGCAAATGTTTCCTTCTTTTTCTTTGCACTATGTCTGAGGTTCAAAGCTACATTCTATTATCAAATGAAACCATTGTTCATTGTAAATGAGGTAAATTGCATAACTTGGACACAAACGAACCCATAAATGTGGTTTTGCTATTCAGAAACACTAATGCTGGTAGCCAATGAGGGGTTGCACTGTTCTCTGCAAAAGCTCAGAGAGAAGTGTTTGGCCACAAGCTTCACTGTAGGCTCTTACTGCAACACTAACCTGGTGTTTGTATTCATCAACATCATTTAGGCACAGAAAGGAGAGCAAGTGTATCCTTCAGTGTCAGCTTAAACCCTTTCTGGAGTGCAGCTTATCCTCTGGTTTGTCTTGGCAGCTCTGAAGTTTGCATACATCTGCAGATATTGAAATATTCTGATACACAAATGCTAAGCCTGGGCATTCTGAAAGGCACCAAAGGAGACAGAAACGCAGTGATGATTGAAAAACAAATGGAATGTGGTGGGGACCTTCCCCACCCCGAAGGCCAGAGCACATACTACACCCATCCATCCCAACAAGGCTGATTGCACATGGTCATCCCACCCTCCCTGTGTCCCTGGGACAGAAGGAGAACTCAGCATCTAACATTGAGTTAGCAGCAAATTGTCTTTATATTAGCATCCTAGAGCTAAAGCTTCTCAGAAGTTTAAAATCATTCTACAAAGAGTACCAGCCTGATAAGCAATCTCCACAATAATCTGATGGGAGCATGAAACTTCTGCTGAGTTGTGTTCTACAGTTCTTCCCCGAACGTGCTTTTTCTCTGGAAAAATGCATGTGTGGCATCATTAAAGTAGGATACAAGCTTGCCTGTCATTGATGAAGTAGATAA
>NW_020799099.1:10046352-10066789 GCF_003259725.1 Athene cunicularia | reverse complement strand
GCTCGAGTCATTCAATGTCCTTTTTGTAGTGAGGGGCCCAAAACTGAACACAGGAATCAAGGTGCGGCCTCACCAGTGCCCAGTCCAGGGGCGAGATCCCTTCCCTGTCCCTGCTGGCCACGCTATTGCTGACACAAGCCAGGATGCCATTGGCCTTCTTGGCCACCTGGGCACACTGCTGGCTCCTGTTCAGCCAATCGTCAATCAATAACCCCAGATCCCTCTCTAG
The DNA here is from genome assembly GCF_003259725.1 of Athene cunicularia. Taxonomy (NCBI): domain Eukaryota; kingdom Metazoa; phylum Chordata; class Aves; order Strigiformes; family Strigidae; genus Athene; species Athene cunicularia. The sequence continues at coordinate 10,066,560 of NW_020799099.1, read as the reverse complement.
GGGAAGATAGGGAGGAGCAGTCCCTATGCATTTGGGGGCGCTGGAAGTGACAAAGGAAGACAGAGGAGCCACCTCTCAGCCAAAGCATACTGTCATGTGAGCCTGAAGCCTAGATCCTACTTTAGGGTTGATACTGCTTTTTGACACAACCAACAAATCCAGTTGACCTCCTCCTAGGAGAACAGTATTAAGACAGTCAGAGATACCTGAGTACCTTCCCTGCAGCAGGTCTCTTCCATCCCAATGATGGCATGCTGTTACTGCAGACCTCAAAACACCACTGGCATGGGTTTTACAGGCATTTTCCACCTATCTCTAATGAAGATAATTAAATCCTCACACTGCCGTAGACCAGCATGAGGCTGTAAAATACAGCTATGTATGGTTGGTTGCACCAGCAGTGTATCATCTACCTGGTTATTTCCAAATTTGCTATTAACATACAAATCCTGCTTCCACTTCTGACTTGAGACACATCTTTCTACATGACTTGTCAGTGAACTCCATCTGTGAGAGCAATACTGAAGTTGCACTTCTGAGACACTCTGCATGCTGATGCAAGCCTGAACACGATTCCCTAGACTCAGGCTGGGCAGAGAGGGAGCAACCATGTTACAAAACACGCCTGCAGATAAATTCTTGAAGTATGTTGATTTTCATGCAACACAGTTTTTTTAAAAAAAGTTGACAGTAGGGCAAATAGATTTGTCCCCCCACTGTGCCCAAAAGCATGCTGGTACAGTTGCCTCTGGAAGACTCCATTGCACTGAAATACAGCAGGCTTTCAGCAGGGCACATAAGGGACAGAGGTGAGAACTGGCTCACTCCCTATACAGATGAGGTACTCCAACTGGATATAAGAAGACCAAATATCTCTGTAACTTCCCATGAGTTATGTTACCCCACTAATTTCCAGTGCCTCTGTTTCTTTAGAAACTCACCATGAGGAAGGCATGTATTTTGCACAAGATCAAGTCCCAGTGAAGCTATTACAAAATTATTAAGAAGTGAGTTTACTTAGCCTACACAGATCTCTCTAAATAGATATTTCCCAAAATAACCAGATTTCAAAGGCTTTTAAAAAAATGCATACATAGAAGTTGTTTATTCCCAAAGAGATGAACCAAACCGTTCTCTACACTCTAAGGTCCTTTCCAGAACTGGATTCCTTTCATGCTGCCTTTTCATCTAAACACATTTCTTTCATTTTAAGTGGTGTGTTTTGACGTGTATGTCTCTTGGACCTCATCTACCTGAGCCTCAGCAAGAGTATCAGTGTCTCTTATGGGATAGCATTATGAAATATTTTATATGCTATGACAAGCAATCTCTTCTGTAATATTTTGGTGCAGTATTCCCTGAGCTATTTAATCTCAGCTTTTTAAAAATGTAGTGTCCTGTAAAAGGAAACTGCATTAGAGGGAAAGCAATAAATGCTTCATTCAGTGTGCTTGGCCAAAATAGCTCACTGAGTCTTGGAATGAAAAGACCCTTGTCCATAACAACACAGACACAATTACAAGCAGAGACAAGATGGTTTTGCCTAGAAGGGGAAAATGCCTTGTAGCATTAAGGAGGAGGGGTAAAATCTCTAAATGGGTAGGACAATCGGTTTGATAATAATTAGGACACTTAAAATGGCAAGTGGAGAGAAATGTGAGGTCAAAAGTGCACAAAAGGGACAGCAAAGTGAACTTCCTATCTTCCTGAGGAAACCCCTTCCTCTTGTTCCCTTCCTGTCTCCCTTAAAAGAATATTTAGGATAACTCATCCCAGAAGCATTCCAAGGAGAAAATCCCATCAAGTATGACTCCCTCCTCCTTCTCAGCTGTACCTTCTTGAATATTATAACATTTGATTATACCCTTTTCTATGTCATCCTTCAGTTGTTTGCATGTTACTTTTCTTCCTTAGTGCTCACATAGATTTTGCCCTTTGACTTCCGCTTCTCTGGTTTTAATCTGCAGTTCCCCTTCTAACAACTCCTCCTAACTCCTCTCTCCCAGGGGATTCATGTTGCAGAGGGCAGTAGCAAAACCAAACTGAGGTGCACCTTAGAAGCCAAAGCCACAGGACTTGGACACATTTGCCACAGTATCAGATCCCACAGAAGGACTAAGAGGGATCCTACAAAGACTTCATCTGTTAATGGGGGTCAGTCAAGCATGGTGCCTTTTTTAATTTGCTATCAGCTAATTACTCCCCAGGCCAATTAAAATTGTCCCACAAGGTTCAAATGGGCATGAACACTGTCTTGAAGAACTGCAGTAGCACTACAGACCTCAGAAAGGAATCTTGACTGAGGCTAAGCACTTTATCATGTTCATTTCTTTCTTCCCTGAAAATAATTGAGAATTTGGTCTCAACAAGAAGGACTGAAGAAGCAGCAGTCATGTCTAAAACAAACATTTTATTCTGATAATTAAGTTACCAAAAAAAAAGTCTTTTGGTAGGTCTATAAATGCAGAATAGTTGTCAAATGTAGGGAATGTTGCTCTGCACATCTACAATGCAGTAACTGTTCCTGAAAGGATCTTTCAGATGTCACAGAATTTCTGTCCCTTCAGGGAGTGCTGCTTTCAGTTCCTCCCTTGATCACAAGTTTTCTGACAGGACTGCATTGGGAAAAAAATTGTTATTTGCAAGCTCTTTTCAAGCTATACTCTTTTCATGCTCATGATCACTAGACTTCTGTGAAAAATACAGGCTGCAGAGACAAGACTTAAATATTCACCCCACTTTGCAATACACAGGAAATTTAAGGTAGAGAAGTGCACAGTGTAGGGGACTAAAAGTGAGGAGACCCAGGTCCTTGTCCTGCTTCTGCAGACAACCTGCAGTGCCAGGAGACTAACAAGTCTGTGATCTGGCTGCCTATGCTGAAAATAAAAATATTTTATGCATCAGTTTACTTCACCACCATGAAATCTGCAAATATAAAGAAGAGTCGTGTGTTTTTAGGAGAAATAGATGATCTCCCATGTCTTGCCAGAGGAGCAGAATCTCTGAAGACAATTTGCTCTCATAGTCCTCTGCTTTTTGAGAGCAATAGGATGTGATGTGTTCCAAGGCAAAGAGCTTTCTGAAGAGGCTGTGGCATGCTTTCCAGATGAGCTGTGCATTATCTCTCCATACTGTTAGGGTACACTTAAACAGCACTGCCCGCAACAGGAAGTTGCTGATGTGCTTGTTCACATGTTTTAAGACGCCTTACGGTGAGTTGCCAGATTTTCAAACAGAGGTTTTTTCGTTTTGCATACCAACTATTTCTTAAAGAAAACATACTCTAATTTCTCTTGTCTGTGGTATCACTCCTTTACCCCTACTGGCATGGAAATGATTCCAGTCACACTGCAGAGTAAGAGAAAACAATTTTTGCTATTTTCCCTGGAAGGGGTACCAACTAAAACAAATAAATAGTTAGTTAAATTACATCTTCATATTGAACACCTTCATATAAAAATTTTTGTCAGTTGATATGGCTGTCAACTTTCAGATAGATAATTATCTGTAGCAATGCCAGAAGCACTCACCGACCTTGTTTTCAAATGGAAGGTTGTCATGGCACATGCCAACATTATGTCTTACACCACTGTCTAGACATGGCCAAAATTACTCTCAGCCTTTACTGACACTGTTATGGGAACAGAAGTAAGTCCATAATATAGCTTTTCCAACCCACCCAACACAGTGCAAAAGAATTTCTTTAATCTGAACTAAAAATGAACCCAGACAACAGAAACATATTACCATTTTGGCCTACTAATGCAAAGCACTATTATTTTTGCCTTCACATGTCAAAATGAAAAATGTGCAGCTTAGCTATTTTATAAGAAATTTGTTCAAGACTGAAAAATGCAAAAAGCCACAGAGAATTCCTCAGGGAAAGAGCATCTCATCCTTCCCTCCCCAAAAGCCCAAACCAGTAGAAATTTACTCACTTAAGGAAAAATACATCAACTCATATACATCTGCTTAGTCTGAAATGTCAGGTCTAAAGCATGTGATCTTTTTTATTATTCCTATTTTAATTCTCACCATGTGTATTGTCCAATCTCAGAACTGTGAGGCACAGAGTATAAATAGAGTATACCGAGCTCTGTTTTCCCAGATCAGTCTGTGCCTAAAACTACAGGGTCAAGTAGGCATTTCCAAACTACAATCTAAGCTTAAACAGTACAAAAATTGCCAAAGTGAATACCATCTTAAGCTATAGCTCTCTCCGGCTTTCCCATCCTGGATTTAATTCTCACATTGTGAAATACCATCCTTTACCTAGGCTAGTTCAACTATCCAGGTAATTGCACTGTGAACTCAGGGGCTGAACATAGCTGACAGACATTCCTAACCCATGAACCTCCACATGAGAAGCTGCGGCACCTTAACCACCTCCAGAATAGGTTTATGCACATGCCTGTCGCATAGAGAAGACAAAGCAAAACACCTCTTTTCTTTTGTAGGACCAGGTTTTTCTCCCAGTGAAACACAGAGCTCAAAGTTTAGTAGACAAGCTACATTTGCTGTAAAATTACACTAGAAATGCTGTGAAAGAAAAAAAAAAATTGAATTATTATTTTTTAACTAATCCCTTTCTCTTATCCCCTAATGTAAATAACCTAATAGTGACGCACAACATAATTCACCTCTGTCTTCTCCTCTGTCTTTTTCACCCCCCTTGCTTCCCTTCAGCTTACGTCACTTTTCTTCCTCTGCAGCAGCACCTCTTCCTGATCGTGCCATCTCCCACCTGATTGTGGAGTTAAAGAAAACTTAACTAGGACATAACAAAAATTGTGTTGCCACTACCTTCCTGGCTTAATTTGTGTTTTAAAACCCCAGGTTTTCCTTGTGCCCACTTGCAGTGTTTTGCAAGGTGCAGTTGCAAAAGCTCTCCATTTCTTTGTACAGCACTTAGCACAGGGGCCATTTTGTAGTTAGTGTAGCTGCAATTAAGAGGAGGAAAAAAACCCCAGTTTCTTCATGCTGGAGATGAGCAAAACAATTATCCACTGGAAAGCGTAGTTTGCCTGTTAGTGGTTGGTCTTTGTGTCATACCAGTTCCCATCTACTTGACAAAGCAACCATGCTGAAAATTATGATATGGTTATCCAGCCCAGGCTTTAGTACAGTTCACAGCACCTAGGAACAAACTATAAACATGACTCAATTCCCTACAAGACACCGAAAAAAGGATAGATTTTTATGTTCTTCACTTTTTAAATGTGACATAGAGCATTGTCACCAGAGTTCTATCACCCATATAATTTAACTTTAGCCAGAAAAATGACATTAAAGCCCCCTAAAAGTCAAGAGTTGCTTTAAGACTGTTCATTAATATTTGATATATTTAATCAAATATACATGTCATGTTTGAACTAAAAATTTGGCTATGCTTTAATTTGTCTTGAATTGCCTTTGGGGTTTTTCCTTTCCTCTGCTACTCAGTTTACTTGTGTGTGTGTGTGTACGAACACACACGTGTATATGAATACACAGAGAAAAGGAACATTTCTTACATAAGAAGGTGACCACAAAAGCTCAAACAAATACAGCAAACCACACAATATCATGTGCTCGGACTCAGACTATAAATCTCCAAGCAGTGTATGATGTACTCAGATTACTGGGACACAGGACTAAGTTTACCTGGTCTCTGCTGCTAATCCACTGAATGACGCTGAAAAAAGTCCCTTTCTTGCACAAAGACACTGACTGCCTCTTTGTAAAATGGAAGTGATACATATCTCTCAAATCCCATTTACTGACTTCAGTAAGAGTTGCACTTGATAACGACTTGAATAAGTATAGGATCCATCCCTGTATTAGCTTGTATTAGATGACTTGTGTATCGCAGGTGTCACTCTGAGTCATCAGCTGCTCAAAACAGCTCTTTTGAAACCTTGGAGTTTCCCTTTAAGATCTGATGAGATCTGTGTCATTCAGCAGCTCATTTTACTTCCTCAGCATTTTCTCACTTCCGCATTGTACATACTGGCAGTCATGATCAGACTGTTTCAAAATACAGCCTTTCTGAACACAGGAAAGTTTTAAGCACCAGGTCTGATCTCAAACCAGCACTGAGCCAGCAAAACATCACTCAAGTCAACAGTTACTCTGGATTGCTATTAGGATAAAAGGGGTGAAAAGATGAGCCAAACTCATTTGCAAAAAATAGAAACAACATTCTGCAAATTATTGAAGTCTGTCACTTTTTAAAGACAAGAAATCCTGCTGTCAAGAGAACTAAATCGCATTAAGCAAACTCTGTCAGTGTCACCATCAGAAATCTAGAGAAGCTTTCACTGATCATGGAATTACACCAGCAGTGTAGGGAGCATGTACCTTAAAAAACCCCAAATCAATCTAAAAAAATCTCTCTAGGTGATGTTAAGCTTTTGTTTTTCACCATTCTCCCCACTCATTCAGTGAAGTAGTAGATCTTTCTCTATCCCAGAAAACTGCTGCTTTACTTTTGCCAAAGCGGCAGGAGCTCAGTTCTCTCCTCCTGCAGTTCCGTTCTCAATTTCAGAGGAGTTGTGCCTGCTTTACACCAGTCTAAACGAGAAGAGAATCAGACATTCCATCTTCAGTGCTTTTGTTTCAAAGATAAATGACTGTGTTTTGCTGCTTTCCCCATGGCTTATTTCAGAGATCTGCTGCCAATTCAGACTGGCTCGGTGTCAAGACTTGACAAACAGCAAAAACAGTCGAAAAATAGCAACATTCCATCTGATCAGCTAATCTGGAAGTTTTGTGGACTCAGAGCTGTAACAGTTAGGAAGGTAGCAGACCCACAGCATTTTTAGATACCTGTTTCTATTAGAGAGGTTTGCAAAAGTTTACTCCAGGAGTTTTGGACAGGAAGCAGATGACTTGAGAGGCTTAAACATTGAAAGGAAAGAAAGGGGGAAGGGATAGAGAAAAAGCTAATTGCTATAGAACACGTGCAAATGTAAATGTGCAGCCAAGCAGGACACATCAATGCATCACATTTGGACGCAAGATAAACTGAAGGTCAGCTAGAGCAGTGCTGCAAAGACAAACTGATGACATGCAATTAAAGTTTCTTTTGTAAAGAATGGTCTCGTTCCAGTGTTTGATCCTCTGCAAGGATTCACAATTGTTTTATAACTTTTCACAAGAAAAGAAAATAAAGATTTGCTTCCTGCCTTAACTTCAAGACTGAAAGAAGTAGGGCCAGATTAATTTCCTTTGTGGCTTTTTCTACTGGTCTATCAGAAAGAAACATATCCATAAACACTTCATACATTTCACCTCCATCAGTAATCAAGTCTACATTAGTGAAAATAAAAAGACACCATTTCCACGGGGAAATTTTATTTTATATCAACTCTAGAGTGGACAATCAGATTCACATCTTAAAGCAGTTTGCTCATGGCGTACTCTTTTGGAAGCAAGTTTTAAGTTAGAGCAACTACTTTGTCAGAAATAAGTCGCAGAACTACAACATGTGGGAGGCAAAAGTGTTCAATCTCAGTCAGAAACACGTCAGCTGTTCATGTCATGTTGTAACAAGCATAACTCATTAAAAAACTATTTAGGCCATGGACTTTAGCTTCAGTCTAACACCTGCTTCCATAGAAAATCATATCATAAATTCCCTATGCAATTTTGAGTGAAAGCTTCACTCTGCAGAGTGAGTCTGTATATGAAGATATCTGTTTATTTTTGTTTCTTTTCTGTGAGTATTCAGAGCCACTGACTAATCAAAATGAAAGTCTCCTACTTCTCTACTCTTCTTGAAGCTGAAGAGCAAATATAGTAACAGCAGTGAGACTTTTTTCATCTCACACTGCAAGGACTGAGTTGCAGTACTGTTACCCACAGCATGCAGAATTTTATTCCACTGTCATCTCACCTGTAAGAGATGCTAATGAATTCAGAAAGTTTGTTGGTTTTTCTCTCTTCAGGATTTGTGCGAGAACACCCAGCTGAAATGTCAGCTTCCACATTTCAACATTGACAGTTAAAAAAACAAAGCAAGCTTTTTGCTTGTTGGCTGCTGGAGTTTGCTTGAGGGAGACACACAGGGAAGTGCTCAATGCTTTGATTCCACATAGGGTGTCCCCCCTCTGGTTTTGTTTTTTTTTTTTAAATAGTCTCTTTTGGGACTAGGACTGCATTTCAAAATCTTCTAACATAAGTGCCTGACTAAAATAGGCTTTTTGAGAAACTGTTCAAGAAAGCACAGTGCAAAATTCCCACTGTGAATAAGAAAATGAACATGATAGGGTCTTGTGAATAAGAAAATGAACATGATAGGGTCTTGTTTTGACAGAGACATTCTGTGGCCACCCCAGCTGCCCGTCAGCTTGGAAATGGCATCGAAATCCTTCTCTTCAGGGGACAGCTGGAAGCAACTGTGGGAGAGAGATGAGCACTGTCACAGAGCAATAACTCAGCTCTGAGCCCAGCCTCAGCCAAGTAATTTAGGATGTTCAAGTATTCCTAAGGGACGGACAATATTTTCTGCACTGATGGCTGTAGCAGAGCAGAAATGTTACAACCAACAGATGGTTAAATTCACTATACTCTGGTGACTTCTTAAGCAAGGATTATGTAAATAATTCAGGAGCTACCTCTTTTCATTAAAAAAAAAAAATCAAGAAATCTTACATCAAAAGCCTTGATGCTACCGACTTAACTAGTTTGTTATCTCTCTGCTTTTAAAGTGTAGATTTCTACATCCTCACAGCTACCTACTAGAAGTGACTCTTAGCAAAAAGACTTTTTTCAGGTCTCTGACTGTTCTCAAGGCCATAACCCTTGAATATAAAGAGTAAGGTTTGCTCTCTTGGTCGGACTGCTCACTGGTAGACACCAAGAGCAAATGGCAGATGTATGAGAGGACACAGCATTACGCCGTTAACTATTCCTCCCATTGCGAGATGCCCACATCATCACATCAATGATTCAAATGTGCTTTAAGTAGGCAGACCATGTATTCAAGTAATTGTTAAGCCAGGGAGTCCCAACTCCCACTCAAATCATAGTGTTTTTTTCTTTTTTCAAGCAGGAATATTTCTTGGATTTTGTGCTTCTAGGATTCACTTATTCAGCTTCTCTTCACTGTCATGAAAGAGGTCTATTTAAAATTCCCCAGAAAACTCTCCCTTAATTATAAGATTTCCAGAGCTGCTGTTTCAAACAAGGAACAGCTCACATGAGATTTGTGGCGTACAGTGATAGTCAATAATACCGACCTGCCACACCTCTCAGTAGCTTCACATTCTTTAACTGACATAACAAAGGATATTTTTTTCCTCTGTAAAGCACAAAATCTTCCAGAAATTGAAGTGAAAGCTGCATGAGATCATCGACTGCCAGAAAGAGAAAGCAGTATCAGTCACTGTAGGTAATATAGCTGACTGCCTTCTAATTAAAGGATCCTTCCCTGGGAGGCAGATACCTTTTATCTCGGACATGGAAATCATCTAGTAGCCTCCCTCCTGCATTACTTTGGGTGTATGCAGACAACCATCAAGATTATTACAAGCCTTACAGGTAAAAAGTTCCAAGAGTGTCACATAAAGAAAAGACAGAAGCATAACAAATCATCGCTTTCTTATGGGACTGAAAGTAACATGTGTTGCTGTAGAAATATCTATTTTATTTGGATTTTGGGTTCTGTACTTTAGATCCTAAAGCAATTTCCAAACCACAGCCCTAATTCTGAGGAAGTTTAAGGTCAACCATAGCCTTATTCACTTGAGTTGGAAATGAACAAAAGCAAACAGAGCAAGAACTGGGTGGAGTGCAAAAGGCGAGGAACTCACTGCTATCTTCCCTTCTTTATGGCTTGTTTCAGAGTTCATCTGGCTGGATAAGCACACACTTTAGATAGAGGAGGGAAGGCAGGGGCAAGAGGGAGGATATACCCTGACCCCTGAGTTCCAGAGCTCCTGAGCAGACATTTCCTCCCCAGTGTGTAACAGAAGTCAAAAGCATTCCCCTCAGCAGAGTCAGGACACAGTTGTGCTGCTTTTTTTGAACGCACATTCAGATTTAGGGCTGCTTGCATCACACACCTCTCACATTCACCTTTATTAGTATAACCTACTGTGCATTTGGTGTTAGGTTGAACAAGGGTTCCTAGTACTGTGAAGCACGCAAAGGGAAAGTTCTGGTATTATATTCCCTATGCTTGATAAACACAGCTAGGGCAAAGTCTTCCGGAAAGCCTAGTACTGCTTCTCTGAAAAAGCACAGAAAAGGTGTTCCTGAAATAAAGGTGAAGGACATATATGTGATGCCTACAAGAGGGTTTTTTAAAACTATTTTCCTCTAAGAAAACTAGTCAGTCAAGCCCATAAACCACCTTTTAACTCTCCTGGACCTGGAGAGAGCCCTGGGATCCCACATAGACTAGAGCTGCCTGTCACACCAAGAACATATGGCAAGACCTGGCAAGTGACCGCAACCCATTCCTATACCACATCTCTGCATCAGTGTTAAGAGAAGGGAGAGAAGGGGAGCCCAGGACAGCACACAGCCCTTGAGCCAGAAGCAGCAGATGAGCATGGAGCTGAGGAACATGCCCATCACTACAGGTGAGTTTTGTTACACATGTCCCCCCACCCAGCCCTAAGCATCTGTGATCAAAGCCTTGGGAAGCTCCAGAGGAGGAGTGCCTCCCAGCCATGAGCCTAGTACTGGTTGGTTGGTAGGTGCAGGTATGAATATTGCTCCTACTATGCAAGATAAAACAAGTATTAAATCCTTCCTTACTGCTTCATGGCCGTGGGTAGAGGGTAAAAAACCTAACTCCTTCTCCACACCATCACACTTGACAGACAGGCTCTGGCCTTGGTAATACAGCTTTTGGTTATAAATGATCTGTACAAGGCAGTGGATTTCTTATGGAAGCAACATGTTCCCTCTTCCTACCCAGAGCCACTCCAGTGACAAAGGGGACTGGCATGGGTCTCCACTTCACCAGTCACATAAGGTCTTCTTCCTCATTGACAGACTGCTGGGAGAAGGAAACATGTTTCTAAAGAAGCCTGAGACACTGGCTAAGAAAAACTCCCAGGGATTCTGTGAAATTCTGAACCCATTACTCAGCAACCACAAAAAGAAACTAGTCTCAGATCCAGCTGCTGAGAAATGCTGCAAAGTGACATCTTCTCATTTAGTTTGGGCAGTCACACAGTGTGTCTGTTTTAACCTCAGGAGAGAAACAGTAATACTAGTACCACAGTCCAGCAATAAGTGCTACAACATCTGTACCAACTCAAATCTGTAGAGAAGGAAGAGCAGGCCTAGTACATTGCATCATAACAAATCCATCTTTAAAGAAGACCTCACAGTTCTACTGCACAACAGCATTTCCAATTGTTTGTCACGGTATGTGCCCCATGGCCCAAGAAGTACCTTTTTCTAGCCCCCTCAAATTGCCATCAGGTTTAGTTGGGATATGAATATGGAAGAGAGCCACAACTCCCCAGACAACTGTTTTCCTGCTTTTGCACCTTAGGAAGATCCTGACAGTTGAAGTTTGTAGGCATATGAGGGTCAGTCAGTGCAGTGCTGCCTGGAAAGCAGCAGCTGCTGTGAATCATATCCTGGGAACTTCATAGCGAGTGTACAGATAAGATAGGACAGAGCAGCATTCCCTTTCTGGCCTGGGACCTGGCTGTCTCACATTCTAAATGTAAAAAGCAAAAGAAACAGTATATGGGAAAATATTTTCATGGAAGTACAAAAAGTGCTAAGAAACTCTGGTTATTAATAATCAACTGTCTAGATGAAAAAATATATTTTGCAAGTTTCCAAGGGGGTATTTTCCTACCCCAGTGCTGTTAAATATTTCCACAGAAAATCTGGGTGTTACTTTTAATGAAAAAAAAAAAAAAGAGATCATGCCTCTAAAACCTGACACTGAGCCAGAAGGCCTACATGTACCACAGAAGAAAAAAACTAGATTTAAATGTGACTTGAAAAACAAGAGTGTAGGTAGGTACAGGCAAGAGTAAAGTGCTCAATGCACTGTAGCAGGGGAAGGGAGGTGACCAGTCACTCCTCTTTTCTGCAGGAAGGGATTCAGGGGTTACAACAGGTCACAGACTGGACCCAAGTCAACTGTATCATCTGGTTTTGACAAGGAGCAGGCATTAAGTAGGGCTGTGTTAAACGAGAATAGAGAATGCAAGAGGTGTGAAGTAACCCTTCCCTTCTATTCCATATCCACAAGAGTGCTGTGCCCAAGTAGCACACTACACTTCAAAACCAGGTGTGGACAAACAGATCAACTCCAGAGTATGTCAGTGAGAACCATAAGAAGTCTGGAAACCACATGGCCTGTGAGTAAATATTAAGTGGAAAGAGTGGTTTAGCCCAGAAAAGACAGAGTCAGTACATAGCCTATTATTTACAAAAATAGCAAATGAGAAGGGGACAGTCTGTGCAGCCATATTCCCTTTAATCAGGGCAGATAAAGGTGTACCTAAATTATACAAAATTAAATTTAAGTTAAACATCATGGACAAATTTTGTAGCTGCAAGGATAATTAAGTACTTGATAAATTGCCTGGGGAGAGGGTGAAGTTTCCAGCACAAGGAGGTTTTCGTAACAGGTTAGACAAATAGATGTAGTTAATCCTGCTCTGTGGTAGGAGAAGAGACAGGATGAGCTTGTGAGATCCCTCTGAGACTTGTCTTGTAGTCTAGAGGAAACACTGAGAATGGTGAGCAGCTTCAATTCCTCCTTTCTTCTACAAGTGAAAACAAGGGTACAAGTGTGTTTTTAGAATACAGTTCTTGACCCACCCCATACTCCCCTTTTACCTCTCCCTTCCTCTGCAAGCATGTTAGTTTTAGGTTCTATCTCATTCTCCAGGCTGTCCCTTTTCCCACTGCTCCCTCAATCCTTCCCTGAGGATTTAACTACTTCATTACCACCTCACCTATGCCACAAGCTAACCTCTGAGGGTCTGACAGATTACACTTCCCATACAATCCTTGTCAACTTGCTTGGTTTTACTATTTATTGCTTCTGTGTCAAACTGGAATAAAGCCTTGTGTGCCTCACCATTGAAAAATTATCTGTCCACTGATATTTGTTTACATAATAAAGATGCAACCTACTCCACATCACGTGGCTCAGCTAGAACCTAGACCAGCAACCCTACCGGCCTACTTGCTGTCCTCGCACTCCCACCTCAATCACTCAGTTCAAGTGCCACACAGCATTTTGCAAGGGCTGAAAAACAGGCTTGTTTCCTGGCTTGTCTGACAGAGCCAGAGTACAGAGCCTTGCTCAAGGATAGCTTCCTCTTTGCTAAGTGAGTATCACTGAGAATCCGTTGGTGGTTTTCAGTGTTTCTGTTTCTGCCCTGGAAGTTGCCCCTCTTTAGCATTCTGTGGTCAGGCTGTGTTTGGTGCCTGCTAACAGCCTTACGGACAGCTGCTACAAAGACAGTGGGAAGCACATATGAACAAAATGTGTGCATATTTCCAACAGCTGCTTTCCAAAAAAGCCTTCTGGAGCTTAATGTGCAGCGAGCACTTTGTAACCAGCTAGAGACGGTCCTTTTTCAGCCATGTTGCCTGAAAAAACAGAAATCATCCCATCTCCATATAGCTCAACTGTTTCATAACAGAAGATGCTGCAGAAAAAAACCCCTCCCTCCAACTGGTAATGGACCACCTCTTAGTGATGCAAGGTATAGCACTGCTGCTAACTCCTAAGGCCTGTTTCATCAAGGCCTTCCCAACCATTTCAGGGTGGTTAACCAGTTGCAGTTATCTCCTCCGCCCACCAAGATACTAACTGACATCCAGGTTAGCCATGATTCCTTACTGACATGGCATTTCTGTTCGTGCTTCAATTTACATGCCAAAGATTATGGTAACATTTTCTAGCTAAAAGTTGTGGCAGTTCTGCCAGGTTCTGCCTCTACAAGATTGGGGAGTTTGTTTTGAAGCTAGCTTTAGTGATGGATTACCAATGACCAACCAATCAAATAGCCCAGTCCCACAGGATAGTTCTGCCTCTTGGAGCCTCTTGCTTGTCATCCTGTTTTTCCTGAAGGTCCCACATCCAGGAGCCCTAGTTTTCCAGGAAAAAGTATCTAAGTTGTCCCTGTAATCAGGTGTATAGATGTGTATAACCTTTAAGGCAGACACCACACTTCACAGGCAAAGAAAACACTAGCATTTACAGTGTGTAGCCTGCAAGACAAGTTTTCCTTTAACCTACCACCTGATAAGTAGAGAGCTTCAGCACTGCTGTCAGAGTTCCCTGAAGCAAAGACTATAAAGAAGTAGGATTTGGCAAGAGCTGCTGTCATCTGCAAGACTGCCTCTTTGATCCTCCTTACACTTCTGTAATCATGCCAACATCTCTGCAAAACAGAACAACAGAGCTACTGCATAAAGGCAATCTCCTTCTCACTTCCTTTTTTCCTCTGATAGAATTTTTGCTTGGTGACATTTCTTTTTATACAGTAAGAAATCTCCTGCACCTCTATCTCCTCCTTATTGCAGCATTTCTGTTTAAGCTCATGGGAACCCTGACTCAAAGAAGTAGTGCTGACTAGGAAGGAGGACAACTGGTCTGCAAGTGAGGAGAGCCTCACACTGCCAGCCATGTCTCTGACCAGACATGAAACTGAATAATTGAGCATCGTCCTTGTGCTGCTTTAGACTAGAAGCTCTACAGAATCACAACTGATTACTGCATATTTGTCTGGCACATTGCCTATAAATGGTCCCCTGAAGCAAATTGGGTTTGAGTAATCCAGACCACTCTCTGGCTTCAGGGGCTGCACAAACTGTCTCCTGGACACCATGAAAATGAAGTAGAGTGCAGATAAACTGCGATATGTGATTTCCAATGTACACACACCAGTCCAGACAGTGGTTACTCCATGCCGCATTACAGGTATTTCCTCTGACTTCTCACTGTATTTTCACTACTGTATTATGTTGCACAACAGCTGAAGAGTAATTAACGAAGTCAAGTAGGAAACCTTGTCCTGAAGTGTCAGCCATCACCAAGACATGACTGCCAAAATCTGTGGCAAAACTCCAAGCAGTCTCTTCCAGGGGCTTGCATTCATGTACTGCCAGTATCGGCCTTTCAGAATGCAGTCATTGAAGACATCAGTCAAACAACATTAATAAAAATTCAATTTTTTTTCCCCTCTAGTACTCTTCTGATTTCTGGGCCCTGAAGGTAAGCATCGGTCACATTTCTCAACCTTTTTGCCTTGTTCTTTTTAACATGGTAACTATGATTTTCCTATCAGTGTATTAACGCAGAAGGTTAGTCTATGAGAAAAGAACCAAGCACTGAAGGACTACACAATGATATGCAAGGGCTGGCAATTATGACTTAAAGCATTTGAAGTCAAAGTCCCCCTTAATTAATGTAATAAAAATCTCTATGTACTTTGTTAAAGTATATCCAATACATTAATAATTCAATTTTCATTGAAATATGTCAAGATTAACAGTATAAAAGTACAGGTGGAATACAGAGTCAAACAGAAATGACAGTTTTGCTTGAGACCCTTTGTACATCATAGATGAAAGCTGAGGGAGATAAAAATATATGTACAACTAGCATGCAAGCTTTCACTTGCAATTATGATCAAACTACCAAATCATTTTCTACTTATGCCTCACTAGACTGTTTCTGGTTTCGAAAGGAACAAATCATGTCCAAGCTACTGAACTATACTTATCTAGAGAGCATGAAATCAGAGCTTCCCAACATGTGCCTTTACAGTTAACATCCACCACATAATTAGTACTTTCTTTAAGAACATGTGCTTTTAAGTGGGAGCATCTTTGGAACCTTTGAATAGGTATTTTTAGCTTTAAAAACAGAGTTTGGACACTTAAAGCACTGTCTTTATTCTGTGTTGGTATAGCAGCCAGTACAACGGGTCTTCGTTCACAACCAGAGCCCCTGTAAACTGCCACAGTATTTGTATTTAGAAAAACTCTCCCAGTGTCGTCTGCTAGTGTGGGAATTATGTCCTTCAGAGAATCTTGTATTTTACATGACTCTTGATTATTTCCTTCTTAGGGATAAACAGAGCCCTTTCATTTACCAGTACTTCAAATAAAAGGTGCCGTTTAGAAAAGATTCAGTATTAGGCTCCTCTTCACTTGATGCCTGAAGTATAGTTCAGTATTTCAATGCAGCATTTGCTAGCATATTCTTTTGACAGAATTGGAGACTGAGAGCAAGTTAAGTGCAGTATTCATTGTAAACATGGTGTGAATTCATTGACCCAAGGCAGCAGGCCAGGTCCAAAAGTTATCAATTTGCATTTGACCTTAAATATTAGGCTTCCATAGGTATCTGTTTTTAACAGGTTTGTCCCCTACCCATATATCTTATTCTTTGTATAGTCATTTGTACCAGTGCAGAGACAAGAAAATTTATCTGGATCAGAGTGCTAACATCTAACACGCACTCTTTTAACCCTTGTGTCCTAGATATTCATCAGTCCTTTCCATTTCCTCGTGCTCTATTTACATCTAAGATGCCATTCCAGACAAGAGAGCAAAAGAAAAGATCATTCCTCTCTGCAGCACAAGGGCCAGATTCTCCATTGCTTTTCACCATGCTGCACCATGCCAGTGAAAGGCATTTGGCTTTACTGTACAAGAGGAGCACAAAGCAGCCCAAGTATTTTGTGTCCCCTCTTTGAGCAGGTTCAAATGACAGCATAAGGTGTAGTGGAAGGTCAGCATATGGCACGTAGTCTGTAAGCTGGAAACAAATACTGTCAACTGGACTGTGACACATACATGTGCTCTCTGAATGCCAAACAAGAGGAGAACTCAGTACGCACACAAAATCTTGCTCAGGACCCCTGTCCTATAGGATACAGTTTTCCCTCAGTCATTCACAGACTTAGACACAGCATCAACTTTTTCTGTTTTGTTCAACAGCATTAGCAGGCTCCCTCAGCTACTCGAGATCATCTCCCTTACATCTGAGAAGAAAGTCTCTTGAATGCCAGGATAGCTGTTGCTCTTTCCTGCACCGGCATTACCCAGCACTGTCTTTAGTTCCAAACACAGATTTAGCAAAGCAATTTAAGAGGGAAATCAGGTAAAATCTAGGGCAGATTGACATGGAGATCATTACTGAACAACATTATGGAAAACAGGAAAATAGCAAGCAGAACTGCTCTGATTTCACTCCACGCTGCAGGTAAAGAACAACCCAAGTCATATTTGGCTAACAGGAATATCTACAGTGAAATTAAAAACCTAATATAATTGTATTGTTGGGATGCTTTTCACACCAATGTTGTGATACCAGAGGGAGGCAAAAAGAAATCTTCCATTCATTTTGAAATGCTGAAAAAACTCCACCAAAATTAACGGTGAGATTTGAAGTATTAAAAAAAATACAGACTTTTAATGCAGTTCTACCTAGTGATGCCTGACACCCCAGATGCAAATCCTAAGGCTTACACAAAGCTAGTCAAATTGTTCCACCTGACAAAACTCGTCTAAAAATCCCTTTCTATTTTTTGACCTGTGTTTTGATGCACCTGATAATTTCCAAGCTGCAGGTGTTCAGTTTCATTAAAGGAACAAACAGCCTTCTGCTGAATAACAGTTTAAGAAAGTAGTCAGGAGGGAGAACTCAGGTCCCATCTCTTCTCTGCAAAACCCAGCCTCACTGTTAACCAAGTGCTTTTTCATCAGAACTGCTCTGATTCCACTAACTGATTTACCCCCCATTTACTAAGCAGCCTGCTCTTACAAGCTCAAAGTTATATTAAGATATAAGTTCAGCTATTTTCATATGATAGGAATAACATGAAATCCTTCCTGGCTGAAACAGAACTCACAGGTTTTCTAACCATCCTTTCAGTTCTTTCATTCCCAGAGCAGATTCTTTATTTTGAGTCATTTCAGCATTACTGTGTGCCTCTTTGTTGATCTGTTATGGAAGGAAAATACACATAAACTGTGCACTCAACATATTTCAACATTTTAATGATCTAATAGATGTTGTTATCAACGGAGTATTTCTTGTTTTAAGACCTTGATCCTGACAATCTGAAGCATGTCTTTAATAGTCCAGAAACAGTCTTACTGTGAGGCAATCCATGCAGTGGCTTAATGCTAAGCATGCATTAATGAACGCAGCAAACCTGGAAAATGGAAGTCTTTCCTTGCTCGCCAGCCCCCAAGCAGGCTTTGAGCAACAGTGCTCCCCTGGCTCAGTGTCAGTGTCTGTGTCGGTGGAGCACTGCAAGCTGAATGACAGAGAGGACTTGATTTCAGACAGGTGGCAGAGCTGGGAAGCTAGAAATCTTCCAGGCATAACTCCCATTAACTTCTGTACCCATTTCCAAAGGGAACTGTCATTTCCCTGCTGGTAAGTTTTCATCTAGGCTGTTGCTGACAAGCCATCGAAGTGTCCAGGCAATCCTGCTCACACAACCCATTATATGATCATTGGGGAGAGAACAGGAGCTAGACCTGAAAAGGCTTTTGGACTCCTGCTGTGCTTGGATTATGATTTAATGCTGAAAAGTTGGCATGGCAACCAAATGCTTGGCAACAAAATGTCATGGCCAAGGAACAGGTCCAGAAGAGGGCCAAGCAAAAGCGCTGCCCAACTCTTCCAGGGACAGATCTCTGCCCTACATACACTTCTTGTCATTGCTTCTGTAGCAGTGAAGATTACATCAGAAGGAAACATTATTAATAAACTAGGCAGGTCTGCAATAAGTGAACAGCAAATTTCTCCAAAACACTTGAAATGGACCCTGGCACCTCATTCAGGCTCTTTTTGCTCTGTCCACTGATTGCTACACGTTGCCAGGAGACAGTCTTGCTCCACACGAGGACTCGCCACTAACTGCCATTGTGCTCTCTCTCCATGTCCCCCTCCTCCCCTATCCTGCTCTTGCTCCCCTCACTGACAGGAGCCTGGCAATGCCCTGTTTCTCAGTTCTGACACAATTACCTCTTTTAATTTGAAAGTTCTCAAAAGCTTTTTCCTTTTTCTGCAGTGATCAACCAAGCAAAATCCCCAACCCACACAACTCCAGACTTACAACACACAGACTGGAAAAGGGATGCAAGTGCCTTAAAGGATAGGGCTGACCTAAGGGGAAATCAGTGAAGTACACTGTGAAGGACCTGTGTCAGATGGATCAAAGACTACTTGTTTGCTGCATGAGCACTGTGGCTGCATCCCTGAAGTCTAAGATATTAAGCTTGGGCACCTGGGTGCTGGGATCTTTTTATAACCCATTAAATCATACCCTTGGCTATTTAAATGCTCCCAGGCTTTTGTTTCATCATATAGGGCTTCAAAACCCTCATTTGTCTTTGGATATTGGCATGCACATCAGAAAATAAGCCCTTCATTCTTCATCCTTCATGAAGTGCTCTCCTTATAGCCCTAAAAGAAACCTTTCGGATATAGACTCAGTATGAGCCAATACAGTGTCACCTTCCTAAGTCTGCTGGCGCCAGTGCCAATCTCTTACTTCAGACAGCTGGGCTGTTAAGCAGATAAGTGAAGTTAAAGGCTAATCAGTTCCAGGGTTGGTTTGCCAAGTACTGTGAGCCAAGGATCCATTTATGCTGCTATTTGGCATTGTTTTCCATGGTCAGAACAAACTGAGAGGTGGCAGCTGAGGAGGAGACCACTATTGTAGCAGAGACCTCAACACTAAAAGGCTCTAAGAGAATAGTGTAGCTAGAGCATAACAAGAAACCATAGTGCTTCAGCTTCCTCAAGGATCTTGGAAAGCAGGCAGAAAATGAGCAAGGATTGTAATGCCCGTTTGCAGATACTTAATCACACAGCTTGACCCTGCACTTATGGGGAGGGCAATTCCTTTACATGTTATTCTCAGCGCCATATCCAAATTGAAATATCAAGTCATCTTGTCTTTTCCTGGATGACAAGACAGTCCTTCACTGTTTGCAAGTAAACTAAACTGGGCGTTCAATCTCCAGCACTCCCAATACTTATTTTTCTCCTTCCAGCATTACTGTTCCCTGTCCTACACTTCACCACTCCCTGACCGTCTCTTTTCCCTCTCTAATGACATAGTTGCTCCAAGATACACATCAGCTCCCCACCCCCACCCCCACCCCGCCTGTCATTGACCTGGACAAACTGACACAAAAGAAAATAATTTTAATTAAGTGAATAGGCTAATTATACTTTTTTTTTTTTTTTTTTTT
>NW_020799099.1:10035938-10046302 GCF_003259725.1 Athene cunicularia | reverse complement strand
TTTTTTTTTTTTTTTTTCATCAGAACTTCACTGTTCTGTTTCAAATTCATGCTGGCACTATGGGACATATTCCCATTCTTCCCTCCTATCACTCTCAGTGACAAATGAGCTAGGTATAGTTACTGTTTTGAGACTCCACAGTTGAAAATTACATTGGAAAAGTAAAGCATCAACCTCACTGTTTCCAGCTTTCACAATCAGAACAGAGTAGCTGGGTTGTGAGCCAAGAGTGATGAAGTAGAAGAATGTGTTCTCTATCAGCATCTCCCAGCTCTGTGTCTTACTAGCTGAAGATGAATGGTTGAGATGTTCCCTTGTACAAAATGCAAGGGGAATTTCAGACTACTCAGGCAGCACAGTAACTTCTCAACATGTGAGGTGATACAGTGGGCAGCTGAGCAGTGCTGCAGTGCACGTAGAATAAAGGTGCATGGGTAGCACCAAGCTGCTAATAGCACCCTCTCTCACCATGCAGTCCCAATGACCATGTTAGTAACCAAATTAGCTATGCTCATAAGCCTCACTAGGATAGCTCTTTGTTTGTAGAGCTCCATGAGGCAATTGTATCTGGTCCTAATTCATCTGAACTAACTTGCCAACTCTGCTTTTACTAATGTGTGGAACTACATAGAGAAATCTGTCAGACACACCAGAGGCATACCATAGGCTCAGCATAGACAAAGTGCAGGTCTCTCAGTGCATGGAAGGGTTATGCTTGTGTGTTGCTGCCTTGCCCATCCATCTCCTTTTGTCTTTGATTAAAGATACAAGCCACACACTGACCAGCACATGGACAGCCAGTAAAGTAAGTGCAAGGAGGTTCACAAGTACACATACACAGCTGAGGCTTTGTTCCGGTCATGTTTACTTGCAAGGCAAACAGTTAGGCATTGTTTCTGTTTGACAAATTGTAACTGTCCTGCTAGGAGACATCTAGTTCCAGCTGGTTAGAGATGTTTTTATTTCTTACCCCCTCCCCCTTCCTCTTCAATAACTTACGAATCCAGCTTACCCAGGGACAAAAAGAACAAGTACAAGCTGCCCGTTGGCTTCCTTCCCACTTTGAATTGTCACTGACCTAACTGAAGTCCCTACCTTAACTGTCAGCAGAGGTAAGATCCTTATGAAGCATGGCTTGAAAGGTGGACTCACACTTGTCAGGTGTCTCAAAGACATTAAGGTCCTGCACTTTTGTTATTATTAGGAGCAGTGAAGAGAGAGACCCTTTCATACTCCCCACTAAAGCATTCTCAGCTTGTCAGACACTAAAGAACAATGGACATTTGATAGTGTTGGAGCACAGCCACAGGAATCTCAGAGCTATTTAGTAACTAATGACTTTTTTGCTTTGTATAGCTCCTGGTGCAGCAGGTACTGATCATCCATGATACAACACCAAATGTCATGTACAACTCTTAATACCAGTCTCAGGAAATGAGAGTGTTCTATCAGCAGAACAAATCCACTCTTTTTCTGTTAGACAGATATAGAAAAGTCATACCAGAATGCCACTGTGTTTGATTTACATCAAGTAAATTACGTTATCTTTTTTAAGACAACTTTCTACTTTAGAAGAATGTTAAGGCTCTATTACAGCAGAAGAAACACCCGTCTCAAGGAGCTGATCATCTTCACAGAGAAGAGGTGGCAGAACCAAATTGGTGTTAAGTGACATAAGATCTGTTGTAGATCTGCAAAGAGAACCCACTGGTCCTAAGAATACAAATCGAAACTGAAATTTCTCACTGGGAATCAGGCTCACTGAGGCCTAAAGACATCAGTGTCATATGAAGTCTATCCAAACAGGTGCTTGTTAGCTTCACTGTTCTGTCAAGAAGGTGGTTTGAAAACCTCTTCCCCTTCCTGGGCACCTTTCCTATGAACCAGAGTGTGTTCTCTTTTGAGGACTGTGAATTCAACCATCAGTTCCGATTAGTGTTTGTAGAGAATGGGACTGCAGCGAGGACAGAGTTCATCCAAGTAAACCACAACTGTGATCTAAAGTGCACTAAGCAACACAGATTTTCCCATTACCCACCATGGGGCTTGGGCCCTCTAATTGAAGCAAAACCAAAAGCATTGGGAAAAACGTAAGGACATGGAACATCACTAGAGACAATAATTTCTTTGTATGCGAGAGGTGGAGACCTAAGCGCACAGGATTGTCAATTGATTCCAGGTATCTGGGTCACCAAAGGCAGATCCAGAGGCCTGGTGGTTCAAACAGTCCATGACACTATCAGAGCAAAGCAACCCTAAAATCCCTTTTCCAAATAACCTTACTTATGTTATATAGCATTTGAAACTGTTTTCAGTTTTTTCCCTTTTGTAATTAAAAGCCAATGTTCTTTACCTAGTGCTGAAATGCCTCCAAATAGCCACAAACACACAGGAAAGTCTTTCAGAGTATAATTTAAAGCTGAACTTGTACCATCATCCAGAACCCTGACCTTTGACTCCTGACCAAACAGTAGGACTAGGAGCTAAGTGAACAGTCCATGTATGTATAATTTGTGCTTATATGTGTGCTTAAAGCAGTGCATTTTAAGGACTGTAAAACATGTCACAAAATCTAAATGTAACAAACAGAATATGAGCCCCAAAGTTCTTAATTTATTAACTCCACAATCAGTATATAAACCAAGTCTGAGATAGCACTGTTAACATTGATACTGCACTGCATTCTTCTTTGAAATTTTTGCGTGACAACCTTGTGTAGGAGAACTCAGAGCTGGGTGACCCAAGCATCAATTTCCCCTTTTGTAAGGGAAATTGTTCTTGTGGGCACTGGTGAGGGTAGGCAAGCTCAGCTTTAGTTTTGTGAGGCTAGCTCACACCAGCAGATCTCATGACTCTCACGTGTCCCTCCAGTTACTAAGAATTCTATAGATAAAGTTTATCTGAAGGGAGGAAGTTACCGCCGGATGCTGAGAGTCAGGAAGGACAGCAGCCTATTGCACAGAGCAATAGCTTTAGAGGAACAGACATTTTCCTATGCAGATGGGAAACAAGACAGTTAACCACTCAAGTGCCCTGCTGCTAATTCAGCCTGCACTAGGCTTACTGCTTCGACAAACTGGAAGGGAAGTCCTTTTCCCTTACAAGTGAAAGGGAGAAAAGTAAACTATTGGGAACATTTTGATAGCCTGAGCTGACAGAAATTAGAAACCTTAAAATTAGAGGCTCTGAGGCAGGGATTCTGTACCTTGGACTGCAGCAGGTATCAAGCCTTTCCCTCTGCTCTTGACTCCCCATACATAACCTTGGCTACTTGGGCTTAGTGATTACCCAAGAACACAATGCTCAGAACTGTTACCTGCCAATCCAGTTCAGCTGTCAAAGGTCAAGGCAGCTAGAGAAAGCACTGTATGCTCAAGAGTTGATCACACAATTGTTTCAAGAGTCACTTGGACTATCTTTGGATGACACTTGAAAAAATCAAGCTGAGCTGAGAGAGCATAGATAACCAGGTCATTCTCTTTACAGAAGTGCTCTGCTCAGTCATCCCTCTTTGCTCAAGTAGGAGGTCTGAAGGCAAGTGATAGCACCTCCCATATCAGACTGCCAAGCCCTGAATGATATTTGTCAAAATTACACTTCTGACAGATGGCTCTGCTTCTGTGGCAATAAGGCACACAATGCCCATCCCTATGCTCAGTCACCTGTTCAGAAGATAGCTTCAAATGTATGCCATGTCTCTTCCTGGGAAATGTCTTAACCTAGATGAGGCATCTTTTTGTGGGCTTTTCCCTTTTTGAAGTAAAAAAAGGACAACCATTTTGAAGGAAAAAAGGGAAAACTTTATGTATTTCTCTATTTGAGAACTTGGCTTGAGCATGTAAATTGAGTAAATTTATTTCAACAGTACATTACTTTTTCTTGATCATAAAGATCCCACTACTATTCCTTAAAAAAAATAATTTCAATAGAGAACTAGTGAGATATCTCCCTTTCTTGGTTGACTGTCACCCCAAAAGTTGCTGCTGGTTTTATAGTACAACTTTGACAAAAGGACATTGATCATCTGAAGATGAAGAATCAACAGATCTGTAACAAATGTAATGAGACAACACTGTCTGAAAAACTGTAACTTCCTTTCTGGTAGAGAGCCGTGCCTACTGAGCTTAGCTACTGAAGATTCTGCTCATCTAAAGCCTATAGCACGTACAATGAAAAGACAGACAAAAAATTGCTGCTCTAAAGAGACCCTAAAGAGGCTCGAAGGAGACCTTAAAGAGACTTTCATGTAGGAAGGTGAGAGCCAGTGCTCCCTGTCACTTCCCACTATCCTTTGCACAGGATTTCCAGACTCTATGATCAGAGCGTAAGTGCTGGGCAAGCTGCTTGAGCTCTGCAAACTTCTGTACACACACAGAGGCTCAGCCTTGCAACAGACCCTCTTTGCTCATGCCATCCAAGCATACACTAGGCATTGGTGCACAGCGTGCCCACTTGCACTTGCGTATCAGAAGCACTGCAGAAGATTTAACAAGCCAAGGAACAGGAGACCTGTTTTCTCAGAGGAAATGTTCTCTCCCTAACATCATGGAAAGAAGCCACTGCAATCTTAGGATAGAAGAGCACTGTAACAAGTGATGCTGCTCCAAGGCCTATTTTGTCTCCCAGAAAAACACAGCTGTCCCCAGGGGTGCACTGATATAGCCTGTAACAGATTAAGGGTGGCAACATCACAAAGCCACAAAGGTAGACAGAACCTCCTTGATTTAGCTGCTAAGCAGATAACATAGGGGGGGAAAAAAAAAAAAAAAAAAGCCCTCAATCCTTCAGCGGTTATCCCCCCATTAACCACTTCTCCTCCAGGACAAGGAAACAGATTCAAGGGCAAGTGCCTCACAAAGCCCACAGACAAGCCTCCCTGAATTGAAAATTAAAGAGTGGTTTGCTCTGTTCCATCATAGAATAATCCAGGCTCTTGGCTGGCAGGCAGACACAGAGCTGGCTCTTCTGTAATAACTGAAGCAAGTGGATCAGGATCTTGTTTACAAAGAGCAGCCACCTGAGTTTGGAGATGGTGACCTCAAACCTCAGAAGCTGGGAGGATTTAAGTATTCCCAAGGCTGCAACACACTGTGTGTAATCCAGCCAAGGCTTTTGCCCTATTTAGGTTTATGGGGAAGAGTTACAGTTCATAGTTTGCAACGTTATTTTATTTTTTTAATGCTCTAGGATTAAAGTCCTCCAGAACTTGCTCACCTTAAGGAATCAAGGCCCATCGACTCAGTCTTTACACAGCCAACAACTTGTCACTTGTCCAGCTTCTACAGAGGCCTTATATCTGCATATCCTGATAAGATAAGGATACATCAAAGATGTGACTAACTCATGGATTGTCTTTCTGAGCTCCTTTAGCTTTGTCCCTGCAGCATTGTTACTTTGAAGTACAAATCATTTGCTCCCTACTTACATAAGTCCTTCAAGGAAATCTCTACCTTGTGTTAAGTGCAGTCTAGTTGTCCCTCTGCCAGAGATAAGTTGCAGAACAAGGCCTACCTGGAGCCCTGGAGGGAACAGCATGCCATAATAGTTTGTCAGCATTAACAACCACCCCCGTGGCTTGGGTGTCACCTCACTAATCGCTTGGTGCAATCCTCCCCATAATAGAGTGACTGTCTAATTCTGGGCCATAGTAAAGCCTGAGACAACATCTGTGTTAGTACACATGTTCTCCAGGGTTTTCTATTCATTAGTTTATATTATTACATCTGCTGAAGGCCACCTTGCTCATTCCTTCATGAAAAACAACACCATACACAAATAACCTTCATCTGCTTCAGCACCAAGTCCAGCAGTTCCCAAGCTCTTCTTAGTACAGGTTAGTTAAGCAAAATCTCTCCAGTTCAAGAATAAACACAGATGCCTTCTGCAGACTCTGCTGAAGAGACAGCAGGCACCAGCTATGGGCAGTAGTGAAACTAGTAGTTCTAATTGCATTTGCCCCTAAAATGAACACAGAATCTATAGGACTATGGTACTGAGATACTCTTGTTTACACAAGATGTTTTGTTTACACATGAGGTTTCAATGGAGCAATTTTCAGTTACAAATATAACCAAAATACAGGCCAGCAAACATACTGGTTCAGAACCAATTGCAGTAAGCATTAGTGCTGTGATGCACAGTCTGAAAGCATTGCGCAAGCTTACATCTTTATACAACAAGAAGTTAGCACAAATACCTCACAGGAGAAGAGAATAAAGTCACAAATAGACTTTATCTCCCATGAGCAGACTCACCACAAACAAAGTAAAGAGCAAGAAAGCTGCTCACTTTCCTTTGTCCCTTTGTACTGGTCACAGGTCAGATCCAGGGTCCTGAGCAATCCTTGCTCTGGAGGAAGACAGGCATTTAAAGAGGCACTCACACAATTATGCTGGGAGTTATGGTAATAATGGCTGCTTGTTTGGCATGCCAGGTGAAAAGGAGCAGAAAGCCTTACACATTCCATTTGGATCCTAAAACCATATAGTGGCATTTCCATAATCTGCGCTTCACAAACTCCATCTCTGATGAAAAGCATTTTTTTAATAATGTAAAACAGATTTGATCTGAATCACGTTGCTGAGCCCCCCTAGTGCATCACACCTGTAAATGGAAATCTCAGCTTCTCTCATTCCTGAAGCTCTTAGCACAAAATTACTTTCTTTCACCTCTTCATACTAGCTTGTCAGATGTCCCATGTGCTGCAGGTTTCAAAGTCTTTGGCAGGGTGGTTAAGCTAAAGCACAGGCAGCTGTAGCCAAAGTTAAGCAATTCTTCCCCAGAGCTGGGGCTCCATTACATAGGTAGACACCACTCCTGGGCCACAGAGTCAATCAGGGCAGCAGAGTCACTTTATAACTGTAACATAATCTTTCCTTCTAAGGTTTTGATATGCTTCCTGGATCAAGTGATCTGCACAGCCTCAGATGGCAGAACTGGTGGCAGTCTCTTGTTTGAACATGTCAGCATGTCACGTGTTATCCAGTGGTAACTTTATTATGCTAAAAGCAGAGTCACCCAAATAAGAAGGCCTTAAGGGTGAAGGATGTTTCATGCTTTCTGAACTCAAGCTGGTCTCCCTGTACACCTGCACCCAAGAGACACAAACACCTGCTAGTCCCATCAAGTCCTCTTTATAACATTTACAATTTCCCTTAACAAATCAAATATCTGGAAAAAATGGCTTGGCGATGAAATTATAAAATCTACTGGAAGCTACAGAAAATTTTTATTTCACCCTTTGAAACAACCTTGATATTCAATCGTGCAGAGAATTCAGTGTTTGAGAGGGTTATTTTTGGGGTGATGGAGGGGCGTTGCAAGTCTCTTCATGCACTGAGCACATTGAGCTAGAGGTGCAAAAAGCAAGAGCCATTCCAGACAGGGAAGGGAAAGGAGGGGGCAGTGTGAAGCATGGATATGGACCACGTAGGCAAAACAGGAAGCTCCAGCTGAAGAGGAAATGCTTCAGTGCTGTCTTAAAAATATTTTTCTATCTAACTCCAGGCAGCTAGAGAGAGGTGAATGAAAACCAGCTTTCTGCTGACTCAGCGACCATGTTCTGCATGCTCATGTTCTGCAGCATACAGACTGTTGTGCCATTCACCCAAGAGAGGGCTGCAGCTTATAGCAGCTTTCACTAACCACTATACAAGCAGCTGGAGGGAGGAACCAGCCTCCTGACAGCAAGCTCCGAGCACACACACTTTCATTTCATGTGCACAGTCTGCATGTGTCATTTCAGGCGGTTTCTAGAAGTAGACGGGGCACAGTCGTAACCCTTTGGTTGGCATATGCTCTTCCACATATTTGGAAGAAGCTTGTTCAATTATGAGATCAGCTGCATCATACAACATCATTTCCACTCTCTGTTTGACTGTCAGGACACTATACAGGGGGATGCTGTACAGTGGCAGCCTCAAAAGGCTCAGCTGACATGACACTTCAACAGCAGATTAGTTGCCCCAGAACACTCAGAAAGAATGTTCTGACATAAAGATAAAATAGATTAATTGGATCACAATGAACCATTATGCACACTCCCATTTAGAAATAAAGTACCATCCATTTGTCTTATTTTAGTGCATGTGTAAGTAAAGAGGAAGCGGATTCCTTTTTAAGGGTTAGGAGACCCTTAAAAGTGTGATCAGTAAGGAAAGGTTTGAAGTAGCAAGTGTCTAGAGATAAGAGCCATCCTTGTGTATCAGGTTGTGATGCCAGATGAGGTAAGTCACACATATCACTAGCGCCTTGGCATGGTCACAGCCACATGGCCCCCTTCCTTCTATGAATTAAAATCTTTACAGACATTTAGCTATTCAGACACAGCCTTTCTCCAGGCATTCATGAGTACTGCCCGTGAATGAATGACAGGATCAGAATCAATAAGCACTGTTCTTCCTAGCTCAGACAACTCAAGAAATAATTGAAACTTCATGGACCTCAGTTGCAACTGTCCATTTAGTTTGTTAAATACCAGGAGATCTCTTGTGCAAAAGCAAGTCAGCTTCTTAAAGCCAATTTGGATAATCCCATGATCCCTGGAACAACAAACAGGCAGAATTTCCAAGTACAAAGATGGCCCTGTAGTCAACATCTCTGAAGTTGAAAGACTCTTTGTTTCATGCAATCAGCATCATCTCCAAGTTTTCTCAGAAGCCAATGCAAAGAGGACCTCAGTCCAACCTCCATTTTGTAGAGGGTAAACCTTTTCACCTAATGTGCAGGGCTCCTCCAATGCAGGGAGTAGTTGTAAGACACACAAACCCAAACACACACATGCAGGCACACATGCATGATCTACCCAACCTGCTTTTGTTGCTGTGGGGGTTCAGCAAAGTCCATTATCCGTTTTGCTGAGTAGTCTTTTTTTTCCTACTCATGGTGAAAGGCAGTTTTCAGTTCACCATCAATGGTGATCTCAAACTGACAGGCCAGTGAAACATTGCATAAACCACAAAGAAGTTTGCTTTCCTTGGCAGCACGCCCAATTCTGTCATATTAATGCTCTGCCAACAACTATTGTCCTTGACAAGTGACTCTGCACCGGCAGAACAGGATCCACTGCAAAAAAATTCTTCCCATGTGCTATATTGCTACCATCTTCTGAGCGTTTAGGAAGGCTGAAGTATCTGCCAACGCTAGAAAATTCACACCCCCTATAAACTAGAACTATTTTAAAAAGCCCAGGGGCAGTGATTTGGTGTTGGAAGGAAGGAACATTGTCCAGGAGAAATTAGGCACAAAATGGCACAAAATGCAACCAGAAGAGACCTAGGCAGACTCCACAGAGCCAAGCAAGACATAGTAAATTGGTGGATGAAGCTGTCTTGCATTTGTGCTCCCTAGGTTTTTTTTTTTTTGTTTGCTTGTTTCCATGTAAAAATTAGTTTTGGAGAAAAGGAAGTGATACATACAGATCCAGGGACTTGTCTCCTCCTTTTGCGCAATTAAGCATGCAGCCAAGTGGCTGCATGCACGTCTTTACTTTTTTCTATTGCTCGGAAGAGAGAACAGAGATAATGACGAAAAGGTATTCACACTGTGCAAGGAGAGGCAGTCAAGTTAGCAGACCAGTTAGTACACAACTGGCTTCTTTAGAGGCTGGCTTAGGGCAGGAGGTAAAAAGCACTTTGGGGACTACTAAACACCGTGTTTTGCTAACACTGAAATATCCTGTCCAGGTTCTACTTTGTTAATACCCTGTCATTTGTGATGAAACAAAGTGCAGAAGCATTTCCAAATATGAGATCATTTGTGATTTTCTTTCAGTGAAGAGTGAATTCTTCTTCCTCCCATTGCAGAAACTCTCCCGCAGAAAGCTTTCATTCCATTTAGCTGCTTTTTCCAATGAATAAAATGCTTTGTTGTGAAGTTGTCAGCCTGCCTTAAGCGAAGCAGGGCACTGTCAAACTGCCTAAATACTGACAGTAAGAATTTTTCTTTAAAAAAAAAAGGAAATGAAAGAACATTATATGAGTCATAGAAAACTTCCCTATGTGAAAACAGAGCTGAAGGGGGATTTCTGGGAGGCAGTGAGACCAGAAAGTACAGAGCTGGCATGTTGATCCACCCATTGTTGCCAGTACAGGGCACTTAACCTTCGGATAGCTATTAGCTTCTGTAGAGGGACTGCATCTCAACAAGGCCTTGAGGAAGTCTGTAAGTACTACTTTTCACCAAGGAACAGAATTACCTGACCGTGCTCAGCTTGTGTTCAAAGAGAGACAATTTTCCACAACAAGAGCCACCTTGGTTATGGCTGCTCCATGTCAACATGCTATAAGCTGCTGAACCAAAAAGAGAGGTGCCTCAGCCAGCTCAGTGCCCCAGTGCACTGCACCCCACTCTGACTCTGTCTCTTA
>NW_020799099.1:10012903-10035888 GCF_003259725.1 Athene cunicularia | reverse complement strand
CTCCAGGCATTCATGAGTACTGCCCGTGAATGAATGACAGGATCAGAATCAATAAGCACTGTTCTTCCTAGCTCAGACAACTCAAGAAATAATTGAAACTTCATGGACCTCAGTTGCAACTGTCCATTTAGTTTGTTAAATACCAGGAGATCTCTTGTGCAAAAGCAAGTCAGCTTCTTAAAGCCAATTTGGATAATCCCATGATCCCTGGAACAACAAACAGGCAGAATTTCCAAGTACAAAGATGGCCCTGTAGTCAACATCTCTGAAGTTGAAAGACTCTTTGTTTCATGCAATCAGCATCATCTCCAAGTTTTCTCAGAAGCCAATGCAAAGAGGACCTCAGTCCAACCTCCATTTTGTAGAGGGTAAACCTTTTCACCTAATGTGCAGGGCTCCTCCAATGCAGGGAGTAGTTGTAAGACACACAAACCCAAACACACACATGCAGGCACACATGCATGATCTACCCAACCTGCTTTTGTTGCTGTGGGGGTTCAGCAAAGTCCATTATCCGTTTTGGGGGGGGGGGGGGGCAGTTTCTTGAGCTGCCTGGAAGGTTTTCCTGTGCTCAAGGGGACATTCATGTTTCCTACAGATAAGTCAGAATGTGTTGAGGTCGTGACGTGTGTAATAGGCAGAGAAACCTAGGACTTAAAAGGACACCCATCCCTGCCTATGCCAGCAGCTTCTGAGGGGAGAGATCTCATAGCATGAGAAGTCAAATAGTTCAAATTTCCATTCATTTGCCTTTCAGCTAGACAAACTTTCTGGTACTTTGTCTCATCTACAGAGGAATCTCACCCCCCCATCACTTCTGCTCTGCCTTTAAGACAGCAGAGGAAAGGACACATGTTCCTCTCAAAGCACCTATAAATCGTGGAACAGAACATCATGTATCTGTTTTATTTATTTTTATTGATGAAGCTATTATCCCATCCTGCTTTGGAATATTAGGCAAATCTTCATTTCTCTGATAAAAGAACAAACCCACCCTTTGCTTATCTAAAGCAAGATGATAAAAGCAGCTCCATAAATGGCTTTGCTCTGTTTTTATGATGGAATGTGTGTGCCAGAAGAGGGTATTTGTGAATGAGATCTGAGTTTTATGGAAACACATTACACTTGCAGACTTTAAAGAGAAATCCATAGTTGCCATGCTTGGACACTTGTAGCTTTTGCTAGTCTTTACATTTCTCTTTTCATACTTACACAAGGCTGTGCTTCCTCTCCCACCTCAGGGGACTGCCTGTGAGTTTTGAATAGAGTCATTTCTTTTCATAAATTAAGAAAGTGTTACCATTTTTGTGGCTGATAATCACCTATGCATGAACAAAGCTTTAAAGACACAATTTCTGAAGGTGGTTGGGGATTTGACTACTCAATTAAACCAAGAGAAATTGAATGTCTCAATCCTCTGAGGTGCTTTGGAAAAATCTCTCGCTAAATGTAGCAGCTTAATGAAGATCTAAAGATACATAAAGACATTTTAATCTTTTTTTTTTTTTTTTTTTTTTTTTTTTTTTTAGTGGAAACTTGACAGGCATTAAAGAATATCACTAATTCCTACTGAGGCAAATCTTACTGCATTCTTCTGGACTACAATCCAGTTAGTTGGCCCTGTTGTTTCTCTCCTGAAGTATGGATAAACTACATAGCTAGGGCAGCAGATCTGATGCATTTTGGGGCTGCTTTTCCACAGGCAGCATAGAGAATGGTGCATCATCAGTCTGCAACATACTGTTTGGGTCATGGCAACTGCAGATGCAGAGGGTGTTCATTACAGGTCAGGTAGCTTTGTTCAAGCTCACACCTCCATATTTCCATTCCTATACATAATTACAAGAAGAATTTGCACCAGACAACTGACACAAAAGCTGTCAGAGCACTGAGGGCACCAGGTGGCCCTTGCTGGCCTGAACAACTACACCTGCTGCCTCCACCGCACACCCTCTGCCTATTGGCCCAGCAGCCTTATTTAGACTCGGTCTCAGGAACTTGCTTCTTTTTTAGAACTGTGCTGTTTTGGGGGGGGGTTGGAGGTTTTTTTGGTCTGTGTCTTGCTGTCATGCTGCTTTGAATGTGTTTTGGGGCTGTTTTATTTTTGTGGGGTGGTCTCTTAAAAGTTTAGGCTGTGGCTGCCTTCATGAGACTCACTGTGCCTGCTTTATTTAAGTAGTGTGGGACTGTGCTCTGTGCTGCTGAGGGCACTGCCCTCCCTGCTAATAGTTAGCCAGAGATTCTGGCTTGCTTTCTCTTAAGCAACCTGCTTTTGCTGCTCCTTTGTATAGGCATGCTAAGCTTCAATCTATCACTGGCAGTGTGTAACAACAAAGGGGCTTCAATAAAACACCTGAGAACCAGATCCCTGCTTCTACAAAGTATAAGGTGCCATTGTACTTATAAACATACTTTACGCTTAAGTGCAGCTCTAAGTGAGGATTTGATTGCTCTGTAAATTGTCATCACATTTTGTTGGCTGGTATATCCAGCAGGAATCTACAATGATTTTAGAGAGCTTTGCTATCCCATTATTCTTTATATGTTGAAAGCTCTTTAATTTATAGCTTTGTTTGGCGCAATAAATTTTTTTCAGTTAGTCCCTTGGTTTATTTCATTTTAGAGCTGTATACATGAGCTTAGTGAGTCATCTGGTAGTGAAACATGATGAGAATCAGAGAAATGAGATCTGTGCTGATGGGTTGTTCTGTTTATTGATAGGCCGTATTTTCCTTAGCAGGAGGTATAAACAACAGATGACTTACTGAAAGAAAATTTGTGAAAGATGACCAATATTATCTATGTAAAGTTTGTCTATGATATTTAGAAAAAATGATTTGCACAAATTCTGAAGCTCACACAATAGTTGAGGATTGCAAAATACATCAATCTGGTAACTCCTTGATGTTTTTCAAGGCAGAACCTGTCAAGTGTTTTGGCTTAAGTGGTAACTCAATCCAGATGTTGGTCTACAAGGGGCAAACATATTTACTAGGCAGAATAATTCCCTTGCTTTCTTGGTGATAAATGCCTCAGACACTCATCTTGTGAGAAACGAACACACTACTCGGAACAGTAGCAACTTTGAAGGAAGCTCCACATCTTATCAAATGGCTCGCTTAAGCAAGTTGTTGACACCCACCCAATAATGACATCAAGCTTTGTTTTTGCCAAGAATTCATGGTGTGGGAAAGAGGGAATTTGGACTCATTCTACTTTCCCGACTGAAGTTTCCTGCAATCTGGTGTATTTACTAAGCAGGATGCAAGTTGGGGTGATTTACAATAAAGGGTAATGTGGTCTGTCAGCAGTCAAGTGCCTGGGGTGGGGGGAGATTTGGGATTTATTTATTTGGAGAACCTAATTAAGGAAAACTCTTTTCTCCCAGAAAGGATGTTAACTAGCATGATTTTGCACCTGTAACCCCCTACAGACATTTGCTTTTGCTATTGGTCATTCCCTGGGTGCACTCTGGGGATGTTATAACACTAAGTCAGACAAATCAGCCATACAACTGGGAGCTGTACCCTGTTGCCTAATAATTCAGATAACTGCTTCCTTGACATTGCTTTGTAACTGATTGAAAGTGGAGTGTGCTGTGGAAAATATGCAAGTGTAACTACCCATGTTGCTGGAAAAGTACTGCTAAACCTGTTAATGAACATGTGGGTGGATAGGAAATAAAGCAGCAGGAGTGGAAGATGTTTAAAGTAGTCTGAGACTTGCTGTAGAGTCTTTTAAGTGGCCTCTTGTTTTCTGTGCAGCTAAAGCTCCCATTCCTGGCTCTATTCTGAGCATAATTATCTTGTCTTTGGTTCTGCAAATTGAAGTTAACTGACAATACTGATAGCCAAAGCTGCTGCCCCACCAGGGAGTGTATGCAGGGAGAAATACAAATCATGCAAGTCATAGGGAGGATATTTCTGTTCAACTACAACCCTTAAATTGCAGCAGGAAAACGCAGACAGCGTTCAACCTACCTTCCCCACCTGCTGTCTAGAGAGACTTCAGCCAAATTCTAGTCAGTTGTTTCTTTTAATCTGTTCCCTGCACAGAAGGATTTTTGTGAAGGTGGAACCCAGACCTATGAAGAGAAACCTGTCACTGAGTTAAACACAGTAACCCTTGGTACAAGGGAAGGTAATTGTATTACAAAGCTGGTCTATAGGAAACTTAGTGGAGATGGTTTCTATTAAAAAGCACCTGCAATGATTTCATGACTTAATTCAAAGGCCACCACACTGAGCAAGGCAAATGCTAAAACAGGAGGGTGTGGATTAAGCCCTGCACCTTCAAGTATGGCCATGAACAGACTTCCCTGTAATGCAATCTTCTGGTATCCCAGCAGTTAGGTATTTCAAAATGGGTACCTGCGCCAGCAAGTCTTTCTGTGCTCCTGCTGAGAATATTCTCTTGAATGCTGTGAGGGGCTTCTGGCAGGCAGGCCAGCCCATGAAAGCACTGCCTGGTACTCTGATGGGTCTGAAACTACAGGACACATGGCCGGGTAGTGCCTTGCTGTACTCTCCTACTATGTTCAAGAGGTATGAACAGGAGCTGACAGAAGTGCCCTGTGGACACATCAGGGGTGTGTGTTGTGGCAGGCTGTGTGCAGGGCCAGACTGAGTAACCCAGCTCTGCTGCCAAACCATGGGAACCAGGAAAAACTGTACCAGGCAGGCTTCATGAGGACTCTGCCACTGGTATAGCTATGGAGTGAGGGTACAGACAAGCCCAGAGTGACTTGCTGCACACTGGCAGCTTAGTGCTAGCAAAGCTTGTGACAGGGTACAAACGGGCAGAGCAATGTGATGTTTTCTGCAGGTCATTGTGGACTAGCTGGAGAGGTTAGAAAATCACTCCCTGGTTCCCTTACAGAGCTTCTTGGGTCAACAAGCTGTTCTTCCAAATAAGGGTTAAGGGAGTAGCAAAGGCAGACTTGAGCTGGACTGCGTGGGTTTGGTTCCTCCTGTTACAGCAGTAGGTTTAATAGTTGAACTAGTTCTCATTTTAAAATTAAGTTTTGCTTGAGATGACAGAGTTCCTTAAGCAGTTTTTTGTAGAGATAATGGCAAGATAAGCTTCTCCTGTTGCGGTTTCTAAGTAATGGCTTTGTTTTTATGACAGTTTAGGAGTTACCACAGTGCTGATCCCTGTACTTATCTGAAGTGTGACATACATGAGCTCTGTAACTGGCTTGCTATGATCAAGGACGGGTCTATGTTCTTGGCAGTAGCTCTCTTAGGAGAGAAACGGGAGCCTGGATCTAGGAGTATTGTGGTGCTTGCCATATGGCTGTTTCTCCCAGTTCCATGCATTGCCTTATGTTCCATTTCCAGCATGTCTCTTCTAGTGAGGTGACACCACCTGCTGCCAGCCTGCAAAGCTGCCGCTTTCTCTCCCTGGCCATTACAGCCACCTGCCAAGAGTCAGTGGTGATAATGCATTAAAGCTGAGGCAGGGAAATTCAGACAGGGAATCGTGGACTTAGTTTTCTCTTAAATCTATTCCCACATCTTGGTGGCAAGGTTGCACACAAGGTATAGATTTAAATAGATGGCCTTTGTGAAATCCTTACCAGATTTGGTAAATGGGAGATGAAAAAGCAAGTGCTCATCTTGTCTGCTCTTGCTCTAGGATGTTGTGGAAGGTCATAAAATCACCAGCAAACAGGAGACGACTGTCTCCAAACCCTCCTGCAGATATAGAAAATAATGCCAACCCAGGGAGAAAGTGCAAAGGTGTGGAGGCTTTCATGACTTATTACAGCTGTGATAGTAAAAAACAAAACCAAAACCCACAAAAAAACCCCACCAGCATGACTTTTCCTGCCACGGTAACAGGCATTTCCCTTCTGTGATAGCCTGTTAGGTTTAAGGGGGTTTCTGGAATAGACTGTTGAAAACAGCTCCTTTACATCCTACATTCTTAACTGCCCAAGATAATGATCAGATTAGCAGCAACTGAAATAACGGAGGGGCATAAGATCATCAGCAGACATTCATGAAGTAAAAGCAAATAGACAACAAAGAAGCTCCCAGAAAGGACTATTATTTCTGGATAATTTCTGTGAGCAGAAATACCCAACCTGAAGTGGAAGTGGCCAGGCAGAAATTGCAGCCATGAGAAGACTGGTCTTGCAACTTGGCCTGCATGTGAGAAACAAAAAGTCACCTTAATCATCAGATAACTGAGAAGCTGCGGGTGTTGCAGGAGCAGAATTGCAGTCTGTTTTTTACTTAATCTTCATATTCTTTCATATATGCTGGCCAGAGTAATACATTGCCATGTTCTCTCCAGTTTGTTGTCACTTCTACCTTCAGTTTCAAAATTGCAGCCAAAATCTCTTTGTAAGGATCGCCATCTCTTTTTGCAATGATAATAGATACTGGGACAATCTTAGAACTTGTCTTTAAATCTTCTAACTGCTTCCTCCAGGACTGGTGAAATCTGTAACTAGAAGTTACCAGCATGAAGGTGGCATCAAACACAGAATGTCATATTAAAATTTTAGTGTATTTATTGGAAAATAATCCAGGGTTTAGGCGGTTAGCTGAAAAAGCACAGCTAGAAAATTGGGATTGAAAGAAGTTCTACTGTTTCCACTGCTCCAAAGTGACATCAAATTTTCTTAATGCTGCAGAGCTGCTGAAGGGCTGTTAGTACTCTCAAACATGCTTTTACCTTGCAAGCAGCCACAGTCTTTGTATTTGGCAGAATCAGCCTCTGATAATTTTTAAGCACAGTTTACCCCGACCACAGCATCTGGCAAGATAACTATCAGCAACTGCCTGAAGAAACGTGTTAAAATAAGCATCTGTTTATTCTGATGCTTAATGAGAAAGAAGCTAGTGTTTTGCAATTTTACACTTAAATAGTTAAGAGCTTTGTGAAGTAAATTACAGTAAACAGGAGAAATGTAATGGAATTGTGTTCATTTAGTTCAGTTACCTCTTCTACAGATTGTCAGCAGCAGGGCCATGTAGACCTCAGAAGTGTGAGACTAACCAAGAGCTAAAACAAGCTGAACCACAAGATGGTAACACCTGGGGGGAATTTCTGTCTGGTAGTGGAAAACCAGCTGTTTTTCTAAAAATCAGTTTCTGCTGTTGTTAGCCTGTGTCCACCCACTTCTTGGATTTTGGACCTAAATGCTGACGTGTGGAGGTATAGGTATTTGATTCTCCTTTAAAAATCAACTGCTAAATTCTTGGGGGTTGGAAGTTGGGTAGAAGATAATTGTAATTATTTCAATGGAATTCACAAATCAGCAATGAAAAATGGTGCTCTAAAGAAAACTGCTCACATTCACCTATTGGAAGGTTTCCTTTTATTTTCCCCTAATTTACTAAAGGACTACATTTTTAGAAAGCTTGCTAGAGTTAATTGCTGGTTAGAAACAGAAGATTGTTTGCCCCTGTTACAATTTGACTGGCAGTGGTTTAAACAGATGCTATCAAAACAAAGCGGTGCTTTAATTGTAGCTGATGCTTTTAAGTTTAAATGAAGGCTTTGTTTCCTAAGTTCATTAAGCTATCCAAATGCAGTTTCTTTTCTGAGGAATTTAGGTCCAGGGATATTTTAGGTTACCTTGAAAAGATTCTTGGTTAAACTACAGAAATGAAAACAAGTATGTGCAGAAGAGTTTGCCCTAAGTCACCTGAATTTAACTTCATTATTTTAGCAGAGCCAACTTCCTTAAGAAAATCTGAGGTTATGATAAAGAGTTACACTGGAAAATATATGTAGGTAACATAAAAGCTGTGTATAGGTATAGATACATGTAGAATTTCCAAATAAATCCTGGTGTGACAGTATAGCAGATGGATTAAATGCAGTGATGCCAAACTGAAGGGAGGAAGTGACTCGGAAGATCCCAAAGGGTACTTCATCAGTCTCTGAAGTGGGTCTGCAGCATCTGTGCATACTTGATGTTCCTCAAGAACTGAATCACTCTGTCACTGAATACACCAGTCAGTGAGCCAAGACCAGAGATCTGTGCCATCCTGCCCAGGTAACTCCTAATGTGAATATGGAAAGGAGTGAGGTGTAGGACACAGCAAAGAATTCCCATGGGACACCTGTCAAAAGTTGTTTTGGTGTGACTGACCATGACAGCCACCTGATCTTGCCATTTTGTGAATGCTTCAGGTTAGCACCTCTTGACAGAACACACGTAGTGACTTAGCTGTAACCATGACAGTCAACAATAGCACTGAGCCCTTCTGAAGGGAAGAGTTTTATCCAGTGAAGGTTTTGTAACTACAGGCATCTTTTGGATGGAGTGCCTGTTTTGAGCAGTATGTTCCATGAGCCCTGGTGGTGCCCTGCACAAACACCGTCATCTAGCCAGAGGTTTGGTCAGTATCTGGCCTGTATGCTGGATTGATGTTGATACTATTGCGTTAGAACTGTGCCATGACCCAGGCTGTCTTTGAAAGAACAGGGAAAACAGCATTAGCTGCAGGATTTAACACCAGGCATCCTATCTTTTCTCAGTGAATGTGAAGAGACTTACTCAGTTCTGGGCGGGCATATTGATTCTGAATTTAGGAGTACTCAGCTAGGGCAAAGTATGCCCTAGAGCAATTGCTCCAGTTTGCAGTCTGATTAAAGACTTCCTTAAACAAATTGATGTGGTCCATCTTCATAAGTCACGTCGAAATTTTAAGGACTTAGTATTAAGGGTTTCAGAAACTTCAAAAGCTAACTAAGACAGTGATGGCAGAACAGTGTTACTGCCTTTATCAGCTCATGTCTAAATTCAACATATAGCAAGATGGTCTGCAGAAATAGTCACCTCAAAAATCTCACAAACCAATCTCAACCAAAGTGCACGCTTTGTTTCAGTTGAGGTTTGCTCCTAAAGCACAGAACTGTGGTGAGTGTACTCTCATCTGTAACTCACTTCTCATCAGCGTTATAGAGAATCTTTCAAAGGGAAAAGAAGGAACAAGAACATTGTCGCTGCATCGTACCCTCTGTTCCCCCGCTCCAAAGGTAGATCTGGTCTACCACAAAC
This sequence comes from Athene cunicularia, assembly GCF_003259725.1. Classification (NCBI taxonomy): domain Eukaryota; kingdom Metazoa; phylum Chordata; class Aves; order Strigiformes; family Strigidae; genus Athene; species Athene cunicularia. The sequence continues at coordinate 10,026,866 of NW_020799099.1, read as the reverse complement.
CAGCCTCCATATTCCCTCTCTTCTGAAGGCTAGCAGAAGAATTCCTCATATGGGGATTTCTATAGCTGTGCATTGTTACCACTTCTTTAGTACCTGAATTTCAAGCTTTGCAATTCTTTCATTTTGGTATGAGTCATCATAAAATGCAGAATTCATCTTCATTTTGGGGTTCAGTGAGATCCAAACCATTATGAAGAAAAAGATTAACAGATTTATAGTTTTTTGTATCACAAGAACTTTCCCATTCCATGACTGTGAACATATAGTGTATTATAAAAGATGCAATTTTACACGTGAGGCAAATATTTGAATTAATTCCAGTAGAGCAAGTAGAAGCTGTGGGTTTGGTACTAATACATCACTTGTTCAGGAAAGGGAATGGCTACCAGTGCCCCATTTCTGTGGGAAAGCCTTCAGGATCCCATCACTTCTCCAGTTACGGACTTCAGTAAAGTCCTCCTGCCAACAAAGCTAAGGGAAGCTGACTGTAGCATCTTGTGAGAACTGCCAATGCTATGGAAGAAGCAGCCTCACAATTAGATGCTGAGAAGGTCCTAAGATGCATCACACTGATGATCTGTGTTAGCTTGAAGTCCCCAAATCCAAACTTGAATTTTCACATGTGAATAGCATCTCTGCATTGTTTTGCTAAGGGAAGGTGCGGTGTCATGACAGCTTTCCTCTCAGGCATTAAAAAAATGTTAATTTGTGTTAGCTTTTAGACTTACAAAAGTATATGAGCAAAAGTACTGCCATATTTATTTTGACAAAACAATAACATGAGCTTATGTTTTTTTTTTTCTAGCATTTATTTGACTATCTTCTAGCAAAATGAAAAAAAAAAACCCCAAACCCTCAGGTTCTATATCCTTGCTATATTTTGAAGCTGCTCAAATGTCAGATTTTATCACATAAGGCTGGTTTCCAAAGATAAGTCTTAGTATTTCATGACAAAAGTTCTTCCTGTTCAGACACAGTTTCATTTAATTATACTTGTCCATCTTTCTCTATGAGATGTTCATACACATTTAGACTCACCTATTCTGCCATGCAGTGTGAATAAAAGTGCTTAAAATGAGTAAAATATCTACTAAAAAAACAGGTGGTTGTTTTACAGGTACAAGCAGTACCTTTAGCCAGCATTTCACACACAGAGTAGATTAATGAGCATGAAAGACTGAGTTACAGGCCTAAGGATGTCCCCAGTTCCCCTGACTTCAAATTTCTGCCTGGCTACAGAAAAAGGGGTTTTATTTTTGTGGAAACTGAGGGAAAATTGAATTACCAAAACAACCTCAATCTAAGTTGAGGTTTTGAGTAACAGCAAAGTTAATAACGTACAAAACCACTCTATCCACTCTTGGGCCTTTCTATGTATGACAACATAGTTGTTCTCATAATGTGCTTTTGTAAGAAAATATTTGTATTATCACATGCATCAGCAGGGGTGGTACCAAACTATTCCCCCGGGGGCCAGAAGGTGTTTGGTTTTTACAGGCTTTGGATTTTTTTTAAATCCTCATCCTATTCTAAATATGGGAAAATGGCATTCGCATCTTTTAAGGTCTCTCTCAGACTACTATTTTCTGGTTTAGAATAAAGGAAAACTATTTTAGTTTGACAAAACCAAATGCTGACATAGAGGAAAAAGATCCCTGTAGAAGGCTGGTGCTGTAAAAACTGAAATAAACCTTCCTGGGTCTTATTTAACCTAAATGAAGAGTCAGCATGTAGCTGGCACACAAAGTTTCATAGAACTAGAAGAGATCAATTGATGGTAATGAAGAATGGTTTCATCCTAGCTGTAACTTGACTGATTTCCCCACAGGTCGATGATCTGCAGGGAGGGTGAATGGTTATCTGAAAGCAAGCACAATTGGGTGCGGGGGGTAAAAAAGGAAAATCAAGTTGATATTAGCAGTGATTAGTGAACACAGTTTGGGGTCATGTGGATCTAATGCTGAATATCAAGGTTATAAGAAAAAAAGTTTGTACACCACTGAGTCAAGTTCAAACTTCTTTCACATAGAGGGTGAAGTAGAATGAGTCGCCTTGCTGTACAAAAACTGTACGGGTCAATCTCAGTGGAAGGATTTGTGACAAAAAGGATGTGATACGGCTAGCACCAGGATCAACTACAGAAACAAGTGTGACACCTACTTTTGGCTGTATCCAAGTTTTGGGCAGCCTGCATAGGCTGTCACAGGCTGGATGTTTTCAATTAATAGTGAGCAGCTACAGGTCCAGACAGCCTCAGCAGGAACCACAGCTGCTCTTTGCTCTCTGAGCACCTACTCCTACCAGTATCCATTTGTGCCTGACTGGGACCTTGGGGAGAAGGGCTGGCAGAGTGGTGGCATGACCAAAAGGTGCATCCGCATGCCCTGCCCACGCTGCGAGTGTCCTCTGCAGCACCCCAGTCTCTGGCAGGGCCACAGGGATGCTGGTGCCACAGGTCTGTTGGAATGCTGGGCACCAAGCCCTTGGCTCTTTCCAAAAAGTCTGTCCTTCTGGCTGTTTTTCTGGATGATAAATGCTGCTATTACTTCTGGGTACAGGTACAGATTTGGATAATTTGGAGTCAGATCCAAAGGTGCTTGAAAGCTAAAGCCACAAGTGTCTGTGCCTGTGTTTGGCACGTTGCGAGCATGGCTTGGCAGAGACTCCTGCTATAATTGTACTGCATAAGCACTACTTCTGCTCACCCTCCACGGTGTGTTTAACAACAGCTAACATACTCCTTTTAGGAACATGCTGATACGTGCTCCCGAGGAAGCTGACACATGTAAGTTACTGCCTGAGGTCAAAAATACTATCCAGAGTAATTACCTCAACAAAAGGTGTCAGTAAGAAATACGCACTTAGAAATAATAATTGCAATGCCAAGATTTCACGATTTTAAATATTCTTTCTCTTTCCCTCCAGAGCTCTCCTAGCTATGTAGGCCAACCAAAACACCACAGTGATTGTGTTTAATAGTGGCATAAGGATAACTGAAAGTCATTGTTTCCTCCTACATTATTCAGTACAGCAACATACTGAAATTGAGCTTGTAACATATATTCACAGAATAATTTTTATATCACATTAACAAGCTTTGACACTAATGCTAATTCTTCATTAGAAGAAACATAGTAAGTAAGCTGATTTAATATGCAGTTAGCACTGAAAGATTTCTAGCACATGAGATTTTTATTATTGTTTGACAGCTTTGGGTATCTAACCCTCTGCTTAGTCACAAAGAAGGTGCAGGCAGCAGCACAGCTTTTCCCCTCCTTTGTCTAAACTGTGGTGCTGATGCAGAGACCGTTTCTTTGCGTAAATCCACAGATATTTAATCTTCACGCCTGTTTTATTTGAGGTCTCTCTCTGCAGACAGTGCAGAGGACCGGAGTGGACAGGAGCAGAGAAATGGGAGTATGCTTATTTGCTGGGTTATTAAATCGAGCAACTAAGTCAACATTCCTGAGAGGCATTGCAAAGGTCGAGAAGAATTTGCGGGGGGGTGGTTGTTGCTGCCTAGTAAGTGACAAAGTGACCTTAATTAACAAAACTTAACATCACACAGATGAAGTGGCAACAGAACTTGTTTTAATAACAGGAAAACCCAACCAAGAAAGGGTGAATTTGCACAGTACAGGAGGGGGGCAGAGGGGGCTGGAAATATTACATGTGGCACCAAGGGCTGTTTTTCCCAGTCTGTTATTTCACCCCAGGCCGAGCCTTTAGGAGCAGGAGCGCAGATTTGCAGGCTTGGCGCTGGTTTGTGAGATGCCCTCGGGATTTCAGGAAGGCACCGTCTGGGTGGTTCGGCCGTGGAAGGCAGTTTGGGCAGGTGGACGCTAGAGGGGGCACGGAGTCTGCCTGTCTGTGTGGGGGCTGCAGCCTGAGCTAACCCTCCATCCCTCTGCCCCTCCTGCCCTGGGCCGCCCCCTTCTCCTGCTCCTGCAACACCCCCTTCCCCGCACAGCTCGGGAGTTTGAACAGCGGCCCTGGGAAGTGGCCCAGCGTGTGCAGGCAGCAGAAAGGGAGCACAAAACAAGTGCTGGCCAGGTGACGGACCCGTGTCCTTCAGCAGCAGAACAAGGGCTGTGGACACCAGTTTGGCTGGGGAGATGGGGGTGCTTGGGAGAGGGACTCCCTCGCTGCTCCGCATGGCTGAGCCACACTGCCGGCCAGCAGCTGTGTCCTGCCGTGCCACACGTGCTGAAAGGAAGAGCTGGAACATGTCAGTCGAGTAGCTCTCAGTTACAGGCACCCTGTTCTCAAAGCTTGGAGGAGCTGACACAGGCTGGGCTGACAAGTTACATCATGCCCTGCCAGACAATGCTTTTCAGCTCTTCAGCACACTGGGAGGAGGGGAAGACACACATAGGGATTAATGGCCTAGAATGAGGGTACTGAATAAAATGTCGATGCTCCTAAAAATAGCAGATATTTACCTGACAAGTCTCTCTGATGAATCTGTGACAAGAAATAGGAGGTGGAGTTGGTACCAGAGTTACTTTCTATTAACTCACAATAAACCACTAGCCTGCAGGAAAGAAAGGATTTCCTTCCTCCTCCTCTCACCCATCTCTCTCTGATACACTGGGAAAGGAGTGCAGTTCTCACCGAGGCTTTGCTGTAAAGCAATGTTGGCAAACAATCAGGAGGAAAACCAGACACTCACTGACAGCTATACATGAGGGGAAAAGAGAAATCGTATGTTTCATCTTATCTCATTTGCTCCTCTGAGCATTCAGACAATTGAAACAGAAAATCAGAGAGATGTCCAGGGGTGGGGAAGCAAATCCCAGGCAGGGCATGAGCTCAGGCCGTCAGGAACATTGACTTAGTTGCTCGATTTAACAACCCAGCAAATATGTGTTCTCCCATTTCTGTGCTCCTGTCCCCTCCACTCCCTTGCATGGGTTTGATCTGGGGGAACTGGAAGAAACTATGAAAGACACTCCTGGAAAGCACATTCCCAGGAGTTTTTCCAACTGACACTGCCGTGTGGGGGCACTGTGCAGCCATAGGCAGAGCACCTGCTTGATTCTGGCTTTGGTGCACAGCCACTTCATTCAAACAGCACTTTGCTGGTTCCGCAGAAGTGCAGTGTGGGCAGGTAGAAAGCACAGCAAACAGTGAGAACTTGAACTTGGCCTTCAGGGAAGCATAACTTTGGCCCCAACGAGACCTTGGAATGTGTGACAAATAAGGATATCAGCACTGCTTCTTTTTCTTGTCTCCTTTGCTCTGCAGGGTGATGAAACATGTGATACAAAAGTACTTGAGATTATTCTTGCTTTGGCTCCAAATGCTTCCCAGGGCTATGAAGGTGAGATAGCAACTTTTCAGAAATACTTGAATGGCAAAGAATTCTCAGGGATATCAAAGCACATCTACCACAAACCCAATCAGCCCAGATTCACTAGTGCTAAATGTGCAGCATTTGAGTTCCTTGAGCCAGTCAGATATCCCTTCCTCAGCCCTCTCTTACTCGCTTTTCCTCAGCACCAGCATTGGTGCAGCCCTGTGGTGATGCCCCTGGATAAATAGAGTCTGGACAAAGCTAGAATGGCAAAGGGGAGCTAGATGGGTCCTTGGTAAGACAAGTCAGCACCCTGATCCACTTGTCTGTGAGGACAAACAAATGCTTTTCTTGCTTGTCCTGGGTAGGAATGAGTGAGGATGCAGGGAGAAAGAGAAAGCAGGCTTGGCTGTCTCAGCAAGTGCAGCTGAAGTTTCCTTGCTCACACACCAGTACCAGTATGTTCCCAACCTCACAGTGGAGACAGAGACACTCAGTGAGGCTGCGGGGAAAAGGCAGCAAGAGAAAGGCAGGCCAGTTTGTGGTGCTTGACCTTCCCTTTCTTCAGTTGCTCTCTGGCTTGAAAGCATGGCCATGGGTACATGAGGGACACTGACAGCTGATCAGCTGCATCATTTACAGAAGCACTTGGCAGTGTGGGGGCAAAGGGGATGGTCATAAAATCCAGGAGCCTGGTAAATCACTCCTCAGGCATCCATACCAACCCTGTCTTTGGGCTGCTTGTGAGTTACACAGCAGTGAGTTTCGGCTCCTGCTAGCCAAGCTCTTGCATTGACTGCATATAAGGGGAAAGTGTTTTATCAGGAGAGTCAGTCACTTGGAATGGACTGCCTGGGGAGGTTGTGGCATCCCCATCCTTGAAGGTTTTCAAAACTTGAGCACACACATTCCTGAGCAGCCCAGACTGATCCTGGTCTGAGCAGGAGGTCAGACTAGAGACCTCCCGCTGCCTCTTCTGACCTGAATTATCCTACAATCCTAGGGCAGTTCTGCCTTCTTAGGGTACCTGAGACCACTTCGTTACATGGTCTGCAGAGAAGCCCCATTGGACAACAGGCAGTCCTTGAATGACACAGAGATCTGCAAAGCTGCCACGTGTCCTAACTGTCCCAGATCCCCAGAGTTTTCCTTGGCTCCGAAACATTGCTGTGGCCTGTCCCTGCTGTGCAGCTCCACAAGGCTGCAGGGGACGGGCGTCAGGCACCATGCACAGCCGCCGGGCCCTGGCAGCTCCCTCCCAGCCCGTGGTTTCTGACGCTCAGGGAACTCTCCTCAGCCCTGAGACTGTGCGAGCTTTCTGCTTATCGGGGAAGGCAGCTGGCCTGCCGATAACCTGACTGAAGAGGAGTTTGACCTTGACAAGATTCTGGTGTACTCTTGAGCTAAGGAAGCTTTGCCTAAAGGAAGTAACTTTCAAGGAGCAGCTGACTACACAGCAGGATGAAGCAAGCAGGGAGGAAACTGATAAGGTTATCCAATGAGAATGCTAAAACCAACTCTTTGACCAATTATATTGTAACACTCTGGCACCTGAAATACATAAAAATGCATGTTTTTAGTAATAAGCAGAAACAAGCCGCTTGCTCACCCATGTGAGGGGGTGTGTGTCGCTTTGTCCGTCTCTACAGCGACATCTGGTGACCCTGACGCGCAACAAGGGCGAGATCGCGATTTGACAAGGACCCGACTCGGGAATCACGACAAGCAAAGGTGGGCTGCAGGGCGGCTGCAGCGGACACCAGCCCGGCGAAGCCGAGAGCAGTGCGGTCTGCCGCGTCCTGCCCGAACTCTGACACCTGATAAACTGAGCCACCGGGAACGGGACTACAGCCATGGGACAGCATTCACCGAAAGAAGAGGGAACAATACTGTCTGCATGGAAAGCATTACTTAGCCGTAAAGGTGTTAAGACTAGTGAATACTGGCTAAGGCAAATGCTCATTTGGAGTAAAATGCAAGGATCTGAGGCAACAGCTGCCACAGCGTTTAATGTATCAGCGTGGCAAGAAGTGGGGCAAAAATTATGGAATGCAATCTCTAAAGGGTCAAAAGATGCATCAGAATTGGCTGCTGAGTGAGACTCTCAAAGAATGGAAAGCAGAGCAGGACAGTAAGGAAAGGGAACTAGAGGCAGCAACTGCTGAGACAAAGGAAAAATGCTTTGATAAGGAAAAATGCTCTGATAAGGACCATGACATAGAAACTGTAACAGAGAAAATGGGAGCATTATACAGCTCCCTGCAGAGCCTAATTTGTCTAATTCTTCAGTTAAAGATCTAAATAAAGAACTAAACAAATCCCCTAGTTACCCATCACCTGTTGATCAGTTTAAAGTTGTGAACACCTGGAAGTCACCAAAAGACTATTCCTATGGGTTCAACTATAAAACCCCTGCTCAGCAGCTAGAAGAATTTGCTAATAGAGGCAAACCTACAGTACCCAGTGCCCCCCCTGTGGGAAAAGAGGGGTTCCATTCACTCCTATCATTCATATGCACGTTCCTTTGCCAAATGATGAAGACAGTGAGAAGAGGAGATAGTAATCTCCCAAATAACAAGGCAACCAGGTGGTCTCGATTGCTGCCCAAACACTCAGGAAAAGATGGTAGTACCTTGGACTTTGCCCCCTGCCACTGTGACTGTTACACTGCAACATCCAAGAAAGTTTTGGGCACAGGAGCTGCTTTAGAAAAACAAGTAGATGATGATGGACTGCAGCAGATATTGTGTAAGCAATTGGCAAAAGATAATGCTAATGAGGACTGCCAAAAAATTATTGAAGCTTTGACTGGACATCCCTCTGTACCTGATACGGTTGCTGCCTGCTCTAAAGTTGGCACTGTGGAGCATAAAGTGGCTGCACTAGCTATGGCCATGAAGGTTAAATCTGCTCTCAAGTGCTTTGGATGTGGGCAGGAGGGACATGTTAAAACAAATTGCCCTGACAAACAAAAAAAAATCCAAGAAACTCTGCCAGCAATTCCACAGGACTAACCTGCAGCCACTGTGGAACATTAGGGCACTTTGCCAAACAGTGTTGGTCCAAATTTCATGTCAGTGGACATTCTCTTCAGGGAAATGGCAAGAAGAACGCGACAGGCTGCGTGAGGACACAAATTCCCTCCATCAACCCCTTCCTGAGATCCACCCAGGTCAGGTACCCTTCTGCAACCACCTCATAGGGAAAACCACTGGATCAGCAGGCATGGATGTATCCACTGCCAACACAGTAACCATGTCAACTTTAACTTTGTTAAAGTACCATTAGATGCAAAAGGACCTATAAGGCGAGGGTTGAGTGCCTGCTTGATCAGAAGGTCAAGCAGTACTTTAAATGGGTTGATTGTGCATGTGTGAGTTATCAATGCTGATTATACCGGGCAAACTTGTGCTATGATTTCTACTCCCTATCCACCTGTAACCATGCCTAAAGGAACTCAAATTGCTCAACTTGTGCCATTTTTGAGCTGCGCTCCTAAAACAGAACACCAGGAGCAACATGACAGAGGATTTGGCTCCACAGAACACCCACAGGTCTTCTGGTCACAGACTGTCTCATCACCAAGACCGCAGATGCCCATACACTATCCAACAGAGAGCACTCACTGACAGCAGTAAAACTTATGGAGCTTCTGGACACAGGAGCTGACATAACTATTATATCTCAGTACTTGTGGACACCCACCTGGCCAGTTGCCAATATGGGTATGGGAGTGGCAGGACTGGGAGGGTCAACACAAGGAGGAGTATCAGCCACACCTATTCTGATCACCAGTCCTGAGGGTCAACAGGTGACCATCAATCCCTATGTGACAACAGCCCTCCTAAACCTATGGGGGAGGGACTGTTTGTCACAATGGGGAGTGAAGATTACTAGGGTTTTGACAGGTGCCACTGTGCTGCAGAGTGTAAAGCAACTCACACTTGCATTAACCTGCCTAACAAGTGAGCCTGTATGGGTAGATCAGTGGCCCTTCCCTATAGAGAAATTAAAGGCCCTACAGGAGTTGGTGATGGAACAGCTAGCTGCTGGACATATTGAGCCTTCTCACAGCCCATGGAATACCCCAGGGTTTGTAATTAAAAAGAAACCATGAAAATGGTGATTTTTGCATGGCCTTGTTTTGCTAATTATCAGGCCTAGCATAAAGGACACAGCCAGCATAAAGATGAACCAATAACCAGATTGCATTTGATACAAAAGGGTCAGTACATGGGTGAGCACTGGAGGTACAAACAAGTCAGTCAGGTTATACATAACACCAATCCCACTGACCCCAACAATGACATCACACAACCAACAATGGGTGGAATAAATGGTGAAACACAGTCTCCCATAGAAGGGACAAAGACAACTGAGTCAACAAGCAAAACACATAAGACCAAGGAAGCCACATACCAAATCTCTACACAGCCCACGTTTACAAAGGCCAGACCTGACTGGAGCCCAGTCCCAGGGAGGCAGGAGGTCCTTCTCCAGCAGGAAGCTCTACACAGTACATCCACCTCACAAACAAACACTACCCTTTCCTGCAAGTGGTCCCAGCTTTTATCCCTCAGTGGGACACCTGACCTTTTCTTACTGAATGTGGGACACCTGGGGCTCATTTACCCAATGGCTCTCCCTGCCAGGCCGGCCGCACCCTGGAGGGAAGCTTAAAGGTAAACTCATCCCCCTTTGTGAAGGGCTGTGGGAATCACCCATATGTCAGCCTTAATTTGGGGCTTGGGGTTGAAACCCCAGCATTTCAGACCTACGACAAATAAATGCTGTTATGACCACAATGGGGGCCCTACAACTGGGCCTACCCTCACTGGCATGATTCCTACGGATAGGGAAATGATTGTAATGGATTTAAAGGACTGCTTCTTTATATCCCATTGGCATCCCAAGATAAAGAAAAAATTGTATTCTCTGTGCCTTCTCTAAATCATGCAGAGCCTTTGAAAAGGTACCACTGGAAAGGTTTGCCACAAGGCATGAAAAATTCACCAACAATTTGTCAATGTTTTGTAGCCCAGGCTTTGTCACCTGTGAGAGAAAAGTTCCCTACTAGCTATTGTTACCATTTTATGGATGACATCCTGTTAGCAGCAGACAGCAAGGAGCAGTTGAACAGCATGGAGCATTTAGCCAGAGAGTTGTTGCAACAATATGGATTGGTTATTGCTCCTGAAAGGGACAAAAGGTAAAACCATGGAAATAATCTGGGAATGACAGTTACAAGCAAGAAGGTTGTGCCCCAACCTGTGAAATTCAACCTTGAAATTAAAACTCTCAGTGATGTACAGAAACTGATGGGATCCTTAAATTGGATAAGGCCCTATCTTGGACTTACCAGTTCTCAGTTGCAACCATTATTGGAGTTACAGCAGAACCCAGAACACTAAACAAGGAAGCATTAAGTGTAATTCATCTGGTAGAACAATCTATACATGAGAAATTTGTCTCTTGAATAGGTCTGTCTCAGGTAGTACAATCCTTTGTACTAATCAACAAAACTGTACCATTTGATGCTCTAGTACAATGGAACCCTGAATGGGATGACCCATTACATATTCTTGAATGGATGTTTCTGTCATTCTGGCTGCAAAAAACTGCTCCTGGACTGTTTGAGCTCATTGCTGACATAATCATAAAAGCGAGAAAGCGATTTTTAGAACTAACAGGGCATGATCTTTTTTTTTTTTACCTGTGCAAAACTGGTGTTTTGAATGATGCCTGGCAAATAATTACAAGCCGCAGGCAGTCATGGCAGGTTTTCAAGGACAGATATCATATCACTGGCCATCACACCCACTGCTGAAATTTGCTCAAGAGGTACCATTTGGTCAGAAAAATTTGAGTCAATCAGAACAAGTGAAAGGCCTCACTGTGTTTACAGATGGCTCAGGAAAAACAAGTAATGCAGCAGTAGTATGGTATGAAAACCATGACTGGAAAAACAAGGTAGTACATCAAAAGGGTTCCCCACAGGTAGTGGAGCTGTGTGCCAGTGCCGTGGTTGTTGCTTTCTTTATATTTACTTCCCCTGTGAATTTTGTAACTGATTCAGCATATGTAGCCAACTTGGTTGCTCGATTGGATAAAGTAGTCCTGACTATGTCAGACAATCAATTATTATTTAATGTGCTTTTGGAACTCTGGAATTCAACAATGAAAAGAACCTTATTTTGTCATGCATGTCTGTAGTCCTACTACTTTGCCAGGGTTTTACACAGAAGGCAATGCTACAGCAGATGCTCTTGTTTCTGCTATGGCTCTGGGTCCTGTTTCTAACATGAAGCAACAAGCTGTATTATCACATCAATTTTTTCATCAAGGCTTTCGAGCTTTACAACAGCAGTTTGGCCTATCTCATACTGAAGCTCGCTCTATAATATCTGCCTGTCCTGATTGTCAAGGAACTCACACTCCAGTGTTTTTCAGTACCAACCCCAGGGGTATTCAGGCTCTACAAATTTGGCAAACTGATGTTACTCATATAGATAAATTTGGCTGACAGAAATGTTCATGTTTCTATTGATACGTATTTTCATGCCTTGGTAGCACCAGCACATAATGGAGAAACAGGAGAAAAGATGTGGTCTGACATTTGCAGAAGGCCTTTTCCATGCTTGGGGTGCCATGCCAAATCAAAATAGACAATGGCCCACCATATGTTTCGAAGAAAGTTCAAACGTTTTTAAATTTATGGGGCGTCACTTATATTACGGGTATTCTCCATTCCCCAACAGGGCAAGCAATTGTTGAACGTGTGCATGGCACGTTGAAGCAACAGCTTCAAAAACAAGAAGGGGGAGTGATTGGGGAACCACCCCAGGCATGTTTAGATAAAGCAGTTTATGTTCTTTACTTTCTCCATTATGGGGATAATTCTTCTCTACCTCCTCCTTTTCAACATTTTTCCTCTCTTTTTTCAAAACAGAATTTGCAAAAGGGCATCAAAGTACATGTTAAACATTTGGTTACTGGCCAACTGAGTGGACCATGTGAGTTATTAACCTAGAGCAGGGGTTATACTTGTGTCTCTGCAGACACCGGCCTCGCTGGGTTCCTGCTCGGTGTGTTAAGCCTGTGCTGGAACCTACATCTGGGTGAAGAACGGGTAGTTCCACAACCCAAGCAGAATGTCTGGGTAACTCTGGGAAACATGATACATCAGGAAACTTTCTGTCGCTCTACTGCGAGCCCTGAAAACCCATTCTCCACGTGCTTGGTGGCATTGCCAGTAGACACGTGGCCAGACCCACTGCGCAATGTGGATCTCTGCAACTCTCCAAAAAGCTGTATGGACAATTGGGATTTGGTGTATGCTCACTTCCCTCAAGTGATACAGGAACCACAAGAACTGGAACTACTAGGATCAGTAATCATGGACAGCTGCCTGTTTTTTAATTACACAAGTAGTACAAAACGTAAAGGACAGAATGTAAATGCCACATTACCAATTTATCGCAATGCAATGGCTTGGTGTGCCTATACCACTCTGAAGGTATCTCAGTCATTTGGTGTTCCTGTTGCTCTACCCCCTGGAATATTCTTGATACGTGGGGATAGAGCATGGGGAGGACTGCCCTCAAAACTTAATGGCGGCCCATGTAGCCTTGGTCATCGTACTTTGCTAACACCTAGTATTACAATGATACACAAAAAATTGCGACATAAAAGGAATACACATCAATTTGCTGAGAACTGTGATGACAAAGTAACATTTTGGAATCCAGGTGAAATTATCGCATCCTCCTTTTTTGCACCAGTAGCCATTGCTGAGGCTGCACTAAAGTAATCAACTAATTTGGTGTGTTGGCTGAGTGGGCAGGACAGGGCTAATCACTGGCACTTAGTGGATTACTAATTGGTGTAGATAGCGTTAGACACACTTTTTTTGCAGAATAATGCTGTCATAGATATTTTTGCTTTTAGCACATGGACATGGGTACAAAGATTCTGAAGGAATGTGTTGTATGAATTTATCAGATCATTCTGAGTCGATCCATAAGCCCACTCAGCCCCAGGGACGGCTGTTCCTCAAGGGACACGTGAGGGATGAGCATCCCTGCAGGTGGGGCAGACAGGACGGGCGCTGGGGCTGAGCTTCACTGCTTGTGGCACTGAGGCAGCACTGCAGCCGCCTCATCTCCTGGGGGGACAGGTTGCTCCGGTTGGTTTTGCTTCCATTTTTTTTCATGGAGAAGCTTCGATCTCTTGGGGAGAAAGGTGTTGCCCAGCTCATAACCGCTGCCTGCTGGGGCCTGGCCTCCCATACCTGCTCACTGCCAGGTCCCTGCCTTGCCCCCTTTCCCGGTGCCAGCTGCAGGCGGCCCTGCCACGCTGTCCCGCCACGCTGCCCTTGGCACGGCCTGTGGGTCTGGGGCGCTGGGGAGGGGGCATTTCCACGGGGCCAACGCCTGCCTCGTTTAGTTTGGTCCATGCCCTCCCGGGGAGATTCGTTTTCTCCTCCAGCCTGTGTTTATTTCGGTTTGGGTTTGACTGCCTGGTTGCACTTGTTGGGTTGGTGTTAGCGTGATAATCGCTTTGGTTTCTGTTGCAGTTTCCGCAGCGCGGCCGCTAGGGGAGCCGCCTTTCAGGACTTCAGGGGCTGAGAAACATCCCCGTGTCCCCAGGCGTTGTGTGGCACCGGGC
>NW_020799099.1:10009573-10012853 GCF_003259725.1 Athene cunicularia | reverse complement strand
CCCCTCTTGGAGGAAGTGGGGGGGGTCCCCCACCTCCTGGGGGAGGGTTGGGGGGGAAGGGAGGGTCCCCCTCCTGGAGGAGGTTTGGGGGGGGTGAATGGGGACGCTTCCTCGGGAGGCGGTTTTGGGGGGAGGGAGAGGTTCCCCCGGTAGGGCTTGTAGCCTTCCTTGTAGCCTGCCTTGCCTGTGTCCCTGGGGTGCCTTGGGGGGCTGCACCTGTACCCAGTGGGGGTACAGGTGGGATAAAGCCAAATAAAGTGATGCCCTACAACTGCTGGAGCTTCCCTACAGAGACGTGGGGCTGGACCCTCCCTGCAGCGAGGGGTGCCTCCACTTCCCAAGTACTCCCCTAAATTGCATCTGGGAACCCTGAGCTGGGGCTGGGCTACACCCACCCCCCTCCTCCTCACCATCACATCACACACGGGGTCAGAAAACAGAATTTCAGTGCTGGGTTTTAAGCCCTAACACGGAGATTAAGTGCTGTGTTCTGGGGACTTGGATACATGCAGAGTGGGTTGTGTTGGGAGCTCAGAAAGGGACTAAGTCACATGTTTTCAGCCGTTGGAAACGGAGACCAAGTCCTGTGTTTGTGGGACTAAAAATGGAGACAAAGTCTTGCGTTTTCATATTCTGAAAACAGAGACTAAGGGCTGCACTTTTGGGCCATAAAAACAAGCTCTGGGGGATGGTTTGGGTTCTCAAAAGCAGAGGTGGAGCCCTGTATTTCTGAAGTGCAGAAAAAGACTAAGTCAGCTTTTCCAGCACTTGAAAATGAAGGTTAAGTCATGTGTTTCTGCAACTCAGAAAAAAGCCTGAGTAGTACTGTGTTTTGGGGACTTGGAAATGGAGGCTCAGCCAGCTGTTTTCAGCTCCCAAAACAGAGGCACAGGGAGAACTGGGTGGGAGACAGGGGGGAGTGGGTGTTGGGATCTGAGAGGGGTATGGGTAGGGTGCAGGGACCCCCACTGGAGGTGGGGGTCTGGTCACACTGGTCCCTGAAGTTAGGGAGGTTGGCATGCACCAGGCCGAATTAAATGCCTGAGATAGCCTCTGGGGCAAAAGGCACTTTTCACACTGTCTTTGTGTGTCCAACTCTTTATTCAGGGGGCGTACAAACACCAGAATAGTCATTGAACAATAACACAAACTAATTAGTCAACGTGTGTACAGTTATGGCAGTTCATATACAAGTTATGACAGTGATTGATTTCCGACCATGACAAGATGGGTACAATTAGCTGGAGCTTTAATTGGCTTGTATCAGGAGGGAGCATCTATTAAGGCAGAGCTGGTAGCAAGAAGCAGCATCACTTCTGGAGCTGGAGCTGAAACAAGCAGGAATGTCCATCAGCAGGAGAACCTCATGGCCAGAGCTGGAGATTCAACAAGCTGGACCTGAAATTACCTCAGACTGAAACAAGCTGGAGTGTCCAGGAGCTAGAACTAAAATAAACTGAAACAAGCAGCAGGAACTGAAATTACCTGGGGCAACAAATACCCTGTGCAGTAACGCGGTGAGGAGTCCGTCAGCAGGAGCTGTAAGAAGCAGGACCATCTCCTGTCCGTGTGTTCATTAGCTCGAGCTGTAACAGGCCATGACACCTGTCAGGCAGGGCTGCGCTCCCAGCACCACTGGACAGCAGAGTGTCCGCTCTCCAGAGCCTCTGTTAGGGACAGATGAGCTTACCTGTGGCTGTAACAGGCAGGAGTGACTATAAGCAGGAAAGTCTCATGGCTGGAGCTGTAACAAGCCAGAGTGTCCATCAGCTGGATCTGTACTCTGAGGCAGGGCTGGCTCCAGCAAGGAGCTCTGAGCAGCAGGGAGCCCAGCCTCTTCCCTCGGGGTCTAAATCCTCATCTAGTGCCTCTCTCTGCATGGAGGGTCTCTCCTGGCCCTGCTCCCCAAGGCAGAAGGGAGGTGGGGGGGACCCCAGATCTCCTCCTGGAGCAAATGGACACAAGCAAGGCAGCACTGGCATCTCCTCTGTACCTGTGGGAGTGACGCACCACACAGCCCTGAACGGCCCCACGTAACCCGTGGGAGATGCCTGTACTCCTCCTGGGCATGGGTGACCCTTCCCACCTGCCTGCCCCTCGCTTTTGGCAGAGGCTGCCCAGCACTGCACCTGGGCAACAGGGAGGGGAGCGAGAGATGCCAACGGGAAAGCTTGGGGCTCAACCCAAAAAACCCACATTCCTCCCCAGAACAGTAGGCGAGAAAGTACACCTTGCTGAAAGCCCCCTCTGCTCAGGGAGGAGCATTTCAGGCACACGATGACACCAAGCAATACTGGGGCCGAGGATGGGCTGTTCCCCTCCAGGGCCCAGCCTGATACAGCACTTGCCCCCCACCAGCCCCTGCCCAGGACCAGGACTGGGGGAGCCACAAGCTGTACTTTGCATCCTGCTCAACACAACTGCCGAGCTCAGGCCTAAACATCAACTAAGGCTGAACTCACCGAAGTGCAAAACATCATGTAACGCTGAACTAGGCCAAGTGAGTTTCAGGAGAGGCCAAGAACAACCCGGAGCCCCATGGGGGAGCAAGGACAGGGCTATCCCCAGCCAGGCCGTGGCCGAGCGCCGCAGCAGCTGCCCTGGGGCAGCTCTGGCACAGGAGCTTTCCGCAGCTCCCCCGTGCCGCCCGCAGCGACCAGTCCCAGGCCGTGGGGCACAGCCCATCCCTGGCCTGACCTTGCTGCGGCTGGGGCCTCTGCCCAGGAGCACTGCTAGCAAGCCCCTGACACGCTGGACACACGACACAACCAGAAGCCACAGGCTAAAACATTTTCCTCCCAAGCCAGGCTCAGCAGAGATGCAAGGCACAGCCACTATCCTGATCCCACAGCAGCCCGGGAGCAGTGCCGACCTGAACCGCCCCAAAACTGGACCAGCACCAGCAGCCCAACACATGGCATGTTTTCCTCCTCGGCCGCAGCCAGGCGAGGCTTCCTCAGCTCAACGTGTGTTTGGGGTTGTCCTGCGTGCCCGACCCTGCCGGACCCCCCCAGAGCACGGCACAGCTGCCCCCCTGCTTCAGGGTACTCGCCAGACATTTCGCCCGTGTCGGTGCCGGCTCCTCACCCTGGCGCAGGCTGAGCCTTTCGGCTGCTCCCCTGCACGGGTACCTGCGCTGGAGAGCCCCGCTGTGAGGAAGCGGCAGCAGCGTCTCAACAGGGAGGACGCAGCTCTGGCTCGCACAGGAGCTCCCAGCCCGCACCACACGCGGGCAGGCCTTGCCCCGCTGCCCGGCGGAGCCTGGTGCCAGCGCCCCCCG
>NW_020799099.1:9977376-10009523 GCF_003259725.1 Athene cunicularia | reverse complement strand
TGGCGCACCCGGGCCCCCGCCGGCGGGACACACACCCCCCGCCCCCCGTGCCCCCCCTCGCCTCTAGGGCCGCAGCCTGCGGGGCCCTGACCGCTGCCACCCAGGCGGTGCGAGACATGACACCCCCCTCCGCCGCCACGCGGCAGCGGCCACCCCTCGCCGGGGGCGCCGACCGGGAGCGGGGGGGCCGGGAGGCATTTCCACCGCGCTCGCCCTTGCGGTAGGGAACGCCTCTCGGCCAGCCCCCGGCCCGACGCAGGAGCCTGGCCCCTCTGCAGCCCCCTCGGCTAAAGGGGCCGGTTTCTGCATCACACCCTATAGCACAGGAACATTAACCGCGGCCTAGACACGCTGACCAGGCCTGGAGCAACCTGGTCTAGTGGAGGGGGTCCCTGCCCAGGGACTAGGTGATCTTTATGGTCCTTTCCAACCCAAACCATGCTGTGATTCTATGTTTTAGATGCAGAATTTTAATCTGTTTCTTTCACATAAGCAACTCGAGGGATTCTGAGCCCTGGTGGAGCACTGAGTGACTGAGTCTGCTCTGCACACCACATCCTTCCTCCAACCTGCTTCCCTGAACTATTTTTCTTCCCACAACACAGAAAATTCTGTGTTTTGCTCCAACTCTTAGGGAAACCTTCACATGGGGTCTGGGAGCACATGGCTGCAGACTGCAGGAAGCAACAGGAGCTGACACACCAAGGAAAAACTCACTGCTCCTTGCTGCTCCACAAAACACCAGCAGCTCCCACTGCACCTGCCAAGGGAAAAGCCGCCACGTTCCAGCCAGGTGCAGTGGTACCACTCCTGCCCCTGCAAAGCTCCGGCCCAGCTGTCACACTCTGCCCAGGGGCTCCCCGAACAGGCTCTTGTTCCTTCCCTTTGCTGCAGAGGGGGGCTGGGCCAGAGAGAGGACTTGGTCCTGATGATCTAAATGATCGCCTCCTCCCTACCCAAGCAGACGCCCAACACCCCTCACCTCCCCCTCATGCCCTCCCGACAGAGCACACCCGCTCCGTACCTGCTGCGGGCAGGGCACAGCGACCGACAGCTGACAACAGCTCCTGCAAGTTTGTGCATCTGGTCCATCAGGACAAACATGGTGACAAAATGTTGCCTGGAGCAGCATTTCAGTAGCCACATTTTCGGCTGTCACCCCTGCAGGGCCCAATAGGGCTGGGAAGGTCTCACATCCCACCAGATGCGTTGTTTTACCAACTCCGGGTTTAATTTCTGCACCTTACTTCTTGAGGGGCTTGAGGATTTCAACGTTACAGAAAGGTCTGCAATTAAAACTGTACTGAAATAAGGCAGCCCAGAAGGGCATCGCGTCAGCAGCTGCAAAAGCTGCGGTCAGCTCTAATTCATACACGTGCAAAAACGCGCACACAGCCACACTGTCCTTCACACTGTTCCCACTTGCCAGAGGGAAGAGCAAGTGCTGCAGAGACAGCATCAAAAGCACTGCTACCGAGATGCCTCCTCTCAGCCCAGGAGACACCACTCACACGAGTGAAAGGTACAGCCAGCCTGGGCTGGTTTTCTTCCCCTTGAAAGAAGCCAAACTTTAACCATGGACACCAGGAGGAGCTTTCCCAAGGATTATCAAACAGCCTGCAGTCTTCTTCCATTATGTCTCATAAATCCACTTTTCCAAACTGTATTTCCTCACATGAAATGCAAAACCCCAGCAGTCACTGCGACTGCAAAGGCCTCTCTAATATCCAGTTTAAAACGGTACCTTAGTGTGGGCTCTGCCTGCACACAATTACCACCAAAGGAACAGACACTGTATGACATTCTTCAGCTGCCCCCTGGCATCTCCTCACTTTTTATTCTCTTCCAAGAGCCCCCCAGCCATCACACTGACTTTTACCTTGCTCCGTTTCAACCACATAAAAAGAAAAAAATTTGTGCAGGCTCATCATGACACAGAGTCATTCACAAAGCCTAAACATCAGCTCAGGTGCTGATAAAATATTCTCTTGAACAATTTTAAATACCTAAGACTTCACGGCACAAGTAAAACTAGGTCCTGGTTGACCTTGTTCGGTTTCAGATACAGTTATCTCTGCCACCTCCTCCCCAGCCAACCTCCTACAGCGGCGCGGAGGTCTGAGTGCTGCAGGCCCTCAGGAGACGGCGCTCAGGGCATCATGTTTCTTCGAGGGTCTCTGGCGCCAGCAGATCTCATGGCTGTTGAGGTTGCTCCTCTGAGGACTTTCTCCTGACTTGGGCTTAGGGTCCTTCTGCAGGATCTCATTTTTTCATTCCGGGATTTCAACTCACACAACTGTGCAACTTTTCAGACACTGCCAAGGTATGTGCTGGGCAGCAGACTTCAAGGCACAGCAGACAGCCACTACCCAGAGCAGAACACTTCTGCATAGATTCCATGACTCACAGTTTATCTACAAGCAGTGTAAGAATGACCCTTTTACCAACCTTTTTGGGTAAATGCTGGCATAGGCAATGCCATCAAACACAGGAAGGGCAAAACCAGGGGTTATATTGCAGTGTGACAACCAGTTCCACAGTACCAAGAGCAAGTGACACTAATGTTGAGAATGAGCAACTCCAGATGGGTTTTTTTAAAGACAACTCAGCTCTTGTTCCTCCCAGCACCCGCTTAAGCTGAGTCCCCAAAGCTGGCTGCCACAGCCCCCACAGCCTGGCAGGATGTGGGCGGATCCCGCCTGGGACACATCGGAGAGGAGCTTCCATCCTCCCAGGGCCACACGTGCCCCAAGGGGAGCAGAGCGGCAGGTCAAGGGACTGCCCTGCACTGCAGGTAGTGCCTTGCCGGCCCCCTGCAACACTGACCAACCATGCCCCGTTTCCTCGCCTTTCAGCTCTGGAGCCGGAGCAACCCAAGCCAGGACCCATCAGAAGGCGTGAGGGGACCAGGACAGCTTCTCAGCGGTGATGGCAGGGTTCCAACCCTTGTGTCTTCTTAAGCCAGAGTCCCAGGGAAGGAGTTCACGCTGCTGTGGCAAACCAGAGCGTACTGACACCACTCAAGTCAACCACCAACTGAAGTACGTGACACTGCACTAGTACAGCTCCCACCGCCACCTGACAAGCCGGCAACGATGTTATAAAAAAAGCATTTTCTGTACAGCAAGGGATGACAGTGCTCTACAGTGACCTGCATTCAAGAGAATTAGGGACATGGATAAATGCTGCAGACATCAGTAGTTTATTGGTATGTTTAGTCAAAACACATTCAGAATGGAAACTTAAAAAGTAAAAATACTTTCCACCTGCAACAATTAAACTAGAATCTACTAGCATATAATGCTTGACACGTTACAGCAATAAAGATGGTAATCCACTGTCTTGTATACCTACTAAAGCCAAGATGGTCAGCCAAGTTTGTTGAAATAGAACCGTAATGACAAAATACTCCCACCACCCACAAATCAGCAACTAACAGTAATGGTCAGTGAATCCCTTCCTTTGCTCTAAGAGGTACATTTACTATCAAGAGGGTCCAGAACACGTACGAGTCCACAGTACAGCAGGTGAGCTATCACCATGTAAACTTCTCCGGGTGATGTTCCAACAGTTGTTCATGTCACTTAAACAACAAGCAAGCCAGAAAGCAGAATGGCTCAGTAGCTCTTTTTAATACTCTGTTTTTTGTAGTTGAGATTATTCCCAGGGCCATTTGCCAAACAAATGAATCAGGTGGCAGCAAAACACCACAGCACTACAGAAGGAGGAGAAAAAAAAAAAAAGCTACACAAAACCCACTGGTGACAAACTGCTAACTGATGACAGCAATTTGTCCCAAGGCTTCAAACCTATGTAGTGTTGCTGTGTGGTGAACAGTTCAAGTACTATAGATTTCCAGGTAACAGCTGAAAAATGTGAGACCTTCAACAAAAAACTGAAATATGAAAATGGAAACTGGTAGAAATGCGCCCTGGAAAAAAAAGTGTAGGAACATAGTGCAAGACTTACCATCGAACACAGAAGACCTCAAGTCTGGGAGAAAACAGACAGATGCCGCTTCGCTTTGCCTAACGTATCAGAAAAATAATCCTCCAACTTACTCGAAAACAGCAAATGATTGCATAATCCAGAGATAGATTGCTATGACGCCCTATCTGCTGTTGCTTGAAATTGCAATTATTTTATTTGAGGTCTTCCGTGCTCAGAAGCAGCTTTAAGTGGTCACACTTTCGCACCGACGCACCCAGACACCCCCCTTTGACTCCTGACGCCTCGGAGCTGGGCGCTTGCTGCACGCCCTGGCATTGAGCCGAGCTGTGCTGTCTGCTGCAGCTGCTGTTCACGGGAACATGCTCCAGAACATCATCCAGAAACAGACCTCTCCACGGGAAAACCCCCCCAGTCAGACTGAAGAAGAGGATGTCTCCTTTCTAGCCTTCCGTCCAGAGCCACGTAAGTGTCAACTTCAGCTGAGAGTTATGTGCAAAATGAGTAAGAGTTTTTAAAAAGTGCAACTGGAAAATGCAAATACTTAAAGAGCTGCTGTTTTGTTCTCTGAAAATTGCAGTATCCTCGTTTGATAAGCTCACCCTCACAAAGGATGCTCAGTTCTACCAATTACGAGCTGGCCAAAAGCATTCACCGTTCCTTGACTGACTTCTGAAATTCATGTCCAAGAGAGATTTCAACTCTGTTTTCTTTGACACTGATTAAAGAAAACAAACAACCTGGAGACTACTCGGATGCCTTCTTCCTCCCTTCCCCCCCTCTGCAAAAAAACAGGCGAACTTGTTAATTGAAGAGCAAGGTGGATCATAATTTTAGCAACGTTTACTGATTGAAAGATACTGCAATTTTTTTTAATACAATTTTTCAACTATTTCCTTTAAATGCTTTGCAGCCGATTGGCTTTGCAGCACAGTAATTCATACACTATACTGTACAAAATCACCAGCAAGACTGGAATGATGTATTCATAGAAGGCACCATCATGCTTATTACATTACCAGAGAACTCAAATACAGTCAAGACAAATTTCACTGTACAATGCTTATCGAAGGGGAAAGGGGAAGGAGGAGTGTGTTGAGCAGCCATCCCTGTACTGAAGAGGGGCAGATAGAAAAATCTGACGTGAGCTATCAAACTTGTTGCGTACTCAGGGCTACGACTTTGAAACTCTGGGTTCTGTTTAGTTTACAGCTAAATGGATTCCTTCTGGAATAAACTTGTAGTCTTATTAAGGTTTGTGTGTGTACATATGTTGGTCACAGCAAGCAGATCAGATGCCCGCATCATTTCACAAGCTATTCTGTCTGAGTAAGAGGATGAAGGGTTTTTTTCCTCCGATGCCTCCTGCAGATGTCAGTATAAATGAGTTCAGAGTACCCATTAGTGCATTTTGATGAGTGCGTAAACACGAGTTTGTTTGGAGTCGAGTGTTCTAAGTAGGAAAAAAAAAAAGGCAAGCTTCTCCAATTGCACAAATTGCACTATTTGTGTTTCCAACAGTAATAGGCAGAAACAGTAACACTTACACAAAATGTGCAGCAGAGGCTTTTTGACTGAAAGGACCTGAATTCTACTGGGCATGTCCTTTAGTTCATTTTTGTTGCAAATAGTTAACCGGTCTTTTTTTTTTTCTCTCTTTTTTTTTTTTTTTTTTTTTTTTTTTTTCCAGTCCTCAATTCTCCAAGTCTACATTTATAAATTAACAGTGTGACTCCTGTTGTGAAACTGGGGAAAGAACATCCACCTCAATTTAAACTGGAAACCAAAGGATGCTTTCACATCAAAGAAATGATCAGAAGGGCTGTGTCACATTCCAAAGCCAAAAAAAATTAACAAGAATGCAAACACGATGGATAATGTACCACTGCCAAGACTGTCTGCCCACAGTGGAGATTTCAACGACGCTGTCCAGTGAAACGGCCTTCCATTTGCCCGGTTCCTCGTCCAGAGCCAAGTTTCTGTGCCATGCCACCTCTCGGAGGGGGTCCTCTTCCGTCACGGTCTCGCATCATGCCACCACCTACTATTCCACGGGGACCCCCTGGGCCTCTATCATTGCGCCGAATATCCCTACGATCATCGCCTCCACCTCGGGTCTCTCTTTCACGAGCGGCTCTTGTTTTTTTCTCTTCTACGTTCAAGCGCACCTCACCCCGGAACATAATAGGCTTATAGGGAAAAGTGTTCAAGGCACACATTAGTCACCATTTCACAGAGTCCATTTATACAAGGCATATGAAAACGCTTCATTCGCTGCATGCCTCAGCCTACCTTCACTTACATGTGGAAGATAAAAACTAACCGTTAATGGTTGCCTGCAGCACACAACCTTAGCCCTAGAGGTCTACAGTAAATGGAATAGCGTTTTTAAATTGATTTGGCATGCAAGGAATTAAAATGCCTTTCTCAAGTAAGGGCAGGGTTGTCTTTAGCCTCTCCACTGCCAGCTTTAGCCTTTTACCTTCAGGGCTAAAGTTCCTGAAGAATTGCTCTACCAGGTCTCACTCCCACATACTAGAAATTAAAACTGCTTCCTTCTCTTCTCCAATTCCTCAAGCCACCAGCGCAAATAACCCTGCTCCTCTTTCTCAGCCCCGGGATGCAGAATTCAGAGATCCATGTGATGTCCTTCAAAAGGTTATATACTTGACTTTCACCTTAAAAGGATCTCTAAAAATAAGCACTGAGCTCCACGTGATGTCTATGTGCAGAGGTAAAAAAAACCTGAATTCCGTATGATGTGGTTTGAGGATCCCTGGCACAGCTTTTGTAAGATACAGAACACCTCTGACAGGATGAATATGCCAAAACTAGGTTTTTCTTACAACTGCTGTTTTTTGATGCCAGAAACAGCAGCAATGCAAAGTGGGATGGCCCCCACTATGTGGGGCCTAGGGCATTCAGTCCATCATTTGACGGCTACTCAATGCCAATACTTACTTTTGCAACTAAAATTCGCTGGACCGGCTCAGAATCATCAAATACAACAAAACCAAAATTAGGCAGTTTTCCTCCCACTCCTTTAGTATTTATGCGAAGTTCTACCACATTTCCAAAGCCTGAGAAAACACAAGGGAAAAGCCATGTTATCAAAATTCACAGTGCCAGCTCTACCACCCCTGATTTGTTCCAGACAACACCTGTAGCGTTACATCACATAAAAATTCTCGTGTGCTCCTATGCGAATATTACATGACTTTTCAACACGGTTTTTCTTCTTAGCCTCTGCAGCTGAAACTGCTACTTACTCATGAAAAACTCTTTCAGTTCACTCTCATCGATATCATGTGGCAAGTTCCCAACAAAGAGCTGGTGGCTGTCTGGATAGCGAATTATCCGACGATTATCCGACTCATTCTGTTCCATGTCCCCCCTCCCTGTCGTCAACAAAAAGAAGACAGAGCCACTGACGTTAGATGATGTGTGTAGATTTGGATGAATACATCTACGAACAGCACCAAGCATATTCACTCAAACAAATCTGTACCTTCAACTCTTGAGCTTACATCTACCGTTGAGTGACACAGTGAGAAGAATACTATCTGCCTCTTTACATAGTCCTGACAATTTTGTAATAATACCACAAAGTTATTTGTTTTCTTTTCATCTGGTTTCCCTGTTTAGGTTAAATAAATCCATGTTAACTAAATCATCTGGCATACTGGGCAAGTTTAAGAGGTTCTTGTCATATCTTAAATTGTTACACTAAAGAGGAGCTCACTACATATTAAAACGTGCTTTTTGAAAGATTGGGATTTAAGTCACCTCTTCATCAATTCCTTAGCACAGTAAGAGTATCCTTACTTCAGCACTCATATTAAAAACCATGTTCCAGTCACCTCTCTGGTTTTCATTCTCCACCATTTTGTCCCAAATACAAGTGAGAGTACCTCAGAGTCTCTCCAGCTCAACCAAAGTATTAGTATGCTTAGTAGCAAGCAAGATAAAATCTTTTCTGGTATCTCCCTACTAAACCATTACCTGCCTCCTCACAGTGTGACAGCAGCACACTGCTACCCCTTTTTGTACCTCAAGTATTACAGTAGAGGTATGTAGCTCTTCCTCTCCTCATCCTCCCCTACAAGCCCATTTACAACAAGCTTGCTAGCTCATCTGAAAGGTTTCCTTCAGCAGATAAAACAGACTCTCTGAGGAAGTCAGAGAGAAGATGGTAGGGCTGAAGCTCTACCATTTGGTCAACTGAGATTTCAGCTTTTTCTCTCCTTCCTCTGTCAGCTCCCCATGGAGGGAGGTCAGAATTATAAGACTTGGGCTCTGTTAGAAGTTTTCTGTATGACTTGTATTACATCCAAGAGTAGCAGAAATGCAGATCTGCAACTTGATTTAGCCACAAGTTGCAGCTTTTGCTCCTTGCTGCAGATGACATATTAAAGAATCAAGAAATGTTTAGCAGATGTCACAGTTCTTTCTCAGTGCCTTAAATTCTTTCAGTTCCAGTGCCGTCCCCAAATGAAGACACACTTGCATTGATCAAAGCCAAAAGTACTTCTAAGCCTGATCTGTCCCACAGTTTGGCATGCACTTACTTAAAAACTTAATTAGAATCAATTTTAGCTAGAGCTGGTGGGGCAGCTTAGAGTCACTGAGACTTAATTGCTGCTGCAGGCAGTGCTCTGCCAGCTCACATTATCACTTCAGAATAACGGCAAATACCACCCCTCCCCTCAGAAGTCATCACTTCTTTCCACACTTAGGGAAGTCGATGAACTGATCAACATCCTCTAACTCTGGGCCTTTGGCAAGATTGCTTTTGCCCAGCACTGTGCTGGGGTTTGCCAACTGTCCAGGCTGGACTGGTGAATGCAACTCAGAAGGCTTTTGCCTCTCAACACCGCTTCCGACAACTGTCAAGTAACATGCATGTTCTCTAGCCAGACCATCCTACAGATTTGGATATTCCATGAGTAAGAAAATGCAGAGAGCTGGCTGCTCATAAACTAAGGCAAAATGAGACAGCCAAAATGAGAATGGTATTTTAGACAACTACACAAGATGGAAAAATACGTATAAAATTATTAACCGACTGAGGCTGACACAGTGCAAAGGTTTTATTCCAAAACAAAGAGCAACAACAGACATTTAAGAGCTCTCACTTCCAAGGTTCAGTAAAACTAGAGGACATGGAAAAAAACCCCAGACTTCCATATCAGCTGTTTAGAACTGCATCAAGCCACATGAAAAGTACTCAAGCGTATAAGCAAGTGGCCTGACTATTAAAAAACATTTCAGCAAAACAGAAGCTTGGAAGTAATGCCTGATCTTTTGCAACAACTCATCACCAGCTTGGACTCCAAATACAATACAAGTTACAGACAAGACCTGCCAAGGAGACACCGCTCATTAATTAGTCCCAAGCAGACACACAAGCTGATCCACATTACCTGGTCGAGGTCCTCGGGGTGGAAAACCTGGTCTTTCCCTGGGACGCTGTTCACGTACACGAGGAGGTTGAGACTGAGCTTCAGGTTTAGTTTCAACTCTTGGCTAAAACAGGAGGAGAATATGCATTATTAAACACCGGCCCAGCAAAAAAACCCAAACCCCTAAAATTCACCAAAACAAAAAAACCCCACAACACAAGACATAGATAAGCGGCATGCACAAAACAAACTTCTGAAGATATACATCCATGTCAATGTGTTTGGGAATACATTTTTTTCACCTCTATAAATTCCTCTGTACCAATCCAGGACTGCAGTGTTCAGTTATCTCTGCTAAAAGGTGCAAAGCAAACATCTCTCAATCAGAGCGTCTCCCCAAAACATGGCTAAGGTGAATTTTCCATGTTTGACCAGGCATTGAGACCCCAACACTCCATTATTCAAGAATCCCTTGACCCGACTAAAAACCCCAGATAGATGAAATAAATCTTCCTCATGCCAAGCTCAAACATCATGGATTAGGGGGTAGTCCGAGATGAACACAAAAAGATATGCAAATCACATTTTCTGTCTGAGTCCTTGAGGGATTCTTTTCCTCGAGTGCAGAACAACTATAAGGAAAGTACCAAAAAGAAAGAAGAGAACAAAACAAAAGCTCTCTGAAGTATAGTATGTCTGATACAATAAAGCCACATGAAATGACAATTTTTACAGACTACCTGCTGAGGATATTCTTCAACTTTCCTGGTGTCAAGACCGTGATGCTCAAAGTACACCCTTCATATTCTCAGGAACTAGAACACCTATTCCGTTTTTGGCAAGCAAAAAATGCTTTTAAAGGTAATTTGAGAAGAAGAGACAGTACAGTAAAAAATTTTTTTATGCAGCCTGTTGGTTACTGAAGCTATTTCCAACATTTTTTAAATTCCATTTTCTGTACAACAGCCCAGCAGCTGCTGCTGTGCTGGGTTCTTATCTTAGAAAAACAAAGTTATCCCTCAGAACACAAAAAAGAACACTAGCCTCCAAGGAAGATTAAAGACAAGGACAATGGCTATAGGCCCAAACTGCTGAGGAGAAGTAGTTTATGTTAAACATCTCCCTTATTTTCCTTTAAGGACTAAAAAAAATTGTATTTTTCATGAAACATGCAGGTATTAACACACAACATAAATGTTTTGGCCTTTCTATCACTTGTTAGCATTAGCTTGTCCTTCCAGCATTTCTAGGATCATTTTTTAAATTCCAAGAATAAGCTAGAAAAATCAGTCTTCCTGTTAAACCTCTTTCCATTATACCTCCTCATGGGTCACTGGAGTCCCTCCTGCCATCTTTTAGTCACACACCTTTACTGCATTATCATTTATACCTCAAAAGCGAAACGATGCATTCAGACCCACTTTCTTCGATACTTATGGCTATCAAGCTTAAATTCTCAGTCCTTCCCTCAACCATAGCAAAGACTTGATAAGTCACTGGTGTCCTTCTAATCAATCCCAAACACCAGTTAACTCTTATCCGCTTGCTTTGCATTTCACTGAACATCACACAAGTACCCTCTGTCTACCCAAACAACAGCCAGCCAGTTGCAGTAGGTGCTTTCTAATCAGCATCATCCCTTTCACAGAGGGACTGCCTCAGTTCTCAGGCACAGAATAAGAATTTCAACAGAAAACGACTAAAGGGGCGCTCAGCCCAGGAGTCAGGTATGCCACAAACCTCAGTCAAACGGAGATTTGAGAACAATTAAGAAAAAGGTGACATGGTCCCTTCAGGAGCTCACTTGAGGAAGGAAAGGGACCTCTTTCTGCTACAGCAATGCTACTAGCAATGACAGCCAAACCAGCAACAAGTCAGCCTTTACTCACCAAATTTGTAATCAAATATCCCCCTGAAACAGAGGAGGATGGGACACAAAGAGCAAGAGAATGCTGGTACAATTCTATTTTAAGTCTTACAAGGCTTAAAAGTTTCTCTACAGTGAGATGCCTGCCACAATCAAAATACATGCATGCAAAGAACCAACTAGCCAAGCAAACAAACAAGAAACCACACTTCATATGAAACACAAGAAAATCCACATCATCTCACCAGAATCCCAGTAGCTATGTTAGATGCATACCTCAGATAGCTAACACACTGTCTCTGAGGTACATGCGGACCACATGACTTACTAAAGGCACTCATCAAGTTCTGCCACAAAGGCACTATAGATTGTAGAAGAGTCTATCCAGAGTCCAAACAGATTTAAGGTGGTGAGAGAATGCAGCGTCTACAAACAGATCCGTCCCTGAACTTGCTGCTTCCAAGCCAAGGAGACAAGTGTCAGGGAGCACTCTGCCTGCCTCTGCCCCTCCGGCACCCCCCCAACAGCTGATCTGTTAATGCAAATGGGAAGTCAGAATATCTGAAAATGCTGTGAAGAGAAGGCCTGATGTATCAGTGTAGGCAGGTTGATTTCTAATTGTCCACTAGAAGAAAAAGAGCAAAAAATGCTGACCTGTTTAACTCCACAGCTGTGAATAAACAGGAACTGAACTGGTTTATATCCAACTCAGTATGCGTGCAGTCTTTTAAGACGTTCTGAGTTAATACTACAGAGGTTATATTTTTAACTTCATTAAAGATAGGGGAAAAACTGGAGCGATGCAAAAAAAGGAATGAGAAGGGCAGTTAGCATCTGCTTTGTGACATCACTGATGCTGGCTAGAACAACATCCCAAAGGAGCCACCCACCCACTACTGCAATCTACTGTCCTCATTTACATGCACAGGTTCTAGCATTACTGGATCCAACAGAACAGGAAAAAGCTGCTACTGATCTTACTGTAACCCACTGTAGAAACTGTTCAGGTGCCTGTCCTATTAGCTTTCTGTATACCATGTCTGAAAAGCATGCAAGAAAAGGAGCTAAGAATTGACTAATTCTGTCTTCAAAAGAGCAGAGGGTTTAAATTCTTTCCGCTTTGATACTGTTCAGAAACTTCCACACAGAATTACTTAAACATGAAGTCACAGCAAAAGCAATCTAAAAGGCAGAAAGCATGACAAGCTGCAGACCACACAAAAGAGTTTAAGGGGACATCTATAAGTTATATTCTCCTCTCTTGTACAGACAATTTTAAATTATTTTTGCAGTCGTATTACAAAAATCCACCCTCTCTATGGCAAATAAATCAAAACCAATTTTGGTTTTGCCTAAGGAAAATCTGTTCTGTACTAGAAAAATCACAGTTTTTACAGCTCAAATATCACCTAAACGCTCAAAGCCCTGTTGAGGCTGATGAAGACAGACAGGCTTCCCAACTCATTATGGAGCCATTATGTGATTCCATGACAGCCCTGTCAGACCAGAAGCAATGCCATACAAGGTGGGTTTTTTTGTACATTTTTTTTTCCTGTTTTCTTTTTTAACATGCATTTGGCTCAAGGGCAATCATAAACAGGCTCCTCTCTGTCAGTAAAAAATGGAGAAGAAACCAGTGCAAAAACAACAGCTGCAATAACCCAGCCACTCTACTGAAAATTGCAGTCTTTTAAAAAGGTTGGACATGAGCTACCATGACGTACAGTGCTTCAGTACACAGTGTCAGTATAAGAGGTTAAAGCATACATTTTCTATTTTGAGGGTTTTTATACAGATAAGAGGCAGCTGAATTGAGAGTCTCAGGCCGTCTCACACCAGCTTGGCATGTGCAGGACATGAGCTATCACCCGGTCAAACTTTCCTCTTTCCCCTCCTCACCCAGTCAACCTAGGAATGGGAAGATAGCATTGTCCTGGCAAGGAAATGTGAATCCTTCCATTCCTCTCACAGTCATAAGTTGGTACAGGGTTCTGTGACAAGTTAATTATAATGGATAATGAAATCCAACATACTTCTGTATACATTAGCCTTACAAGGCAATCTTGCACCTTCTCAGAAATGGTGCTATCCCTTTTTACTGCTGGGATACTTCCACAAATGAAAAACCTCCTTCAAACACACTTTAGAAAAATACCATTTTGTGGGGAATTGTTTTCTTTTTCCCTTGTAAACCAAACCATATTCGATTAAGATAGGTCAAAAAATTTTCAGTAGTGATTTCCTGTTTCCACACGAACAGATTTTAATGTCACCATCACCCAAAGTTACACCTGTTATGTGTACGTGCCTTTGCTTGCGACAGAAGGTGAGTGCATTAACATTTAAGACACAATTAATTTGTGCAATTTAAGTCAAACAAATTGATCTGTTAATTTAAAGAACTGAAGCAGTTTGCAGAAGTAACGAGACAATCCAAGGTGTTCACAGATGGGTTACCTGTGAGACTGGTGCTTTAACATGGGGTGGAATTCCAGAGGAAGAAACAGTACCACTAGGAGGCAGGTTTTTACTGGTCACTGAAGCCCAAGAGAAAGCCTGCAGGAAATGCAACAAACCTAGGCTACTAATCATGGCAAACCACTGACATTCCTACAGGGAAACTCGTCTGCTGAAAATACACTTTTGGTTCATATCTGACTATTAAATAATTGTTGTACAGGCATTACAACGAAGATACAGAAGATTTGCAGTTCTAGCCATCTGTGGACTCCCAAAAGCAGGGAGCAAGTGTGTACCATGCCCACTATCCCTACCAGAGAGAGCCCAGTTCCCTCAGCGTCCCCAGATCACTGCTTTCCATGAAGTAACCAAACCTAGGGCTGAAAACCCTGTCGTGTTAAGTGTCTTCTGCACAAAGAAAGAAAGTGGATGCCAGAACTTAGAAGTAAAAATGGAAAAGAGAAAAAGGATTGGGAAAAAAACCCCACCAACCCAAAACCAGGAGACACACCGGAACTAGAAAATAACCTCTCTCCAGCTTTCACTGGTTCTTCTCTTTCAAACTACCTAAGTGTAGTCATACCAGACGACGCACGGTGTGCCTGGTGGTTTTTAAGATTAGGCATCCTGCCTCTAAGGGAGACAGTCAATGCCCCCATGTTGATTTTGAACCTATACTGCCAGCAATTTTGCAAGTGTCAATGCATTATGCTTTTTTTCAAGGAAGAGCAGTGGTTCCCTGTTCCCATTGTATGAGATTTTTGGTGGTGGTAGCTTGAGGCGTTTCCTTAACGTATACTAACTCCACATTTAAAAATGTTTACACATGCATAAAACCACACACACACACTTTACAGGCAGAGCATTAAATTTGTGATAGGTGACTTGAGCAGCACTTAAAAAGAACTTCCTTTCCTTTTTCAGTGAAACTTTGCACTTTTACAAGTTCGGGGTTCAAGTCTAGCTGTTCATACAGCACGACACTGAAAAATAGGTACCAGTTTGGCCACTCAAAAAGGCTAAGTTCAAAACGAAATCTTCTGGTTTACCATCTGCACCTAGAAGCACAGATATGACTTTTAACTAACCTTTGGTGGTTCTTGTGGTAGCGAAACAGGCTCTACAGGAGGCGGAGATGGAGACTTCTCTTCTAGCTCCTCAAGGGTCTTTTCTTCTACTTCAGCTTTCAGCTCCTCAGTTTTGGTTTCAGATTCCAATTCTGGCTCAGGTTCATGAGACGATTCTTCTAGTGCCTCCTCTATCCCATTGCTAGAATAATCAGATGTGTTTTATGCAGCTTATCAATTGCTTTGTATTCTATGACTTTTTATAAGCTATACTATGGTAATGGCTGGTATTAAAAAGATCATTCTGTTTCCAGTTGCTACCATATAGTACCTACATATCCAGTACTGTGAGAAGTTAAACTGTACCCCTGTAGTTGCATACAAAGCCAGATTTTACTCCTGCTGAAGCAAAGACATGTTTTACAATTCTCTGCAGAGAACCTGAAAATCACACAGACCTATAAACCCTTTAAGAAATAGGTGCTAAACTCAAGAACTGCTGCTCCTAACAGAATAGAAGCACAGTGAGAGACCAATGGAAGATTAAGCTATACACATAAACTAAGCCAATTTTGGAATGAAACCCACAGCTTATTTACAAAAATGCTGTGCAAGTTCCTTACCAAAGGAGTTGAGACTTGTTTACTCAAAATCACATGCAACTTCTCTACTGTATTCGAAATGTAAGTGATCTGAAGTTCCACACTTCTCTATTCAGCCCCCCTCAAAATTTAACCCAATTCCAAATACTTCTGCCTATTCAGCTCTTAACACAGGTTAGCATATGCCCAAGCGACTATCTGATGAATGTTGCCTTTACAACTTCTTTTCGACTGGCATAATAATCCAAACCCAAGACCTGACTTAATGCTTTTAGACATCAAAAACTCCCTGCATTATCTTGAGCAAGTCACTGCCAGAATTCCTGCAAGACTCCCCTCTTCCATAAGATTTCTCATGAAAAGCATTATGTGACCAGCATCTAGTGTCATCACTGATGCACTTAACAAGTATCATCTAGTAATGTTGTAAATGTTCAGGGTTTTTCTTTAACAAGGAAACCAGGAAGTCAGTTCTGACCCTTTAAAAGGAATTCCTATGTTTCAAAAAAAGCACAGGGTTCTGGTGGTGTTTTTCTTTGTTTGGGTTTTTTTTTCGTTTTTTACTTTAATAAAATGTATTTGCTTATAAACACATAAAGAAACTTTTTTCTTTAATCTTGGTTAAATTTTAAGACACTTGGGACACAGATCTATTCTTCCAATACAGCCTTACAGTAACTTCTCAAAAAGTAGACCTTCCTCTCAGTTTCAAGTGCTACCCAAATTTGAAGAGTAACTTATCATTAACCACCCCTTTGTTTTACATAACAAAGATTCCATTAAGACTCCATTTTTTACCTTTCCAGCTCACATTTTAAACCAGAAGAGAAAAAAACAAACATAAGAACATACCCCACTTCTTGTCGCCATTCAAGAAACAATCTTTACAATAATGTAACATTAATCATAACACAGATCCCTATCAAATTATGTGTAGTTTCCTAAACTACCTTTTAAATCATATCCAGATTCCAAAGCCAAATCAATTCTGTAATTTCTATTAAAAAAAGAACTTCATATATTAAAATGGACTTCTTACGTTACAGGATGGTTTTCATAGTAAGTACTGCTTGCATTCTCTTGCACAGGTTCAGGTGATGGTTGCCTTTCCTCCTGCTCCTCTTCCACCTCTTCCTCAGACTCTGATACAAAAAGAAAAACTTCCTTAAATATCTCTGCAAGTATATACAAGACCCACTTAAAAAATAAAGCTTCATCAATGAAGTAAGGCAAAATTAGCTGCAAGAAAATACAGAAGACCCTTCCACTTGTTCAAAAGGCTTAGTTTCTTATTATTTTCACTAAAAGGAGAAACTAGAGACATAGGCTAGGAAGTTCTGGGAGGAGGGTTCGAGGTTCTTTTAAAGAAACAGATGCTTTTCCTATGGTGGCAGTAAAAGACAAAGATTGCACTATTAGCTCTTAAATCTCAGTACCTAAAACTAAGACGATTAAACTCAAATGCAAGAATGATTGCCTAGGATGCTTTGTTCTACAAAAATGAGATTAAAAAATTCCAGAAATTATCCAGTGTAGATACACATGTATCTACATTCTGGCTGTACTCTGATTTGCTTTGCCTCAGTGAACAGAGGGGAAAAAAAACACCCAGGTCAAGTTCAGGCCCTGAATAGAAATGAATTACTGAATGTGATGATTATATGAAAGTGAACTACATATCATATTTTAAAAGCCAATTAGATTTTTTTCTTCAGATCACTTTACCTAAAAATTCAACTGATTAGAGAAATCATCTACCTGATGAAACTAGAGGCAGCAAAAGGACTATTGCTCATCACCGCCATTCTCTGTCAAGCCCCCCCTACCCCGAGTCAGCCCTTCAAAGAATAAGGTACTACTATATGACCTTCATCTTACATAATGTTTTGGACCAACAGATAGTTCCAGGTTAGTTCCAACATAACCTATACTCCATGCCTGATCAGTCCCTTCCTAAACTCCTATGCTCCCTGAGAATGCAATACAGTTCACATCTTTCCACCTCCCCTAGACACTTCTAAAAGATCTGTATACAGGCTAGAGGAACAAGAATGAGACAAACTCTGCATATACCTTCATCAAGTTCGCCTTCTGAATCCCCAAATACTTCATCTTCGTATCTGAAGATATCATTATGGACATAGAACTTGTTTGGAACGGAACCCTGTAAAAGAGCAATAGGCATTTTTTTGCCCATACGGTGTATTAGTAGTCGACTGTAAGGATGGATTACAGATGTAAGTTTTGGGGTACAAACCAATATTTTGCATTAGTACTATTTCACTAAAGCCACTTTCCAAGTGGTACCTCTTCTCTAAGCAAACAATTGAACGGTAACTTTTGTCCAACCAAAAAAAGGAAGTTGAAAGCAGAAAAACACCCGAATTTTGCTCAGTCATGTCAATAATAGGTGCTAACTAAACATAAAGTCCCTCAGTTTCATCAAGGAATTTGAATTTTCCCTATTACAAAACTTTACAATAGAAAACTAGAATGAACTTTCACGAGGTGACTGTATGCTTATAGCAATGAAGAAATTCAACAAGACTCTACAGTAGTAATCACCAACCACACACTACTTTGTGATGAAGTGAGGGGAAAGAAGTAGAAAGAACACAAGACACCCTTTATCTTTAGTAAGCTCTGCTCTCCCTAACGGCTAAATTTGAGCAGTAACTTGTGCAGCATCAACTCATACTTACGTTTGCCAGCAGATCTGAAGAAGGTACACTACAGTAGAACTACACTAGAGACTTGATCTGCAGAGCCGAGTATGAATTTTTGTATTTATTTATGCCAACGGCAGCTCCCAAATGCAAGCTCCAATTTGCTTTGTATTACTGCTTCAATACTTCAAGTCTAAGCTCAGGACAGGTCCAATACACTAGTTTCTCTGCACTCACATACTGTGACACATTTAATGACAGCCTCTGGGGCAAGTTCTAAAAGCCAGGTCATATTTTTTGCCCCAATATGACAAACTGTACCTACAGGTCAGGTTTCCATCATCATTAGTTGAAGTTAAACACAATCTTACATATACTTACTTCTGGAGCAAGCACAAAAGTCTGCATGAACTTCCTCATCGGCTGCCCGTTGTTCGACAGCTCTCCCATTACTTGCACAACCACCCCATCACTCAGTGTAGCATGAGCATCCACATGACGAATCTTGGTGTGGCATTCGCTGAACTGTAATGACATCACTTTCTTGTGTATCTCCTAGAAATAAAGAGTTACATTTTAGCTACACTGAGTCCTGTACAGAGCTTTATACCTTTTAAATACCCGAGTCTGAACTAACACAAAAAAGCACCCCACTGAAGCTCAAAAGGTAAATACAGGAACCAAGAAGTGTCTTTCACTGAGAACAGTCTACCTGAGCTCATCTTTTATTCTGAAGTTTTCCACCAGGATTCAAGTACTTCTCAGAGCAGTTAAAGAGCATACAACTTGCTATCCAATCCTTCCAGCTGTATTACAACACATGACCAATTTTAAGGCTTTCATTTTTTAAAGAACCTCTGAGAGGGACAGGATTTACTACATGTTTAAAACACCCCCACTACCTCCCAAACAAAAATACCTCCAACCCTCTGTGTAACCACAAAGCACCCAAACATTACAGGAGGGGGTAACATCTGCACTGTCAAGATTTTTGTGTTGCCAAATCAGGTTCTGCTAGTGAAAGAAACAACCAAACCTGCCCTGGGCTAAAAGCCACATTGCTCAAAGATGTGGCTACCATATGAAGAGATGGTCCTAGGTGACAGACATCATTCTGATAAAGAGCTACAACCAAAGCTGAAACTTGTGTTTCCTGGACATTGAAAGTATCTTCCACTTGAAGAAAAATTTGCTCACAGAAGAATTTGGTAACATACAGAATTCCATGTAACTCGCAAAGATCAAAGTCTCTTTCCCAAGGAGCCACTTATAACTGAGATATCAATAGCACAGGTCTAACAGGTCCTCTTAATTTTGTTTCCCATCCTAAATATATTTTCTGCAGTCCAGATGCAAAGCTGATGAATCAAACACAACCCACAGTAGAAGAAGCAACAATCAAGCAAAAAAATTCCAGCCAAAAAATTCCTATCTGCCTCTGAACAGGAGGTAGTATCACAATATGTTATTTACCAGATAATAAAGTCAAAGCAATTGGTAAAGAAAAAGACTTATTTACACAAGTTCTGAACATTAGAAAGGACTACAGAACCAATTTTGATACGCACAGCTTGACCATACACTGCTTCTTGCGGTTTCCCACTGGCATCCAGCCCTCCATGGACGTAAGAAGAATTCCTGCCATAAAACCTGGAAGTGAAGAGATGTAAAGGTCATAGCACTGAAAAAATAGAACGAAATCCAAGAATTATTTTAGCCATAAGTTGTAGAGCTCAAGGCAACAAGAACTTCAGCAAAAACAGCAATTCAAAATATATTTTCCGCTTCTGAGGCTCCAAGAATACAGGAACAAACAAGCTTAATATTCAGTATTCCACTTTGCTCAAGATACATAGCAATATCCTAAATCAACCTCGACCTTTCACTTGCTTCCTTTAAGCAAGGTGGCCATTTTGGCTTGAAGGTTCCCATTTGCCATCTCTTGGTTTGTCTTTACTAAACCTAGAAACTCTTTCCAGTTCTACTTTCCTGAAAATACCAACCTGAGGTTTTAACTCCTGTGACTATGTCCAGGAAAAGAAAGTCTCTCTCAGACTTGGGTTTTTGGTACCAACTGCCTAACTATGTTTTTGAGCATGGTCCAGCACTTCCTAACAGCAAGGACAAACAGAAATTCAGCTGAAGCTGCGCACAAGCAGAAAGGAAAACATCTTTTCACTAAATTCCAAACTAAGCCTTCTAACAGTCAGCATATGTTACACAAAATGCTTTCACAGGGGGACCAGAATTTTGCCTTGCTTTTAAGGAACTGTTCAAATCTTTGGTAGGCAGAAAATCTAACAAGTGGGAAGTGCAGATCAGAAAAGGAGTAAACGTTAAGTCCCCAGTTATATGGAATTACAGATTTCCAGTTAATGGGCCAGTAATGTCATATAAATGCACCAAAAGTGGAACAGGCATGCAAACTGCACAAAATAACACCCATTTAGAGGGCAAACTGATCTCTGCTTAACCGTAACCCCAGGATAAGCTTTGGATAATGACTAATGACAGGACACTTGGTGGACTTCTCAACCTTTTAGAAGGGCACATCAGTAGCTTATACTTGCTTTCCAAAACTTCCTTACCACTGGCAAGAAGGAGCACATCAGCATCAAGAAGCCATGAAAACCAAAATCTTTCCGTGGCAGTAAGCAAGTTGTTGTCTAGACTACCAGCAAGAGGAAGAAGATGGCCTCTCACAAGAACATAACTCATAAACCAGGGGGGACCAAAGAATAGAACAGTAAATGTGCTCCATATCTGAGCCTGAGTAGAAAAAAGTAGCTGCCTCCACAGCCCCAGAAAAGGGACAGCAGTAAGAGAGCCTAAAACTGTTTAGAAGTCATTTCACACAGGCAGCTTAAGAATCAGCTAAGATTTAATCAAACCAGATCAAAACCTCCAGGACACTTCTGTGCAGAGGTATTTAATAAATTCCATAGATGCTATCGTGAGTGACACTTGTGCCACCTTTCAAGAGGACAGAGAATATTTGTGAGCAGAGTATCATGTGCACCAGGGGAGCGTGCCTCATGAGTGTCTATCCAGCTCCTCTGACCTCAGCAGGGCCATTCCAGGAGACAGGTACCTCACCGGTCATCAACAGTTCATGTTCTTTATAAATGAAGAAAAATTCTGTAACGTTTTTGGACTAGAGCTCTCCATGAAAACACAGTTCCTGCAAGAAAGTAAACTCTCTGGACAGTTCCTACTCAACGTACCACACAGAGCATAAATTGAAAAGTTACATTTCAGAGTTGTTCAAGTAAAGCCTGAGATTTAGAGGGGTGGGAGTAATACCTAGTACCTCCTGTAAAGTATCAAAGTTGTCTTCAACAGGCTAAATGTCTCCACTGACACTGTCTTTCTTCACACATACACTTTTGCCAATTTCCTATCACCCCAATGTGGAAAGATCAGTCTATGTCCCAGACATACCAGGAACATGAGTTCTGTAATGCTCCCATACCATGTGTTAATATTGATGCAGTAGAAGTAATGTTGCCATACTAAGGGAAAGAAAGGAGGAGGGAAGGCAAACCTGGAACAGCTGGCTGCTCCTCTTTGACTGAAGCAGATAGGGAGGAAAACATATCAAAAATATTTTGCTTCTTAAATCTAAACACAATCCCCCCTCTAAATCCTCCCAAGGTTACACTCACTATCATTTAAGGTAAATGCTCTTATGAGCAAAATCAAACTCTATTTTCAAGACCGAGTTTGTGGCATGGGTGATTCACCCCAATATACAGTTTAACTGCCACCGAAAAGAAATTTTACAAAAGAAAAAGGCAGGCTCCCTGTATAACTGATATAATTCTCCCTCTACCTTCAGTATTATGCTGTGAAGCATGGCCTACTCATCCCTTATACACTTTTCCCTGTCTCTGTGCAAACAATTTCTGGGTTTCAGAGCAAAATGACAGTGTGCTTCACAAGAAACTTGTCTTACTAACTTGGGCATTTCTATCATTCGAAAATGATGCTGCTGTTCTAGTATCAGGATTTCCATTGCATCATTTGCTTACAACTTAATGGTTGCCTTGAAAAACTAGTATAGTCACATCCTTTCTAAGCTTCTTAAAATAATTTCAACTGCCTGACCTTTACAGGCAATGGATAGTTATGAGCATTGACAAGATGCTAACTGCTGACAGACATGACTCTCAAGCTAACTCCAAAGCAAGAGGTCCCTTCTCAGGCCACCTTGAGAAAACACCCAGGCATGGTATGACCCTAAGGAACGCAGTTCTTGGGTCAGAGAGAGCTGTCAGTTTGTATGTCAGGTACCGATGTGTTTGTTACAAGGACATACTTTTCCAGTTGTTGATCTAATCTGACTCATTTGTTGAAGTCTTGAAAGCAAAGAAAAATTCTGCAACTGCTAAAACTCCTGCTTCTAACTTCTGTTAGATTACTAAACATACATTAGGAAAGCCTGGAATACACAGCTCAAACACCTTAAAAATAGATTTGAATGCAGAAAACAACATGGTTCCACAGTGGTTCAGTGATTTTAAGTAAAAATGATACTATTAATTTTCCCTACCTCAAAGCTATAGATAAAAAGAGGCATTATTCTAAAGACTGAATTCTTAAGTAAGCCATCTGAGAGCTCTAACCTGCCCTCAATCAAACAGTCCAATTTTTCATCATCGACCTTATGTCAAGTTTTGAGACAAGACCAACCAAACCAAGGGACTGCTTTTTTTCTTTTTATACACTGGCAAAGATACTTTCACCTTTATGTATCATAAGTCCATGCTGCTCTAAATCCAAATGGGGAAATGCAAAATCTTAAGTGATAAGTTGTATAAAGCCCATCAAAACCAGAAAAAGAAGAAAAACAAAAATGGGTGGGGGGAAACCCATTCAGAGTACCACTTAAATAGTGGACACAGTCAAAAGAAACCTACTGTATTTTTCCACCTACCTTGTACAGGCCATAACATTTATACTTAAACCTCCACTCATAATTCTCCTGTCTTTTCTAAAAAAGTATTCCTGGAATACATCCAGATTAGCATTTTATCAGCTGAGAAGCAGCTCACTTCTCCACACAGGAAATACCTTGAAACATGCCATACATCCTTAGGATCAGATTGGGTTCTAGAGCCCAAGGAGTTTTCAGTAAGACAAAATAGCTTTCCAAGAGCCCAAAAGTTAGCCAGGTCCATTTCCTCTCTTACTCAGAAACATATGTTTATCTGATTTACAACGAACAGTACATACTTCTGTTCAAACACATTAGTCCCTTTGTGTGTGAAAGCATTACCTGTGCAAGAAGTCAGGAGCTTTATTTAGCAGAGTGTAGTACTGTCTCACGAACTCCCGCCCTACGAGCAGGGGACTTGGCTTCTCCATCACCATTTCTTTGGTACACAGTGTCAAATGCTGTAATGAAAAATATTCATGTTAGTTTGAAGACAGCTCTATGTATGACAACTTCTCCCAAAAAGGATGAGCATGGTATTGGAATTGAAACAATTATGTGAACAAGAACTTAATTCACACAGAACTACACCAATTCAGGACACTCTCCCTTACCTCCTTTGTGGAAATAAAAACATTTCAGTCCATTCATGTGTTACTTTCACAGAGGAAACAGTAAAAACAAAGTCCCTTCAGGACAGGTGCTTTTTAAAAAACCCCACCAAACCAAAAAAATCTACCCAAAAACCTTGTTAAAAATGTCTAGCACATTTAACCATTTGGCAATAAACTGATGAACAATTAAAAATCCAAGTTCAACAGCACTGCAAAAGAAGCAGGAATGCACTTTCTTAAGTCAGCTGGTAACACTCCTTTATCTCAAAGCACATGTTTCAAAAGGCCACTGTCACATCTGTACCACAAAGATGGTAGCACCAATGTTCTGAAGTAATTAATGTGAGCTGGATTCACATTCTCTGAAGACCAGGAAGGGAAACTTTTATGCCTCGGAGATGACCAAAGCCTTAGGTACTACTTCTTGAAGCTAACTGGATTTCCCTTTGTCATAGAATAATTTAGGTCAGAAAGAACTTCTGGGGGTCACCTGGTTCAACCCTCGGGTGCAAAGCATGACCATGTTGCTCATTAAAACAAGTTCAGAATAGTGTTATTTGCTAACAGGTAAACAGAACTTCCATTTGCAATTGTGCTTGTCAGCTGTCATTTTAACATGGTGCACCTTGGAGAAGTACAGATCCACACCCTCCCACCAGGCAGCTGAAGGTAGTAGTAACATACCATCCCCCCACGGCAGTACTCTGTACTTCAGGCTGAACAAGCCCAACCCTCTCAAAGTCTCTTCTCTCCTGGTGCTCCAATCCCGTAACAATCCTGGCGAACCTACACCAGACTCATTCCAGCATGTTGGTTTCTTTCCTGTATGGAGGAGTTAAAACTGGGAGCAATACCCTAGGTCCGGGTGTCACAAGAGTGCAAATGGAAAGGAACAATCACCTGTGCTCACTACACTCCTACTTACACAGCCCAGAACACAGCTGCCCTTCATCACTGCAAAGGTACACTGCTGACTCAACTTTTCTGCCAGGACACCATAGTCCATTCCTGCAAAGCTGTCTTCTATCCAGTCGTTTCCCAGCCTTTACTTTTCCATGCAGTTTTTCCATGCATATGCAGAACTTTGGGATATTCCGGTGAGCCCATTTCTCCAGTCTATCCCTCCAGAACCTTGCTGTGGGTCACTTTAGCTCACCATCCAGGTCACCAGAAAGGTGTTAAAGAGCGTCAAACAATCTGCCCCAGTACTGTCCCCAGAGAAATTCTGCAAGTAGCCAGCTACCAGCTGGGCTTTGTGTTGCCCATCACAACCTTTTGGTGCTGGCTGTCCAGACAGTTTCCCATAGGCTATCTGTCCAGTTTGGCTCCAAGGATAGTACAGAAAACCAAGGCCTCATTGAAATCAAGCTAAATCATGTCTAATGCATTTCCCTCATGCACCGAGCCATTCGTGCCATTGCAAGAAGGCAAGCTGGTTGGTCAGCTGTAACTCGCCCTTGGTAAATCCAGGGTGGCTGTTCCAAACACCTTCTTGTCCTTCATGGATCTGAACACAACTCCCAGAAGAACTTGCTTTACAAGCCTTCCCTGGGATCCAGGAGAAGCTGGCCAACCTATAATACCCCCAATTTCCCCTGCCTCGAATGAATCTTAGGTTCAGTTACTATGCTCCTACCCATCCATACTGTCTTGCAGATCATCCATGTCATAAAACCATCATCCATGTCATAAACCGATCATCACTCTGGAAGTCTTTCTGATGGCATGCCAGCACCTGCTATATTGCTTTTCCAGCTCATGTCAGGAAGGCTGAACTCACTCATGAATAAGAGCATCTGCAATCATGAGAACCCCTCCAGTTCTCTAAAGAAAGCTTAAATCTACTTCCTCTCTCAAAAAATAAAAGTGTAGCAAGGCAGCAGGCAAAACCCCAAGTTTCCAACTGGGAGATAATCCTAGAAGAAGACTTTTGTTTTCTTACAAAAATCACCTCAACACATCAATCCAAGCCAAAGCGAATACAAAGGACAGTTAGCAAGTAGAGCTGGACAGGACATAAAGCTCACAAGGTGAAACTGAAAGATTAACTTAATTTTAAGAATGGCCTGTAATAAAGGTAAAATATACACAGGAATGGTGCCACAAACATGCCAGCTCCCGAATGAAAAAAAAAACCAACAAACTCTGAAGAAAAAAGCCCACATACTTAGCTCAAATACTTTACACTTAATGGACTGTCAAAATAATCACAATCCAAGCCACAAGACAATACCAAGAGCTGTTCCCAAATGCTGTTAGCCAGGAATCACACTTGGAAGTAACATCTCAAAAAACATCTCAAAAAGCAAGGCAGCAGGCAAAGCCTGAAATACAAGTTTTGAAATTGGAGATAAGAAATCAGAAAACTTATTTTTAGGATTATCCAAAATTCTTATTATAACTGTCCAAGACTCTAAAACACAGTATCAGTTGTGACTCATGGGAAGCCACAGGGAAAGTAAGTTTGATAATCAGACCCAAAACCAAATGTCAAGAACACTAAAGGACATCAAAGGCTTCAACCCTGTGCATGTTTAAAGTGGGAACCTGCAAAGAAACAAAACCTGAACAATTTGGGGATCTTCCTAAGATGATTCATACTACAATGGCATGCATGTGGGAATTTTACTTAGAAACCAACCTTAAAAGAACAAGAACCTCAGTTTCTACAGGTGAGGGTATTTTTTTTTTCCTCCCCTGCCCCAAAAGCAGATGATGAACACAAAAGCAGTGATACAATCTTCACCAAAAGCACTTGTAAGAATACACAAGGATAGAGCTTCATTATTTATTTTTTTTAAGAACCTATTCAAAAGCAGATCATAGGCAGCACACATTCTTATGAATATAGCAATAAGCAAAGTACGTATGTTAACAAATTGCTAGCATACCACAAGGAACACTGAAAATGCCTCTGGGTACAAAACATAATAATCTGTGACAAGTCATTACACTACATCAGATGTGTATCACACTAGATCTTTTCTTCATTAGAAGCTGTGCTATTTCAGGAAAGGCCACCAAAACCTTTCAGAAATTCTGAGGAAGGCAAGTACGCAATGATCACACACAGCCAATTCTTCCCAAATGACTTGATATGAGTACCATCCACCTCTGTCCATATTTCAAGTGACAGCACTATTGATTTATATCACAGAATCACAGTATTTTACAGGACGTCTCAGTACAATTCTTCACCTGTCTCAGTATTATTTCCTTTCATTATCTCTTCAGAAATCTCAATAGGGGTAGAGAGGCTTAATGAACTGTTCAGGTCCCCAAGTTATTAAAAGGCAGTAAAATAAAAATGCAGGTATTCCTTGCTATCAACATGGGTGCCATGAAACCAGGTTTTGAAAAGATTAAAATTTCCATGTGTCCCAATTAGTATAGGACCTCCTTAAACTCAAGGACCCGAGTCTTAGCAGGCCTGAGAGGTTTGGAGGTAAAGGCACCAATTAAATTAAAGATGAAACCCAAGGCAGTGACATCAACAATTTAAACAGTCCAACCCTACAAACAACAGTATCTTCATGTTTT
Organism: Athene cunicularia; assembly: GCF_003259725.1. Classification (NCBI taxonomy): domain Eukaryota; kingdom Metazoa; phylum Chordata; class Aves; order Strigiformes; family Strigidae; genus Athene; species Athene cunicularia. The sequence goes on along the minus strand of NW_020799099.1, from coordinate 9,982,421 downwards.
ACCAGGCACTAATGGAAGCCCCATAGATCCACATACTCTATAAAAGCTGTTTTCCAAGTTTTAATTGGTACATACTCAAGAGTCAAGGAATAACAGCTAAGAAAGAAGAATTTGAATGCTCTTCTCACTTGAATAAAATGAGCCACATTCTTAGATGAGCCTAAGCAGACATTGGGAAAGCGTCTTAATGAGAATTTACTGCTTGAGGCACTCACATACATACTAGTCAGAAACAAAATACTGAAACTGGGAGGGCAAACACCAGAAATCAAAGAAAATTCTCTGTTAGTTTCTTCCTGGTGCAACTGTACTGTTGAAAAACCCCCCTCCATCATGCATACTGATAAAAGCCATAAGCTACGCAGACAGGGTAATAAAAACACCCATGCAATTGCTGCTCATCCACAGATAATCCTGCCTACATCAAGCTGACATAATGATGAATCGATAAGACTTAATTTCCACTCTGTTCAGGACTTTCAATTCTTGTGCTATCAGGAAGGAACAATGGATTTTCAGTGCATTCTTGAACCAAGAAGAACCAGCAGTCACGCGATATATTTTTTAAAAGACTTGCAAGCTGGAGGACTAAATGAAACATGGAATCCCTTTCTTCTCCAGACAAGGCTCAGAGGCACCTACCCAAGGGATCAGACTCCCAAACTGAAGGAACATCCACATGTACCAGTGCAAGACTTCTTGTAAATTCAATTGCCATGACTCAAGTTCAGAACAACTTAACTACAACTCAAGCCTACAGGAGGGACTGGATAAGACTGTCATCATTACCTCAAAGAACCAAGTTACTATCTTGAGTTATTTCCATGGTCACTTCTTTCAAGAAAACAAAAACAATGGGAGAGGAGTTAGCACAGAAAGGAATTACTTGTTATTTACATGTAAAGATAAGCAAATTAACAAAAGGAGAATGAGTATTTTCCACCAAAGAGCAACACCATGTACAACTGCACTGCTGAAAGAAACAGTAACACCCATTTAACTTTTTGACAACATCCCAGCTACAAGACCATTACAGACTTTCCTCAACTCTGCAAAAACCATCTTTTGATAACAAATAAAGCAGAAAGTTAGCCTTTGCAAGTAGATGAAACTGTTAAGGGCTAAAAGGATGAGATATAGCTCATGTTTGGACAATTGTGCTTAAGTACTTGGGAACCAACTGCTACAATAATTTCACAAGTTCGTGCTGATTATTGGTGTAAAAATTCATTCAGCCTGTAATCATCTTTATATCTATAAAATTTCAGTTACTTGTCACTTCTTCAACTAAATGAAAAAAAAATAATCCAAACTATCAATCAGTCTGCACAGGAGGGCAGCAGCAATTTGTTTCTGAAGAAGTACTGAAGGCCACAATGTGTTGAGCAGTCAAAATATCCACTGGCATGCATCTTGCTCAAGAAGCAGCTCTTGCATTAGAGAAGCCTTTTTTTCCCCTAAAATATTTGCACACTTTCTCATTATTACTTCCCTTATCCTGTAGAAAAGAGGAGTATGACTAGTCATCTGTGGCAAGGCATTAAGTTACCTGGGGCAATGACTGAGCTACAGAATGGTGGCGAGTGCTCAAATTTTGGCATTCCACAGAATAAACTTCAGCACAAAGTCTTTAGTTGTGCCAAAAGAGCTAGTTAAAAGCCACCTTCATCCTGTCTCAAAACAGTGATGCTGCCTGGAAGCTTCACCAATTCTATGTCAAAAAAGAAAAAAGCTGAACTGAGTTCTGACAGGAGGTCAGGAAAGTGTCATCTCAGCTTAAAAGATGTCTTGATCTTGATCTCCATCAAGACAAACTTTTAAGCTTTGGGAGGGAGATGCAGGCCTCAGCATTTGTTTTACTAAAAAAATATGAACAAGTAAAATATTTTGGTTTATTAACAAGCAAATTTCATCCTCTGAACAATTCTTCCATAGAACAATTAGTCCATGACTACAGGCATACCGACATCGAGCTATAGTTTTACATAAATCTGCAGAAGCACGGCTTGTTCTTAAATCCATGTCAGCAACTCATGTCCAAGTCACTGATCAGATCTGAATATACTGCTTAAATTGAAAATCAAATCAGGCAAAATGCTCTTGCAAATCAAAAAGATGATCCCCACACAGCAAGCACACAAAGTAAAGCCATGAGGGGACACTGTGCTGCTTCCCACACCACAGGAGATGAGGGAAAAACAGAAGGGAAGAGGAGAGCAGCTTTCACAGTCTTGGAGAGGTTTCTCCTAAATCCAGATTATCACTTTTAAACCACGTTTCCTACTGCAGAAAAGTAAATAATGCCTTAAAGAATGTGCCTGCTGCTGCAAAGCATAAGCGTGACTGAGATCCCACTGCTGCAACACATTGTGTGAGCAGCCACACCTTGAATAAAGCTAAGAAACTGAACAGTAGCTGAGAGTTCAACTGGCACAAGCCAGGGCATCTGTAAAACAGCCCTGTAAAGGCTGGCGGGTACTCCATGGTAAAGTAAAATAAGCACCAACTGAAATGAAAAAATACTGAAAGAGACATCGAGAAGTCCCAAACAACCCAGTTCAGTACTGAAACCACCTTCACTCTTTCATGCTCTGCGAGATAAACCCTCAGATCATCCTTCATCAGCAGTAAGGGCCAGCAAACCTGTATAATCTACCAGAATCCCTTTACTTTATGATCTCCTTTACCTAATCTGCTACAATCCGAATTGGCTGTGCCCCAAGGCACAGCATGCAGTTCTTTCAAATCAAACTGTCCTGCAGGGTTAGGGCTTTGTTTGTGTATTGTTTGAGTTTTGGTTTGGGTTTTTTTGAAAGGAGTTTTAATAGCACCCTGTATTTTAGGCGATTGACTGCTATAGGGGACCATCTTCTGGGCAGTTAAACTGCACCATCCAAAAGAGCTAACACCCACCCCAGCAGCAATAACAGCAACTGCAGCCAATGGCACCCCTCTCTGTCATCATTCAATGCCAGGTTCAGTGCCTTTCTTCTGGTATCTCATCAGATATACTTATTAGTCTGACATATTAATCTTCTCACATGTTTCCTGAGTTTCAACGCAGTTCTTCATTTGTCAAATACTCTCAAAAGAAATGACATCCAGTGTCACAACTGCTTCAGTAAGAGGGAAGACCCAAATTCACCACTGTGCGTTAAAATACTGTTTCCTCAGCGTATTTTCAGAACTGTAAAATATTCTTTAAGTGTGACAGTTATGCATAATTCGAAACCTCAGCTCCATAAAGGAAAACATTTTATTCATAAGGACACCGACGGATAAGTAGACTGGATGGCCAGCTAGTATGTTTTCCCTTCGGTTTAAACTAGCTATCACAAGATTTTAATCTGCTAATGAAAAAAATCATATGATCATAATTCCACACGGCAAGCCCACATATGCCAACCAGAACATTATACAAATGTTTCAAATGGTCAACCAAGATTATGTCTCTTAGACCCAAACTACCAGAGTCCACAGCAAGGAGGAGTCCTTAAGAATTAAAAGGCTTTCCTGGAGCAGGTATGGCCCCGCAGGCATACTTACTGTCACAATGAACATAGAATGCCTCGTTAACGACAAATTAACTCCTGAAGCTGAAGCAATACCGGTTTGTCAGTAACACCACCCTCTCGGCTCAGAAGGCAAGTTGACAAACCCTATAGCCAGTCGCACTGCTACGAGGATACGGCTACCCTGCCTTCAGGAACTTGGGTATATACATCGCAGCGCTTGCTCCATATTACTTCAGGCGAAGTATGCCACACAGCGCTGAGTAGAGCGGCATGGCCTACACTGCAGTGTAACCATTTCTACTAAGTTGGTCACTCATTTTCATTCTGCTACTACTCCCTAATTGCATCCCTAAGAAAAATGAAAAAAAACGAACAACCAACCCCGAGATATCTGAGACAGCAGAGAGTGCTGCATACAAAAAACAAACGCTTACTAAGAGAGGACATCTTTCCCCTCATACTCCTCCATCCCATTTCACACCAAAGAATACTGTGCTGCTTTAAACATACAGGCATGTAAGCGGTCTACCTCCACAAGAACCGAGCAAGGAACAAAATAACTTGCCCTACTTCTCAACTTTACACTTTTTTTCTGTAGCAAAGGAGAATGCTTACACACTGAACTTGAAACGCTTATAACACATATTAGAAGACTCAGGAATTGCCAAGCCAACATGGAAGGCCACAATAACAAAACCTACATGACTAAGTGTGGTTGAAATCAAACAATAATGTCGTATCCTCTACTGCATTAGTCCTTTCATGCAGTGGTGCTTGGCACCAAGCTCAAGGTTCAGGGCCACCCGACTAACCAAGGGATTTGAAGGCTTTATCGTGGAGATGCTCCTGTGCACCAACGCTGGAACTGCAGTGACCTCTACTTTAGCCCTCTGAGGTTAAGGGGATCAAAAGCCCAAGAACACACCGAGCTCAGCTCAGAAAAGAAATGAGAGAAGCTTGGAGAAGATCTACTCAAGGCATCCGGATCTGCAGAATAAAAGGTGCAACTTCAGCCATATTACGCATGAAAACAGATCAGGTTGTGATTGGGGAAAGAGGAAGTGGAGAAAGGCGAGGTCTGCAGAGCTGGGAGAGATCTTACAGCCAGCGATGCCATCGCAGTGCCAGTCCGTAAGAGAGCAGGAGGGCTCGCTGAGCCGCGGATGGGAGCCCAAGGCTGCTACTGCAGCACAAACGCGGCTGAGGAAGCGGCAGTCTGCCCCTGCCCAAGTCCAGGCACCTCTAGAGGCCCCTGGAAGGCAATGCATGAGGCAAGCCGGGGAACGGTGAGCGCAGGGCCGAACGCCGCAGGGAGCACCAAGTAACGCGGGGCGCGACGCTGGGAGCGGCGGGCGAGGGGACGCTTTTCCCCAGCCTCCCGCCGCCGCCCGAGGCGAGGCGAAAGAGCGATCGCCGGCAGGCGACACGCCGCCAAGGTGACGGCGAACAAAAGCCCCCACCTTCCTCCCCTCCTCCGCCTCCCCGGCCCGGGCCGGCCCCGCCGCCCCCGCGCCACACCGGGCGAGGAGC
>NW_020799099.1:9972607-9975296 GCF_003259725.1 Athene cunicularia | reverse complement strand
CACTGGGCCGCAGGCGGGGCGGCGGCTGCGCCTTCCCCGGTCACACGGGGAGCGCGGAACCGTCGCGTTCGTTGCTTAAATAGTTCTGTTCTGTCTTCCGCACCGCAAAAGGCGGGCGTGGGAGTGCGGTGGGTCCTCACGGTACCGACCATCGGGGCGCAGCCGGTGCATGGGCTCGCTGGGGCGAGTTGTCCCGGTCCCTCCCGGGGGGTTTCCCTCCTTCTGCCGCCCCAGCTTGGCTGTTTCTGAACAGGAGCAACGTTTTGCTTCTAACGGAGGTCTCCAGCAACCTAAGAAGTGAGGGGTGTCATCAGTGTTGGTTTAAAGCGGGTATCTCCGGGCAGGGATTTTCCCCCATTCTTAACTTGGTTAGTTAAGTTCAGAGCTCCACAATGAAATGGAAATTTTTTCAGCTATGCTGAGATCTAAAATAACAATTGTGGGTCAAATATCAAATAATTCCCAATGTGACAAAAGCTGGGCCTTGGAGCGTATTATGCTTCCAAACTCCTCGTTTGAGAGGGCTCTGGATTGTTCCACTGACTTGTAAAAAGTTGGTTGAGGTGTGAATGCCTTTAGCAGTTGAGGCGTATCAAATGTTTCTCTAAAGCGAATCACCTTCTTTCCCTGAGTCTGTATATGTAAGGATGGAAAACTTTGAAATAAATATCTCTGTTTAGTGGGAAAATGTGTTTTTGTTCTTTTTTTTTCCTTTGGTGAGTGTCAGAATCTCCTTAAACCTAGCTTGAGTGCTTCAGATGAGTTCTGGCATGTGCATTGCTGGTCTAAAAAGGCAAGCACCTTGAACTGCCCCCATGAGGAATGGGTGATCCTTTCTTAACCTTTATGCTATCCAAAGCCTTTTTACTCAAGGGCTTCTTTTTTGGGGATGGATTCTTGTTTTGTGGTTTGTTTGTTTGTTTGTGTTTTTTTGCTTATACATTTTCTTAAAGAAATACCTGTTTCTCTCTTCCAGGGCAAGTGAAGTGTAAGAGAGCATCCCAAGAATTTACAGATCAGAACATTTGCAAGTAATTTGGCTCTGGCTCCACTTTGTTGAGCCAGTTGACTGCTGGGAAAGGGGCACATGGCATCAGGGATGCCAAGCCCTTCCAGGTCAGCCTATCCCCCCAGGGGCAGTCTGCTCTGCTGCCTTGGGAGAAGGACAGAGTGAAGCCAGTGTCAACTGTGTGCTGCGACTGCAGGCTGGCTGCATCCTGCTGCAGACATGGCCGTGTTTGCTGTCAAGTACCTGGTTATTTGGTGAGTAAACCTCCCTGAAAGTTTCCTTGCTGCCCAGCAAAGTAGAAATCCTCTGCTTCCCATGCTAGTCGGAGTCTGTGCAGGGAGAAAATGGGGTTGGTCGAAAAGAACTGTGGCCAGCCATGAGGTTTTGGGTAGGTTCCTGGTGGCACAGCAGACAGAGCGCTTGGCAAATTGAGGTTTGGAGAAGGTTTGGGTTTTCTCACTCATTGTAGAAGATCATGCTGGGAAAAAGTTGCTTAGAAAAGCTGTTTTCCCTCAAAGAGGGACAATGTAGGGCAGATGAAAGATGATTTGCAGGTGTGTGCGTCTGTGAAGGACTGCAGAAATGAGATGGGATTGCTCTGCATCTTATTAGGTTGAGGGGTTTGCCACATCCAAAAGCTATTAGTTTTATGATATGGAAAGAGTAAATGTTTAGTTTCAATTACATATTTTAATTTAAAATGTTGGTTTCACTCTTTATTTGATGGGGAAAATAAAATCGCTGAAGCTCTTAAATTGTGATGTGAGAGGGTTTTCTCCCTGGAATGAAATGAACTAGTTTTAGTCCCAAGTAAGAGGATCTGTTCCTTTCTGTGTTAATTTGAAATTGTTGCTATAACATATGCTGTAATGTGATATGCAAAACCCCTAAAATACTACTAAAGTAAAAATTCTGTGGGTAACGGTCAGGAGGGCTGCATCAGGCTGGAGCTAAGGTGCAGATGCACTGCCTGGAGCGCTGGCAGCGCTGGTTCTTGGCCGCTGCTCCTCAGCAGCATTACAGAAAGGGCTGTGGTAGCACCCAGTGAGGGGAAATTCAGCATCCAAAAGAAATTTAACTGCTTAGTGTTCTCAGACTGAACTATCTCTGGTATCTGGATAACCCTCTGTTTCTCAGTGAGTTTATTCTGTCCCAAAAAATGTAATACTGTAGTTTTTTCCTTCTAGTTCAGAGTTGGTAGCACATTTTTCATTATGAGCAAACACAATTTCTGGATTCCAAGCCTTAGCGTTTGTCTTCGGTCTGGACATGCAGACCCCTGAGATGCCATGGGAGAACTGGGTTACTGGAGTGTGTCAGGTTTAGTTCTTAGGCAGGTTAATGCCCCCAATCTCTCCACGTGGATCTGTTGTTCATTCTGAGCAAACACATAGCAAACCCTCCTGCTGATGTGGTATTCACAGCTCTTCCCTACTTTATTTTTTCAAAAAGCGCTATCAGCTGGGATGAACCTGGGCGCTAAGGCTGAGCTTCCTCCTCGCGTTCCACCGTATTGGAAAAGCTCAACGCGGTTGGTCATGAGGGGGAGGAGGGTGTCGGGCTCCGTTAACTGTGGGTGGGACGAAGTGCCGCACTCCGCGGGCGGGCGGGAGCGTGTGCGTCGCTGCTGCGGGGGGACGCGGGGTCGCCGCAGACACGGCCCGTGGCAGGCGAGGGGCC
>NW_020799099.1:9843514-9972557 GCF_003259725.1 Athene cunicularia | reverse complement strand
GGCCGGGACAGCGCCGTGCTGGGCGGATCCGTCAGCCTCCCTCGGCGTCCTGCTGGGTTGCGCTGGCGGGCTCGGGTTTGTGCCAGTGGTGCCGCCTTCTGCTCGAAGTGGCGTTATCGGTTGAACGTGGGGAACTCGCGGCTCGCCCGGGCATTTCCTGAGGTCGGGCTGCGTGTGGTGGAGCGTTTTGGAACCTTTTAGGCAGCTGTGGCAGCCTGGCGCTTTCCACGCGTGTCTTCTCCGTTTCCAGATTCAGAAGCTTTGTGACCGCGTAGCCTCCTCCACTTTATTGGATGACCGTAGGGATGCTGTACGTGCTCTTAAATCGTTATCTAAGGTAAGTACCGACTTCCTGAAGAGTTGTGCGAGTTTTTAATAGTTTTGTGATATATTGTTTAAAAAGCTTTGTTTGGACTTTGCACTAGACCATGAACTGTTTAATTTTTCCCAAATAGAAATACCGGTTGGAGGTAGGCATCCAGGCTATGGAACATCTCATCCACGTTCTTCAAACAGATCGGTAAGCATGTGGCTGGCATCTGGCAGCCACCTTCAGCTAGCCAACCCGACCCTTCTCTGCTGATGAAACCAACAAATACAGGCTTGGCTCCGTGTGCCTGCAAAGCTAGGAGGGGAGCTGGGTTTCTAACAACTGCTGCAGTGGTGGCTTTTAATGACAACAAACTTAAAGCATATCTAGGGGTGAAAAGAAGAGAATTCCAGGAACTTGAATGAGAGGGACAGAAAGACCATTTCTACAGTAAAAATGGCACCAAAGTTCATCTTAACGCTTCTCAGTGTTCAGTTTCCACCACTGGGGAAAGGTAAATCCAAACTGACAATGTTAATGAAATACAGTATTGGAAAGAACCCAAATCAACATGTTATTGGGCAAACTAGACAGAAAGAAGAGAAAATGAAGTCAGCAAATGTGTGTCTTCTCAGATGTGTGTCATCAGATGAATTAGTATAATAATTCTATCATGGGGAGTAATGCAGGCATTTATATTTAAGGGTTCCAGTAAACAGGAGAGCTGGACTCCATGGCTGCTAAGACAGATGATTAATCTAAATACTTTATGTGGCCTAGAATATAATATGCAATTCAGCATTTAAAGCATCTTTGCTATCTCTGTCTTCCTGCAATTTATCACATTGCTGTACTTGATAGTACCCACATGTAATTTGGAACCTGTTTGCAGTCTTTCAGTCTGGATTTGAACATAAAGCTGGTAAACATAAAAAACATAAGGGCATATTTGGACTCCTTGCGTGTGTGTACATAGGAAGCATCTTCTAATGTCGAGACAGAGGAGAATTAGGAAAAGCAGCAGTTCAGGGTCTAGATGGAGACGTTATTTCAATTTTGTTTACTGGGTAGTTAAAAACTAATGTCTGGCCTGCATGCAGCTTGTATGATGCAAACAGTGAGAGAAAACGTTCTAGATGTAACTGTCACTGACAGGAAGGGGAAAGCCCTTCAAAAAATTAGGTCAAGGAGCCTGCTTTCATCCACTTACCTACTCTTGAGGCCAGATTTGAACTTTGAGAAGGGAGGCGGGGCTCTACTGATCTTCTTTCCTTTGAGATGCTGACCCGAACCCTCAGGGCAGGAACTTGAGAGCTTTCCCTTGAGTGCTCTTTGGACTCCAGTTGTCCCTTTGGAATTTGTGTGTGCTGGGGGTCTGTGCAGATGTCTTGTGTGACTCGTGCTACAGTAAAAAGACAGTAAATATAAGTTTGTGGGTTTGGGGTTTTCAACTGGAAAAAATGATCTCTTCCACAAAAGGTTGATAGTCTGATTTCCTATTGTGTATTTTATGGTGGAGCAGCACATCAGCTGGCCTACATGTTGTATGTATGCTGTGGCTCATTTGAGAGAGGTTGAGTTGTAGCCCCTGTCTCTGATAAGTTCAGGTGTGTGGGTGTCAGTGACTGCAGGTTCTGGGGACTCAATACAAAGAATACAAATCAAAGTCAGCTCATCTGAGTAATGGGCTGAATAAATGAGTTGAGGGCTCAGTTGTCCCTGATGCCCAGTGAGACTGGCACATTGAACTGAGATGGTGGCCTGACAGACGACAGCGCTGTTATCGCTGCTTCAGTGTGTGCCCATAGGTGTGATCTTTGGGCCTTTGCAGTGTCCACCTCAGGCGCCCTGAAGCTTTCTGAAGAAGTGGAAAATGCTCATTCCCTCCTCTGTTTTTTTTTGCATTGCAGCTACTTAAGATTATTTTTAAGAAGGGGCAATGCAACTTGAGAGAAAACAAGTCAAATGATTGGCTCAAGTTGTCTTCTCACACGTTACTGTAGTCATGTGAGTGACTTGCGTGTGCTGGCCCTGTACATTGACACTGTTGCTGTGAAATTTAAGCTTACAGAAGGTCTAATTTGATTAGAAAGTTGAAATGACCAGGAAAACAGTATGCTGAAGTCAAAATAGTGACTTTACTTTCCTCTGCAGTTTAGTTTTAGGGAAGTGTGCTTTTTCAGTGATTATTAGGTTGGCCTGAAGATGGGTGACTGAGCTCCTGAGGTGAAACTTTTTGACCATGAAGATGCTGATGGTTGTTATTTTACTGATTGGAGAGGTTACACACCTATCTGCCTGTTGTCTGGGATGTACACCTGTAGTTGCTGTGGTTTTGTGTGCATCAGAATGTGAACATAATCCATGGGATTCCCCTTTTAGTTCCTACTTGAGTAGAAGCAGGCTTTGGTTGTACTGTATCAGATGAGGCTTAATCTGCTCTCCAGCTTTTTTTTTTTTTCAGGGGTAGGGTGTTTGGGTGGAAAGAATTACGGGGGAGGAGCCAGCAGCAGGCATGGGTCTCTTGAATTCTCAGTGTATGTGTGGCATGGAGAGCTGGTGTATAGAGACCTGTAATGTGAGAACAGTAACAAGTGCAAACACACTTGTCTGTTATGTCTTTACCAAAAATTAATGGAATAGTTCAAGATGCACAACTGTTTGATCTTCAGCAGCATTTGTCTTGCTGGAATATTTAATAGCAATATGAAAAATTTACGCAACTTTCCGGGTAAGAGATTATTATTTCCCAATGCAAATATGCTCATTGTGAAATCAGATTCTAATCGAAAAGTCATTTGGTTTTAAGACATTCTCAGCCAAGTATGATGGCACAGCTCTTATTCTGAGAATTGTGTTAGTAATTATTCATGCAAACTCTGAGTAAAAAACTAGCTGTCTTTCATCTCCGGTGTATCTCCTGACTTTGGTGAATCAACTGTTCCTTCCCTTGGGATTTGAAGGGATAAGCACAAGTATGGTATCTGCTCTGTTGTAGTAGTTACTTCCTTCCTTCCATTTGCACCCTTATTGCTGTGCTAATCATTTACTTCCCTTGTAGTGTATAGTACCTTTCTTTATCTCTTCGTTTTAGGAGGCATGCTAATATTTTCTTGACTCTGAAGTTGTTAGTATGAGGTGAGAGGCATTTATAGCTTCATCTCCTGACTTTAGTAGGGAAAAGGCCTGTTTTGCATGGCTGTGCTGAAATGGTGAGTGCTTCTTGTGTCTTGTTCTCATTTCTGTCCTCAGAAGTTACACTGTTGCTTCAACTTATTTAAGAGCCTTTATCCTGGAACAGAAATACACCATTTCTGTCTCTTAAATGAACATGTCATTCCACTTGTTATATGGTATACTTGTAGAGTGCCTTAAGCTTTATCTCCTGCTTGATTGCTTAAAATTTCTCCTGTAGAAAACTGACTTCTTTCGCTATTTTTTCAGCTCTGCACATCAGCTATCCTGGAGCCTGGTAACACTCCTGAGGCAGCCTTTAAAGGTTCCAGACTCTTACACACACCAGTGTTCTTAGGCCAGGTGTTTATTTTGTAATACGAAGTATGAAGTGTGATTTACTAGTGGACTTATCCTGACTTGCTCTCTAGATGTTGCCACATCCCACCAGGGATTATTTTGAAAAAAATTTGACACTGACTGTAGAACAGACCAGTACCACTAACTGTTGGTGTGGGAGAAGGCACCAGAGTGAGAAGTCAACTTGATCTTTAACTGCTTTGGTTCTACTTACATAACAAGGTTTTTAAATTTCTGCGTGACAATTCTCATAGTTTGAAACCTAATACGAACCTAAGAGAAAGTCACAAACCTGAGTTTGTGCTTTTGGTTCCAAATTTTCCAGTTGTAATACACTTCATTAAAATTTCTTTAAGAGGTAATATAAATGTCATTACTCCTTTGATAGCTTTTCCATTACTTGAGTTTTAGGGGTAACAAAATGCCCTTGTTTCCAGGCATGCTGTGCTTGATGACATGATAGAAACACTCTGCCTTTCCATGCTTTTCTTGACCATGTAGAAGAAGCTTGTCTGTTCTGACAGTGAAAAGCTGTGGTTTTAGAACAGGTACGAACGTTTTTGAGTCACCTTACCTGGGCAGTGCAATACAAGGGTACCTTCACTTCCATATGATACTTTACTATTGTTTATGAACTTGTAGAGTGCTGCACTGACATCTTGGTCGTGTGCCACATAAAAGCACAACTAGCAGAGGGCATGTGCCTGAGGTGGCTTATGCTGGCTTGTTGCGCTGCATAAAGGCTTCATCTTTTATGGATGCATGAGAGGCTGGAAGTCTGTTTCTTGACTGATTTTCACTACAGAGAAAAAGCTGCACAGATTCAGTCTGAGCAGAATAATATGTTGTATATGGTGAACAGCAGATGGTAGCAAGGCAGTGAACAGCAAAGATAGTATGCTGCACTCCTTGTTTTGTGATGGATTCCTCTTTCACAAGAGAAACAAGGCCTGCTTTTACCACATCTACATAAAATTTGCTTATTCTTTTGTAGCTGCTGTGAGGGAAAGGCAAAGCAAGGTTGCAGCTTGAGTTTTTTTAAGTCTCCCGGAAATAATTCCTATGTGTTTTTTCAGATGTGGAATTGTTTCAGTTACATGAAAAGGAAACCACAGGCTTTGTAGTCTTGTGTTGAACTAAAATTACTATAAAGGCAAAACATAAGCAGACTGGAAATCTGAGTATACCTGCTGGATGAGATGGTTTACATGAACTAAAAGCTTCCTTTACTTGCTTTGACTAACAGTTTGGCAGAGGAGATTTTTTTTCCCCCCCTTCTGTTTCCATTACAGCCCAGCTTAAAAGCAGGTGGTATGAGTTGAGTGACTGAGGAAAAAAGCATGTGTCCAGGGAGGATGTCAGCATGACAAGGACTCAGTTCAAAACCCAAGGTGCAAGAACAAACTACACTGACATCTGATTGTTTCTACCTTTGATTTAGTGTGAGAGTCGTAGAAAGAGTGGTGAGGTGTCCCTTTGACAGCTTGCTACAAGAAATGTAGGTGTGTGTTGCTCTGTTCTGTCTTCTCAAAGCTGGTGGATCTCCCTGAAGCATCTCTAGTTTTATTGGTTGCAGCAACTGCTGTAGGTCTCTCATCTTTAATTAGTGGTCTAGCAGAGATAGCTTGCCTCAATTAAGCTTTGGCTTTTAAGATTGCTGGTTATTTTGTTTTTAGGCCTCTGCTCTGAACTGGCCAAATAGCTTCTTAAAAAGCAAATTTACCTTTGATGCGGAGGCCTTGTTTTGTATGCCTTTTAGACATCAGTGAAAGCAAATACCGAAAAGCTTGAATGAGAGTTCTTATTTTGACAGCGTGCTCTTCTGATGCTTGGGCAAGACATAAAAACAACTGTGAGGTGTGTCTCCCTGCACTCTGAAGTGCCTTCCTTTGTGATGTTAGGTTTTCTTTTGAGCAGCTGTGCTTTCATACTTTTCTGGTTTATAAGCAACAAAGCAAGCAGAAAAAATGGTTAGATTCCACCCCCCTCAAACTCTTGCATTCAGTCTTTGTTGTAGCATAGGGTTTACAGATGGTTTAGGCTTTGTAGTGCAGAAGAAATAGGTCTCTCTTAAAGCAGGGCTTATTAAGAGAAGAGTTTTGGTACAACTGGGTGGACTAATGCTTTGGGGTTAGATTGACTGCCTGTCAGCTTTCTGGGGATGCTTGGAGTTTAAAACCCCTTAATAACTGGGTGTGGTCCTGGTTGGTGACACGGAGGCTGGCTTCTTTGGGAGAATCCACAGCTGTTGCCATGGATTTCATGTGGAGAGCAAGCTTTTGGCCCCTGGTTCTCGCTGATGGGGTAGCAGGGAGGGTCTTTCCTGGGACGGTGCTGAAGCTTGTCTGAAACTTCCTTGAGTGACTTTCTGGGAAGGAGTCTGAATCCCTCTGAGAGATTTCTCCCTAGTATACTTGAGTAGCAGGTTGGAAGGAGTGAATCAGGCAATGGAAGACATGTTTGCAGTGAAGATTCCTGTGGTCATCCTGTGTCACCAGACTTTCTGGATGTGGCTGCCTGAGGGAATGCAACTGGGAAAAGGAGTTCTACTCCATTCAGGGACTAGGCGGCTCCATGGCTACATGGTATTAGAAAAATGTCTGTCAATATCAGTCCTTTGCACTTGAACTAATTCTGCCTGTGCAGAAAAACAATGTTGTAAGAGTAGTTGGAAATAAGTCATTAAAGAAAAGTGGTTCTTTCATTGCAGTTCAGATTCTGAAATAATTGGCTATGCCTTGGACACTCTCTACAATGTAATATCGAATGACCTAGAAGAGGAGGAGCAAGGTAAGCGTTTGGTAGTAATAGTTCTATTAACTGTGGGGATGCTTTCCTTGTGTTGTTTTTTTTTTCAAATTATAAACTGTAATATTTGTGATTTACTAATGCTAAGACTTGCTCTGTTGTTGTGTAGCTGTTATGACAACGCTAAAAATCTTGTATGCAGCTTGCATTAAAGTAATTCTGGATCTCTTGCTTATAAATTTTAAAAACTATGTTCTGTGAACAGCACCCAGCTTGGAATGGGAAAATTCTTTTGTTTTTTTTAAAGTTTGTAAATAAAGAATTGAGTCATTTTTTGCTATCAGGAAAGGACAGTTCTTGCTGTTACTGTCAAATGGGACACTAAGATCTAATGATTTAAGAAGGATATTGAGAAAGAAAATCTCAGGTGCTTATGATGAGGTGGCTATATGTAAGTGTGAAAGCCTCCTTTTCCACCCTACTGTGGCATTTGAGAAATACTCTGCCTGTCTTTCCCAAGATAGCTACATGTATAAGTAGTCACTATGCAGCTAGGCTGTGAAACTCCCAGCCCCTTCTGCCTTTATTTTCAAAGGCCTGTTTTGATCGGCTATCAAATCTGGTCTCAAAGGCCAGTTACGTGGTTACAGGTCTTAAAAATAACCCCCTATTTCACAGAAACATCAGTATACTGAAGAAAATGACAGCAGTTACCCAAAGTAGACTTGAGCAAGAAGAATGTTCCTGAAATACATGAATAGGAGCTGTGAGTGCCCAGACTGAAGAAGAGCCAGATGCTTGTTACAAGTAGAACATCTGTGCGTTATAACCATTTCAGGCTCTTGAAGGGTGCGGAGGGCAGGACAGTCAGAGTTTCCTTGTTTTGAGCATCGAGGATATGTCTAGAGAATGGGGATGGCATCTGGCTGAAGGCCATGCGAGTGCTAGCTTGAGAGGAGGCCTCAACCCAGGTGTGATGTCTGTGGGATGCTGAGCCTTTATGTACTTTCTTTCATCACCATCACTGGGGAGAATGGAAACCGGGTACTAGTTACGGTCATGCAGGCAGCTGCGAAGTAGATGGCTCTGCCAGAAAGGTTACTAGCTGTTAAGCTGAATCAGGGCATATAGTAGTGCCAACTGCAGGATTCAGTTGATCTTTCTGACATTACACTTGTGCATTTTTGCAGGTGTTATTTGGAAGCCCACTTATGTTTGTATTTGCAAATCAGGTCTTGGCTTAATCACTGTTTAAACTAGTAATTGAAGCCAAATGGTTGTAGACTTGCTTTCCGAGACTTTAAAATGAAGATATCGACAACAAATAAAAAGCTTGTAGGACATGCATTCTGCTTTTGGATGCATGAATGTGAAAATCTGTCATGCCAGCTTGCCCCCCAAAATTCAGAGGTCTTTGACGAGCATAAACTGAGTGTGAACAGAAGATGGCTGAATATCTGTGGGTTCATAACATCCTGGTTTGCCATGGACCTCAAGAGGCTTTCTAGTTCTTCACAGCACTTGTATCTCATTTTTCAGTTTCCATTACATGTAGTGGAGTGCAAATGCTCCTGTGAATGGGCAAAATATGAGGTGATGCTGCCATTTGAGTTGAAGTGTCTTGTCTGCAGTATCTACCCCGAGATATGTCTTCAAAGGCTACTTAAGTGATAAATAACCTTATGGAAAGTAGGTGAGGGTCCTCCAATATGAATAAATTTATGCCAGTATGTTGGCATTATGTTGTGTGATCTGTCCTTTCACAGTGCCTTCTGCAATGAACTGTCTCGTCTTGTGTAGCTGCAAGAGATTTGCAAGCTGAAATCCTTCTGTGATATGTTATTCTTAACCATCTCTCAAATTGTTGCTTTGCTTACCTGTCTTTCTTTTCCTTGTTTGTCCAGTTGCCTGATCTTGATGAAAGAGGTTTTGAACAAGATCAGTTTTGCTGTGCTGGTGAATCCATGTTCATGGTGGTGGCCTTGATTATGGACTTGACAAGAATGTTATTAGCAGTCTCTTACAAAGAGCAAAGAACTGACAAACTTGAGTTATGTGAGATCACCAGTGTTGTAACAGTATGGGATTGTTTAGTTCAGCCACTTTCATAAAAAGTACCTGAAGGAGTAATTGCTGCTGTAGAAAGCTAGGATGGCTGCTTGTAAAATCTGAGCCTATGCTGCTATTGGTTGTGCTGTTTGGAAAGCTATTAAACTTGTAAACCTTTCTCTTGTTTCTTTTTCTTTTATCTGAATTGACAGATGATTCTGAAGGTAAAAGAACCTTTACTTATATAAATATGGCACTTTGTTTTAGGCCTAGTTTGCTATTCACACCTGTAACACTCGCTACTGTTTAAAAAGGACACTGTAAAGACCTGCATTGGAGCTTAGTGAAAGCTTTTTGCATTCTGCTCTATACACTTCGGAGCTGAAGCATCTCCCCAATTTTATTTCTCATGTGATTTGGGCATGTTGAATGCCAGCAGATCTCCAGAATTGTAGTAATAAATTCTGGTTTAGGATGTAATGAAAGTGTGCAGCTTCAGAACTGTTAGGATTTTAATGAGCAAAAGTTTGTGAACAGTTTGTTTTCAAGCAGCCCTGAAGTTCAACAGAAATGCATGTGCTGCACGTAAGCATCCTTCACAGTGTCTCTTTTAAGCAATGCATGTTAAAATATAGTGTTCAGTTCTACTGTAAGTTACTACTAACACTTTGTATGTTCTCCTTTTAAAACTGGTTTTATCAAAATATACTTTATTTAAAGATTAAATTCTAGTTTGCAGTGCTGCTTGTTAGTGAATCACTAAGAGCTAATATTAATAGATGGAAGTTGTTCTCTTTGAGCCCTTGAATGTGTAGATTTAAAGACCGATTATAGAATGAAGTCTGTCTGGTTGCAAGATCTGTAGTGTATCCTCATAAGATGTAGTTTCACTTTGCCTTTTTCTTTCTGTCTGGCTCCTCTTTTTCTCCTAGAAGAAATACTAATAGGGAAAAGCAAGAGTTGAGAGAGAGAGAGAAAAGACAGTTTTAATTTGTCCCTTTTTATGGAAGAATTCTAAACATCCTGAACTAGAGTCAAGCTTTTGGAATGAATGAAAACTACAGCTAACTTGTAAGAGGCGGTGTAAGTTGATGAGTACGCTGCTCGCATTTTGCCTTGGCACTCAGAACTTGTGCAAGGACAAGAGTTGAGATTAGGAGGAATCCATAGTTCAAACAGTTGCTATTTGTAGCTGAATTTGGGAAAGGACATGATGTTCAGTCACAGCTCATGGAAAATTCAAAGTGAAATATTTTGACTTAAGCATCTATTTAAAAGAAAAAAAAGTTTTTGTCTGTGGGCTTTCCTTGGTTTACAGCAAGCTACAGTGTGTGCAGTCCATATGTGACAGTCACCTGAATTGCTCTTATTCTACAGTAGTGAGTGGAGTTGGCTTACCTGTTTTGTGGTTGTTTTTTTTTTTTTTTTTTTTTTTTGTTTAATCATGTAAAGCAGGAGTGACTCAGACTTGATAAGCCCTTCAGCTTCAGAGAGCTCACTATTGGACTTGTATTCTGCTAGATGCTGCACGCCTGGGCTAGAGTTACTTTAGCACACAGTCTGTCCTCCCTTTTGGCATCTTTTGGTATTTCAGAGTTTCTGCAGCTGTAAATTTGCAACAGACTGGTGCTGCTTCTCTCTCCCTCTTGTAAGCTAACTACTGATAAGCCTGCTTCAAGGGAGAACTGTAGCTGTACTATGTTAGAGAAATGATCAGCTGGAAGGCCAAACAAAAACCTTCTTCCTGTATTGGAAATCCTTAAAAATGAGATCTTATAAACTGATACCTCGCAGCAAATTACCACCACTGACACCTTGAATTGGGTTGGTTGAATTTACATTGTTTTCTTGGCACTAAATATGGTTTTGCCATACCGCTAACAAGGTACAGAGTTTGAATATTATGTGCGGTCTTTGACCCTTTTTATAGCTGCTCAGTTGTTAATGGTTTGTTAGTGCCTCTTTGATAAGGCTGTAAATCCCGGAGTTTAAGCAGGAGGAAAAATCCTTGTTTTGCCTTCACTTGATCAAATCAAGACCTTAGGATTTGGTCAGAAATTCAGTAGCTTTACCATGTATTTCCTGTAGTTTATGCTTCAAGCCATTCTTGTGCTTGTGGTTTCATCAGCTAGCATGGGATGGTGTTGCAGTGCTGAATGTACATCTGCGTGATTTCTAGGGCAACCTGATTTCAATGATGAGCAGCAGAGCCTTTGCTGCAGCTCTTCAATGAAGTGTTGGGCTGCCTGAACTGCTTAAACTGCAGAATAGAGTGGGCAGGTGGCTGCATGCTCAGTGGGAAAGGAGGGGCTTGGCGGTTATGGAGAGAGAAGGCACCAAAGCAGCATGTTGTTTGGGGGATGTGCAGGGAGAGGGACCTTTGTAGGGGGATGGGTGCTTAGCTGGAGTTGGGTATGAGTGGATGTGCCCTGTGTATTCATGGAATCATAGAATGGTTTGGGTTGGAAGGGACCTTAAAAGATCATCTAGTTCCACCCTCCTGCCATCACCAGGGACATCTTCCACTAGACCAGGTTGCTCAAAGCCCCGTCCAACCTGGCCTTGAACACTGCCAGGGAGGGGGCAGCCACAGCTGCTCTGGGCAACCTCTGCCAGTGTCTCACCACCCTCACAGGAAAGAATTTATTCCTTTAATCTAATTTAAATCTTCCCTCTTTCAGTTTTAAAACCATTACCTCTCATCCTATCCCTACACCCCCTGATCAGGAGTCCCTCCCCATCTTTCCTACAGGCCCCCTTTAAGTACTGGAAGGCCACTATAAGGTCTCCCCAGAGCCTTCTCTTTTCCAGGCTGAACAACCCCAACTCTCTCAGCCTGTCCTCACAGGGGAGATGCTCCAGCCCCCTGATCATCCTCATGGGCCTTCTCCAGACCCTCTTGAGCAGGTCCATGTCCTTGTTATGTTGGGGGCCCCAGAGCAGGACACAACACTGTAGGGGGGTGTTTCACAAGAGCAGAATAGAGGGGGAGAATCCCTCCCTTGACCTGCTGCCCATACTTCTCTTGATGTAGCTCAGGATACAGTTGGGTTTCTGGGCTGTGAGCACACATTGCTGGCTCACAGTTAGTTTTTCCATCCACTGAAATCCCCAAGTCCTCCTCCACAGGGCTGCTCTCAGTGCACTCATGGCCCAGCCTGTATTTGCACTTGGAATTGCCCCGACCCATGTGCAGGACCTTGCACTTGGCCTTGTTGAACTTAATGAGGTTTGCACAGGCCCACCTCTCCAGCCTGTCCAAGTCCCTCTGGGTGGCACATCCCTCCAGCATGTCAACTGCACAGGGCTTCTGCAACAGCACAGAAAGCCAATGAACACAAATTAACCGCTAGGGGAGAAAAGAAATGAGGTCTGCTAAGATTGATTTGAACTACTGGGGAGCTGTTGAAAAGCTGAGGTCTCAGAAACTGTATTGGACTTGAATGAAATGTCTTCTCATCCTGTCCAAAATTAAAGAATAATGAAAAACTCCCTTTGAATTAGCATTGCTCTTCCTCAGCTTTTCAACTGAAATTCCTTAACTATGCCAACCAGTAGTACCTACATATGACTGTGTTGTGAAATGGCTTTATAAATTGTCCTTCAGCCTAGAAAACAGCAGTGGTGCAGAGATGCCATTTGCATGTTTTCTGTTGTTTTGTGGAATGCTTTTGATTTTTTTGTGTGTAACAGCGATGCATGAAATAATTGTGTAAGACAGTATTCATGTGCTACCCCAACTCTGCACAACCGAAGAGTAACAGAATGGGATTTCATTTCCCTTGTGACATTAATTCCCATTCCAAGACTGAGAGGTTTTGATGCTCATCTGTGTCAAAATTACTCTCCTTTCCTGATGCTTAGGTATTTTCTCTTGCTAAACCACAATAAATAAATGAGGTATTTGAGCCATTTAGCTTTAGGTGTTTTATAATCCCCAGCGCTTGCTTCAAGCCTCTTGGTATGAAATGTACTTTTGTTTTTGTGCACTAGTGAATAGTCCTTATAAGGAACTTCTCTACTGGATCAGTTCAACTGCATGCGAACGCAGCCACTTTGGGGCTTTCTGCTTCTCCTCTGCTGGGAGGATTCTCTTTTTCTCTCTGAATTCTCTGCTCATTTAAGAGTGTGTATCTGTAACAGGCAACTGTGGGGGTGAGAACTGTGAAACTGGTTGATTATGATCAATGGAGATAGGATTTTTTCATTTAATGCTGAAATTAGTTTGTTTAGTAGATTCTTGATTCTCTCCTATTTTCAAAACAAAATATCTCTTTATAAAAGTTATGTTTAGAATAGGTTTTCTCTTTTGAGCAAAGCTTTTGTCAGTGTTTATTTTGAAAATAATTCAATCAACATTATAGGAGTGACTCCAAACCTTTTTGTCACCCATGGCCCCATTTTAGTAAGAATAAAAAACTACAACTACCTGAAGTTTCTCCAGTCATGTGCTGTAATACATTGTTTTTTACTGTTACAGAAGAAAACTTACCAAAACAAGTTGATGATTTGGGAAGTCAATTCACAGAGATTTTCATTAAACAGCAAGAAAATGTCACACTCCTGTTGACTCTTGTGGAGGTGAGTAACAGTATTATACTTGGAATACTTAGGCATATGTAGTGCT
Source organism: Athene cunicularia (assembly GCF_003259725.1). Lineage (NCBI taxonomy): Eukaryota > Metazoa > Chordata > Aves > Strigiformes > Strigidae > Athene > Athene cunicularia. The sequence continues at coordinate 9,959,289 of NW_020799099.1, read as the reverse complement.
GTACAGGGAGGTTATCTTAAAGGCAAAAACATAGCTTTAACCATTCTGGTGAAGCATATGTCATATGTTGAGATATTCTTAGACATAGTGAATGTGGGGTTGGAGGTGAGTCAAGACTATGACCTGGATGAATGCCATTAGTACAGCTTTTAAGACAGGATAACATTGAAAGGTTTTTAGATATTTGATTAGAAACAGTAAAAATTCTTGGTCCATGAACAGCAATTGTTGTCACTCATAGAAGGATAACTTTTCAGATTACCGTTAAATGATAACGAAATAGTAATATCTGTTGAGATGCAGTTCAAATAGAAAGAGTGACTGCTTTCCGTCAGCATGATGTTTAACTTGTTTTCCTGTGGTTTTATTCTCAAGGACTGCTTCTTTAGTCTCAACTGCTAAAAATTTTATTTCCAAACTAAGAATATGGTTGTGCTAGAGAGATAGAGAAACATGAATATTTTTCTTTTTTTTTTCTTTTTAGTCCATCTTGAGTAAAAAGGTGGTGTTCTTCTCTTCCCATAGGGAACTTACATCATGCTTTCAGCAGTATTAAACATTTGTCAATATATCTGAGGCTTAATCCCTTGAATGCTGCATTTTAGCCTCAGTAGATAGAAATGCAGATCAGGAGCACAGTTTTGTAGGCTATGATTAGTGAGTTAGTGAAATTATTTTTCTGAAACTTCAGTTTTTGGCTGACAGCCCTATAAAACTATTTTGTGATTGTGAAAGGTTGGCTTATAAACGTACTCCTGAGATTAATAAACGCAGTACATATTTTAGGAAAATACGGGATATACTTGATTGATGTATCTGTTACAAGTTAGACTAGGACCTACTCTGCAGCAGGCTGCTGTTGATTTTATTGATACAAATCTGAGATCTGCAAGTTCAAAACAGCAAGCATCTGTCCTAAAGATAGGTGAAACCTGTATGTGGAGCTGCGTGGCTGTTTGCATGGCTGTTAGCACTAGCTTGGTGTGCAATTGCACACACAAGTGTCACTTGATAAAAATGTATATAGCATTGTGCAGAGCTGGAAGCTTGCGGTGAGGTTTTTTTAAGTTGTGTTCTTTTTCTCTGCTGATGCCATAGTTCAGTGTCTTCTTGGCTAGCAGTATCATGCCATTCAGAACTTGTCCTGTACAAGAGTCAGTTTTAGAAAAAGCTTTATAAACCATCCAGCGTGTTTGAGGTGGTTAGAAAATTGATTAGCTACCACCTCTTTCTTACAACAAGTGGAGATGTTTACCTTGACCCAGTACCTGAGGTAGGTAGGGTGCTGAGGAGAGGATGACATGCACTCAGTTTTCACTTGTAACCAGAAACAGAGTTAAAATAAGACTGCTTATCCAAATAAGTGATCTGCTGGCTTACTTGTAGGTGATGCTTTAAAACCAGCAGGATTAGAAGTACAGAAAGCTCTCTGAGGTGACTCAGTTGGGATGTGGGTGCAGTCACCAGCTGTTGAATGAGTTTGAGCTGACTCGGGGAGCCCAAAGGTTTGTTGTGCTTGGTCAAGTCTGTCCATGGACTCAGTTCTTGAGGTTTTTTTTCTTGCTGACAAGACCCACTTTAAACAGAGGAGCTGCTGTTACTGTTTGGGAGTAGGAAGAAGATATAAAAAGGCTTGCTGTTCTTTCCCTCTTATATTTCTGAGTAACATGGGCAGATCCCTGGAGGATCGGACTGGCTGGTGTTTAGAAAGAAGAAATAGCTAGGAAACCTATCCCCAGAGGAGAGGGAGGAAAGGAAATAGCTGGGACTCCATGTTGCTGATGGTAGAATAGAAAGAACCACAGAACAGGATAGTGTTTTGACTTGTGCTGTAATAGGATGGATGAAAAAAGTGACAGATGAAATTCTTTGGTGTCTACTCATAACTGATATCTAGAAGGGAAGAGTGAATACTGAGGAATTTATTAATGTACTTTTCCTCCATCTTTGCAGGAATTCGATTTCCATGTTCGCTGGCCTGGAGTGAAACTACTTACATCCCTCTTAAAGCAGCAAGGACCTCAAGTGCAGCAGATAATTCTTGTCAGCCCTATGGGTAAGCAGCCAAGTTTATTGCTGTTAAACTTGAAGCTGGAAGCTTAGCAAACATCATAGCAGAGAGCTAGAGGAGTGCTGATCAAAGTGTTTTAAAGACCTCTAGCATGAAAAAGCTGCACTTTTTTCACACTTTTTTAAAATGCATTTCCTACAGGTGTTTCCAGACTCATGGATTTACTAGCAGACTCTAGGGAGGTTATACGAAATGATGTAAGTACAGAACAAAGGCAGTTTATCCTCTGAATAAATAGTAGCTGTCAATTGAATTGCTTAGTATTTGTGCAGAATTTGGATTAAGTTAAGCCAGTGCACGTGATGAAGTCATTGTGGATGCTAATTGGGAATATTTCATTCCTCAGTTGAGCTGGGTGGCTTTTGGATGTCTTACCACAATTCACATACACAGTAACAGTTTGCTTTTGTTATTTAATGCAAACATTGACCCTTGTGTAGGGTTTTCCTACTATGTTAGCTGATCTTCCTCTTGGCCTACTGTCAGGCTCACTTCAGTTCTTCCTTGTTACTCATCAGATGTCGGAATGCTCTAATTACTGCAGAAGAGGTGATGTGCTTTACAAGTTCCCTGTTTCTTCTGAACAGCCGTGTCGCATCCTTTTTAACAGTACTGTGCTGCTATGTTGAAGTGCAGTGAGGCATGAAGGAGTTATCGTGTGGTGTCAGTGGTGGGTTCTGTTAGATGCACCAAATTGCAGGGCATGCAGTTCTGTCCTGTGATTCTGGCTGAGGATTATGTTGCTGATTTAGCATCCTTTTAAGAGCTGTGACTTGTGAAAAGCAAGGTAGTTCTAGTAAAGCTAAGTTTTAATTTCTTCTCTCTCCCACCTGTCAAGGGAGTCTTGTTGTTACAGCAATTGACAAAAAGTAATGCGGCCATACAGAAGATTGTTGCCTTTGAAAATGCCTTTGAGAGACTTCTGGATATCATAACAGAAGAAGGAAACAGTGATGGAGGTACAGAATATGACTTGTACTTCTGTACAAACTATTAGTGACAATGTTTACAGGCTGGTGTGAGTATGTAAGTGGAGCTAGGTCAGTGGATAGAAGGATCAAAACAAACACCCTGGTTGTAACAAATCAAGTGCTCTTTTTACTACCAGTCAGTTTGCTACAGGATCTGTTTCAGTAACAAGACAGGTTGCTGCTCCATGACATGTCTGTGGGTTGCAGGAGCAGCTAATGCTTCTTTCCCAGCTCAGTTATTCCAGGTATGTTGGCACGGAAGGTTTAAGCAAACCTTTGATTCAAAGCTGCTATTTTTAGGCAGTTAATAATTTTAGGAGACTTGGTATGTAAACTCTCAAGTGCTTCCCCCCTGCTTGCATGTTCATTCCTTCTGCCCGCAGCCCTGCTGAGGGCTGCATTGCCAGCTGTGGCTCTAACAGGAGTGGGAAGAGGGAATGTGTCAGCGGGTCTCTGTTCTCTCACTCCCCAGTCTGGCACTCCCTGTGTGTTTTCAGAAGTGCAAGGAGAAAGTCTTTATCCTTTCTGTAAAGTCTGGGTTTGGAGGCATCCCAGCAGTACCAGAAGCAGAGTGTCCTTATTTGTGTTGGCTTCTGGACAGAGTTGTCTAAGGATTTTCTCTTCACAGCATACATAGTTGATGAACATCTATACTGCTTTTTCAGTACAGCTAAAACCTGAGGGGGGGGGAAAAAAAAAGCTGTTGCAACTCCAAGGAGTTGAGTTTTGAATTGACTCATTGTAAGGGCTATTTCTAAGAATTGTTTCTCTACCAAAATAACCCAGACAGAAGCTGTGAAATGAGTTGAAGATGTAGCCAGCAATTAAAGAGAATAAATGTGTAAGCCAGTAAGTACTGCTGCATTTGAATCGCAATGCAGTTCAAGAGGAACTTCATTTTAGTGCTTACAATAGGAGTAGACAGTAGTGTACCCTGAATCTTAAATAGGTATGCTTCAAGATGCAAAGTGATTGTGAGGCTTTGTTTGAAGTTCTTCCCATTCCTACCCTGTTAACTCATACAGACTGTATTTGCTTTGGAAATAAAGTTTTTGCTTCAGACATGTGGAAGAAACACAACTATGGTTTCCTTGGAAATATGCTGGATCAACATCGATATATTTAATTTAGTGACCCTTGATTATTTTTTCACACGTGAGGTTCACAGTGCTTGATCCAGATTTAATGTTAAGAATGAAGAATTCAGAAGTGTGTGCTCTCTTCCATCTGGAACAGCCTTAAGTGCATGGAGGAGCTAGTTAGTTTTCTGTGTCATCTTTTGATATTTTGATCTTTTGGTTTTTTATCTCACCAGGAATAGTAGTGGAAGACTGCCTCCTCCTATTACAAAACTTGTTGAAGAATAATAATTCAAATCAGAATTTCTTCAAAGAAGGTTCATACATTCAGCGTATGAAGCCTTGGTTTGAAGTTGGCGATGACAACTGTGGGTGGTCTGCACAGAAAGTTACTAATCTTCACCTAATGCTGCAGGTAAAACAGTTCATCTAACTCCTAAGCACTGCTGGCAATGCTTTTTCAGCTCTCTTGCAATGAAGAGTAAGTGTACCATAAGTTAACTGCAAAATTCATGTATTGTCTCTAGCTCAGAATTGAGCTACCAACATTCATGAGAGGTACTGCTTTTAGCACAAATATTATTGCCGAATTGTGAATTTGTAATGGCTGGTGTATTGCATAACTTCAGTTTGTGAAACTTAAGATGTAACAGTGATTTGAGTTAAATCCATTATCAGAGGTGTTCTGTGTAAAGAATCCTTCTGTATGAATCCATGTATGGCTATGGTGCATTAACAGAGTTCCAGTAGCTGCCTTCACTATGGGTTCAGAGTTATTGATTGTTGGATATCTTACCTTCTGCTCATCTCTCCAAAAAAAGGAAATAAAGTTTTCCTGTTCTGTGCACTTTGTGTGGAAACTGAACATTAATAATGAAGATAGTTTCTCACTTTCTGATATGTAGTTCTGACAAATGGTGAGCCAAGTAACAGATTAGTTACAGCTCGAGTTCTCAACACTTAGTTGCAATGTTTGCAATGAAGTCAGATATTTGAAGATTTTGGCGGTTTTCACTTAAAATCAAATGGCCATCTGTAGTAACAAGATGAACATGCTCTTTAATTGTTGTCTTCTATTTCTATTTTTAGGAGCAATTCTGTTTCATGGCTAAACTTCAAATGGGCATATTTTGTTTGCATTTCAGAAGGTCTCAGGCTGTCTTCACATAGAAACATTTCTTTTTTCTAGCTTGTGCGTGTACTCGTGTCTCCCACAAATCCTCCTGGTGCTACCAGCAGCTGTCAGAAGGCAATGTTTCACTGTGGGTTGTTACAGCAGCTCTGCACAATCCTGATGGCAACTGGAGTTCCTGCTGATATCCTGACAGAAGTAAGAGGGAGCAAGTAGATGTAGGGATGGGGACAACTAAATGGGTGAAAGCAGGAGTCTACAGGGATAACTGGTTGCTGTAGAGACCAACTGAAATTAAAGTACTTGCTAAGAAAGTATTAAGAAAGGTGCAAGAGATGTCACCTTCCTGTGTGGGCAACAGAAATGTAAGGTAGTTTTTTACATTATATTCTGCATCCAGGGAGTATTCATATTTGCTTTTCTGTTGGATTTCAGCATACCCCAGGGTGGCTGAACTGATTCATGTTTTTCCCTGGTTTAGGGGTGTGGTTTTTTTGTTGTTCTCTTTTGAGAGAGTCTAGAAGTGTTCTGACTTGGCAGGTTTCCAATGATGAGGGATTTCTAGCTTCTAGAAAGCCCTGTCAGCAGTGTAGGATGAGGTGTTAATTCCTTGATAAAATGATATGCTTAGATTGAGTGTAGACTGGTTGCTTTGGCATGGCCTCCATTCCAATGCTTTTATCTCTTAAAAGGTTTCACCTTTCAACTTTAAAAATGTCCACTTTAACTGGCTGTCATAGCAAAACTGATCTGACATAGAAAATTTAATTGGAGGTAACTAGGTATGGCAGAGCTGTTTGAGATTTCTGTCCCTTAAGTTTTGCTCATAATGCTTCACAGCTGATAGTTGTTTGGATTTAAATTGAAATGGTTTTATTGAATAAATTTCTGTGCTGAGACTTGGTATGTTTTTTTGCTACTGAGTTGTCAGGGTGATCTTGAATGATTTTGAGTGATCTCGATGGTAATTATGGCTCACATTTAACTGTCCATTTAATTTTTTTCTATGTCTTTTCTGTAGACTATTAATACTGTATCAGAGGTCATTCGAGGATGCCAGATGAATCAAGACTACTTTGCCTCTGTAAATGCACCTTCTAATCCACCAAGGTAGAGGAAGAAAAGTGTTTAACTGTGTTAGGTAATGATGTATTGGTATGGGCAGTGGCAGTCTAATCCAAAAGATTGTTTAAATTGAGAATTTGGAATTAGGATGCAGAGCAACAGCTTCAAGTTCATGTTGGGTGTACCAGATATAGCATAGAGGTGTTGGGTGTGTTTCCACAGGGATGAGGCCTAGAACTGATTTTATTTGTTGTGTTGTACCTGAAAAGCAAATGGGCAGTAGTTGAGAAAATCCTAGATTGGGACGAGCTGCCAGTGTCAGCCAGAGGACAGTGTTTACAAAAGGATTAGAGGCTAGGAAAATAGGCAGGTAATTGATATTTACTCAGACTGGGGAACAGCAGGTGTTGGCTTAATGAGATCTTAATCTCAACATTTGAATATGAGGGTGAGGGTAGAAAAAGAGCATTCTGTAATAAAAGTTGTTAGTGGCTTTTCGAGGCATCTTCTACAGTATCACTGAAGCTAGCAGGGAGTAGCAGGGAACTCAATGGGAAATGAAAATATTGTGGAGGAACACTAGCTCACTGCAGTCATGTATAATGAATCTACTGTTTGTGTTTTAAGTAACTGAAGAACTTTGGTATTAAAGGTTTTACAGAAGTGTTTAAAATGTAATAGATGGAGTGGGCAAAAGTCTGTTTGCTTACCTGGAAAACACACTTGATAATGTATCTGCAGTTGTCTTCATTCACAGCTTTGTCCTAATGGTTTTCCTTGTTTCTTTCCAAACAGACCTGCAATTGTCGTGCTTCTGATGTCCATGGTAAATGAGAGGCAGCCTTTTGTGCTGCGTTGTGCTGTTCTCTACTGTTTCCAGTGCTTTTTATACAAAAATCAGAAAGGACAAGGAGAAATTGTTTCAACGCTTCTGCCATCTACTATTGACGGTACGCAAAGCTAACGCCTCTGCAGTGAATTGTAAACTAGCACAAATGTTTACTGCATCAACTGTTGTCTTTTCCAAAATTATTTACCTGCCATTAAGTGTCTGATCTAAGCAAGATGATTTGGCTTACGACTTCTCTAAAACTTGACTAGTTTCATTTTTCTGGGTTTTAACTGTATATTGATGTCTTAAATATTTTGTCGGTTTTGTGGCTTGCTTTAATCTCACTTGTACCTCTTGGCCATTCTGGTAGCGACAGGTAACTCTGTCTCAGCTGGCCAGCTGCTCTGTGGGGGCCTCTTTTCCACGGACTCTCTCTCAAACTGGTGTGCTGCTGTGGCCCTGGCCCACGCGTTACAGGAAAACGCCACTCTAAAAGAACAGCTCCTGAGAGTTCAGCTGGCGACAAGCATTGGCAACCCACCAGTGTCGCTGCTGCAGCAGTGCACCAACATCCTTTCGCAGGTATGGCACCAACTGCCCCCCTGCTGTGGGTTAAAACTCTGGGAATCCAGGAAGAATGCTGCTGTTGTGCAGATGCACTGCAGGAAGACATGAGTGCTAGCTTGATGAGGAGAAGGATTTTTTTTTTCAGGCTGTTTTTAATCTTTACTTAAAGCACTCTATGCTTCAGGGGGAAGAGAAAAGCAAGAAATCTTGCTTTTTTATTAGTGATTGCTGCTTGATGTTGTCTTGCAGTAGGCAGAGGGTCCTAAAGCATCTAGACCTTAAACTTGGTTTAAGAGGCAAGGTAAACTGGCAGGATCCCCAGTCACGTTGTTGCTGAAGTGGTGCCTGGTTAGTATTTAACCTGTAACTGTTAACTTGAAACATCTTGAAAATACCAGGCTCTCATGTATTGATTGTTGTTAGTTTTGCTATTCAAAGCTAAAAGCTGTTTTGAACTTCCTCAACATGTTAACATGTGGTTTAGTGAATGAGAAGTGAGTGGACTTAATCTCCTAGCCCCTGCTTCTTTGTGACATTTTCTTCTGTTATGCATGCTTTTATCCCGAATGGTTGTAATATCAATGAGCTGGTTAACTCTGGCAGCAATTAAACTTCTCTGCAACTGCGAATAATGGCAGAATGCTGGAATTTGGAATTAGTTCTTGTGACTTTTCAAATCTGTCTTACCTGAAAATAGACAGTACTCCATTTTATCTGTTGCCTGGCATTTTTGTCAAAGGTAAATTACTGAGTCAGTAAAAGTGCCTGTGGCTCTTCAGCCTTAAATGACCCAAGGGACTCAAACTTTGGGGGGATGTTTCTGAAATGTGTTCCATTCAAGGTTCTCAAGTAATGTGTATATAACTTGCAGGGTGATAAGATCGACAGACGGGTATGTATGTTTTGGCACAGCTTCGGCATTTTCTTGCCAAAAGCAGGCCTTTTCCTATTGTCTTGGGTTTTGCTGGGGAGGTTTTCTTTAACTGCTTTTTGACGTGTTTGCACTTACAGCTTTGTGTTGCAGTTGGGTTTGGGTTTTTTCCTAGCATAACAAGCTCTTTCTGTGTCTCCAGGGGATTCTCTGGGGGTGCTCCACAAAACTATGGGATAACGATCTTGGGTAGCACGGGTGCTTTCTTTCCAGTGGGGTGGACTCATTCACCATCTGTTCACCTACGAGATGTACTTTCTTGTAAGAAAAATTAAAAATGCTCTTTTCTTAGATGGGCCTGTAGCAAACAGCTGATACAATCTGAAGTGGGAACATGCTGCTTATTTTCTGACTGCTAAAAGAAAAACCTTCTGGTCACTTTCTACATTTTTAACAGCAGAAGTTTTAACCTTGGAGCTATTAGTTGTGAGTAACAGGGATCTCATTACTAGCAAATGACCCCTGAAGCAAGTTGTTTGACTTTCAGACTGTGTTACATAAGTTGGTTACTGCTAAGTTGGTTATTGGCATCAGAAAAAACAGTTTTGAAATATAGCTGCTGTGGAATTGTCTGTTTTATTTACCACATTTATCACAGTTATCCTGAGAGGTGGGGTTGTTATCAGTCCTGAATTATAGAACAGCAGCCATGCAGAGCTGTCATCTATCACAGTAGACATTATGGTATGTCTAGAAAATAGCCATGTGGGGGTTTTTTAGAGAGTGTTTTGGACTATGTGGAAATCGTTAGGCAGAACATGTTAATTTGACCTCAGAACAGTATGTGGTCCTTGAGAATAGATGTGGTTTGTGACTGCTTCCAGCAGATGACTGTAAATGCTGGGTTACAGGAGCAAAAGTAACTTTGTATTTCTGACAAGATAAGCAACTTATACCAATGTTGTCTTAAGAAGCACAAGGTGTACCAGTATGCTGTAGGGCAAGACTGCCAGTCACAGTTATTTCCAGCACGTGTGACCTGGCTAGTAGTGTGGGGATGGTAAGAGCCTGTATTTGTAAATGTGAATGAGGGGAAAGGGGTTTCTAGTGTTGCTTGTTTGTTGTTTTTGAAGCAAGCATTTATTTTTGTTCAATGAGGGGAGAATTGACTTGATCTATTGACAAATTTTGGCATGACTGATGTCTTTGTGCACATAATGGGTGTCATAGCCATTTTGTCAGTAATTACTCAGTCTGAACTTCTAACTTCCTTGGACTGATTCTGGTCTCTCCAAGTAACTTCTTCTGTCTATCCCAGAAGGGTGAAAGCAGCATTGCATGGGTGGTTACTGGGAAATTAAATGCAGACTGCCAGCAATTAAACTGGTTAAGTATAGCAAAGTCTGGAATTTGTAGAAATAGGAGCTTGCTGGAGGGGGGGTTAAGCCAAGTGGCCAGTTCTCTGGTTTGATAGAGGTTTTACGGGTGAGCACAGGGAGGGGCACAGCTCTCCCCCTAGAGTGGAAGTACTGGGGAAAAGGTATTCCTGGAAGTTTTGAGGTAGTCTGAGGTGTGAGGAGCGATGATTGGGGAAAAAGGGCAATTTCTCTCTTGTGGTACTTGCAGGTGGGAGCTTGCTGCAAGTGTGGAGGGTAGACGCTCCATGCATCCAGTGGATGCAGAACACTCCATCCTTCAGTGCTGCTGTATTAGGGTCATGTTTCCCCGAAGGAGTGTCTGGGGCAGGTTAAGTCATACAGTTGGCAGTGTCATGAGGCTGTTAATGCATCTAATCTGGAAGTAATTTGGGCAGAACCGGTGCTTCACTCTTGGGGTGAAGCAGTGTACAGCCAGTGTGATTTCCAGGATCTGTTTTCAACTGAAGTGACTCTGTAGTTCTGTGAGATGGCAGTGAGGAGGCAAATCACCTGTCTAGAGGCTTCAGTATAGCAAGGTGGGCCTGCAGGTTCTGCAGTGTTCTGCAGGTTCTTCAGCTAAGCTGCTTGACAAGACAGTACTATGGTAGTGCACTACACAAGTGTCATATGGCAGATTTTCTGTATGGGCTTGTAAGACCTATGATTTGTCACCTTGTGTCTTAATTCATGCTTCACCTGAAGACTGGAGTGAGAACACAGTTTTTAGCCTTACCTAGTGGATAATAAAAAGTGGTGAGACAGCTCTTTGGGCATCCTGTCTTGTCTTTTGGGGTAAACCTCCTATATGCTAGTGAATTTCTCTTAAATGTGCCTTGTCATTAGACTGTCTTTGAGATAAATGACACCTCATGAGCAGAGATCTGGAGGTGTTGTGTTGCATGCAAGTCATTCAATTAATTACCAAGTGCAAGCTGGGTAGGGGAGATGCAGTATGGTGATGGGGGGAAAAGCTAAATGAGCCAGTGCAGGGGAAAGGAGAGGGCAAGAGGACAACAGTTTGGTGGGCACTATGCAACTCACAGTGAGATCTAGGTCAGTGGAAACCAGTTGTGGCCTTCAGTTAGAAGGGTGGCAGCAAGGAAGATAATCTGTGTGTTAATGCAGCAGCCCTACAGGGTCACAACATAGCTACAGACAAACCTATAGTAAAGAGTAAACTGATTGCTAGTAGGGCGTGTACTACTCACTGTGAAATACAACAGGTGGGTGCTGTGGGGTTGGTGGTGGTGGCTGTGTTCTCTGCTCTGACATCGTTCACTTGGGTATCGGGAAGTAATAATGATAAAGGGCCAGATGCTTCCTCTCCTATGTGTGCAGCATTAGGGATGGCAACCACAGACTCGGTATCTGTAATCTGTGTTCTTGTCCTCTAAGGAGGTCATTCCATCTTAGTGGTGGTGATGTACTGCAGTCAGAGCACCTCAGAAGGAAGTCCATGAAGACAGTCTCTTCAGAACTTGGTATTTTCTTTGAGTTGCTAAGACTCAATTCCTGTCTTGTGGTCCATGGTGGCAGTGGGGTAGCTGGGAGCCTCCTACAGAAGAACTGTTTGCCACACTGCTACTCACTGGCTGTTTTGATGGGCAAACTGGCTTATTCAAAGACAATGGGGGGCTTCCCCCACCCCCCAATGCTTAGCTAAAGTTAAAAACAACACTGTCTTGAGCTCTAAAGCATAGTGATTATCAGAGGAAAGGATGGAAGTTCAGTGTCTCAAATGCAGGTAACTGTCTCAAACACAGACTTTCTTTGTTGTTGATGAATACTTCTCTCTTTTGTCACTGTCTTGATCCCTGTGACCACTTGTTCCAGTGTATTTTCTTGTCCCCTTCTGAAGATATCTCAGCAGTTCTGTATGCCTCATCTTGGCTTTAAGACTTGACTTTATCTTCCAGTTACTTTACCCAATTTATTAGGTGCTTGTGTGAAGCTTAGTTTTCCATGCAGGGAAAGCTTTTCTTGGTTGCCTTCTGAATGTTGACTATTGAAAGAGATGTATGCCTGTCGTAATGCTGCTGTGCTCAAAATATCTGCAGCAAAGACAAGGGGGACAGAATTGAGAAGTCAGTTTATAGCTAAAGACTTAATTTTCCTCATTAACAAAAACAAATACTGCAGTTGGCATTCCTCTTATGGCTTAATGTGCATATTGTTTGAACCAAAATCCAGTCCAGTATTATCTTTCTTTACTTGGAAGATAATTAGGAACACATAGCTCTTTTTTTTTTTAGTCAGCAGGGGAAGTCTTAGTGATGCATCTCTTCGTATAGGAATCCTTACTTAACTTAATTTACATCTTGTTCCTTCTTTACAGGGGTTGTGTATGTGTGTTCCTTCATGTTACCCTAGTATTAATTATAAATGCAGAACTAATTTGTTACAATTTGTATTGGTGCTGATTTGTACTGAGTCATATTTCACATCTGTGTTGCTTGTTGTTTTGCTCTGAAAACAGTTAAATATAAATGGTTTAAAACTTGTTTCATCAAAGCACTAAAGCTGTGTTCAGTATAACTAACTAATACATATTTTGAAAGATGTGACTTGTCATTTTTAAAATGATGAGGTGAAAGTGGGCAAGTTCTGAATGAGTACAGCTTTTTTTGGTATTTGAGTCCTCCACTGTGGAAGGATAACAATGGGGGGTTTTATTCTTTTCAGGGCAGCAAAGTACAGACCAGGGTTGGATTACTGATGTTGCTTTGCACATGGCTAAGCAACTGCTCCATTGCTGTCACCCACTTTCTTCACAATCCAGCCAATATACCTTTTGTATCCTTGACCTGCTTGCAGAGAACCACTTGCTTTGAAATTACTTGGATTACTCACATTCAGGTTAAATGCTGATCTAGATCAGTTTGCAGGGAGACTGCATGACATGAAAGAAAATGCATTGGGGCATGAGATATAACCAGCCTTTTGTTGACAACGCTCTGCGTACACTGACCTGTAAGATGTGCATGTAAAGTACTGTGAAAAATTACATCATTCCTGCAAGCAAAAAGTATTTTTTATTGTGACAAGCCCATTGATATTTTTAGTGTTATTTTATGCTTATACCAGAGAGGCAGGAAGAATGTTTCCTATTTCTGTGCTTGCTTTTCAGGAAAAAATGTGATTAAAGTAAATAATGCTAAACTGTCACCTTATCTAAAATGAAAGTTTGTTTTGGAACAACTAAACCTCTTTGCTTAAGCAGTTACTGAGAAAAGACATTTCAGGGAAGCCTAAAAAAAATGAAGAACCCAAGTCCTTTAAAATAGGAGCTAGCTTTGGGAGGGTTTCGTCAGTTATTTTGCCTACTTCCTTACCAAGCTTGGGTTTATGAGTCAAAACAATTTTAATTGGGAATGTAAACAGGGAGAAGTATGCTACATGTGTTGTGTTTATGAAGTATCTTAAATATCCTTAACAAGAGCTCTAGCTTACAGGGCAGATAGCTGAAAACCTTGGAGAAGAGGAGCAGCTTGTCCAAGGCCTGTGTGCACTTTTGCTTGGCATTTCCATCTACTACAATGACAATTCCCTTGAAAATTATAGGAAGTAAGTATGATGTAGAAATAAGAAAACTGTAGGAATGCTTCTGTGAATGGCAGATGGTGGTTTAAGAAAGAGGCTTTGAACTGAGGTGGTGCAGTTAAGAATATTTGGTTAAATGTCTCCTATCTGTGTTCCTTACAGGATGCAAAATAACACCCCTCTAGCTAGGCAAAGCAGGTAGTGGTTTTGCATAGGTTGTCCTAATGTGTGTATTTCTGGGCTGAGAACAGATGCCAGTGGCAACTGAAAAATTGCTTCTTGAATACGAAGCACCTAGTGCAGTTGAGACAGATAATCAGAGTTGTAACTGCAAAAACCACCTTGAGGGAAGGATGGGTTCATTTCTCTTCAAGTGCTGCATTGTGATTGATTTGTCTCTTCCTTTTAGAGAGAAGCTGAAACAGCTGATTGAGAAAAGGATTGGCAGGGAGAACTTCATTGAGAAGCTTGGCTTCATTAGCAAACATGAACTTTATTCCAGAGCTGCTCAGAAACCACAGCCTAGTTTTTCTAGCCCAGACCACATGATGTTTGATCATGAATTTACCAAGCTTGTAAAGGAATTAGAAGGTGAGATGTTATGCTTATTTCTGTAGTTTTTGTGATGAACTGATGACTGAACTACCAAATGTGCTGGATGTAACCCTCGTGAAAAGTAGTGTGATGGTACTAAAATGGAATGTTCTGAAAAACATGTTACAGTAATAGCTCTAAGACGTCATATATTCAAGCTCACAGTTCAAGTATTTAGTAAAAATACTCTCAGTACAAGCCCATAATCAGCTTGTACTAACTGGATAACTTTATATTCTTAGGTGAAATGATTCTTAATACATGCAGTGAGTTATCACACACTGTGGCCAAGAGGTATATTTACCTGTGCTCACATAGAGACTAGATTATTGAGCATATACGATGGTCATAGAAGCTTGATTCATGCAAGTAAGTAATCTAGGATCTGCTGTTTCTGATTCATTAAGAAAAATGATGAATGCTGAATTTTCTGACTCGTTAAAAAAATAAGGACTTTCTTTAGTGTTTTCTGCCCTTCACAAAAGACAGGTTGTCATCATCCTTACCCTCTAACTAATGTCCTCTTTATTAATATAGCCCAACAAATTGGTCTGGAGAAGGAAAAAACCTTGAAGCAGCAACTGTAAAGATGGTTTTGCCCAATCACATTTCATCTGTGTGTTGCCCTTGTAGTCTTTTAAGTCTTTCACTTATTTGCACAACCACTTGGGCAACAGTTGCAGTGGAGCCATAATGGAAGTAAAACACACCTTTTCTGGTAGGAAGGACTCAAACCACCCCTTTGCTTTTCTGAAACTGTGTAAAACAGTAAGTGTGCAAACCTTGCTATAAAAAAAAAAATGCTGTTTCCTATTTTCTTAAAACTGTTTGTGACAAATGCTTCTTTTTAAAGTGCAGGTTGAGTTTCTAATGCCATGAACTCAGTTAAATGGGGTGAGGCTGCAAGACTGTTTTGAGGACAAAACAAGATGGGTGAACTGGGCTTTAGTTGACAGAAACTGTTTTTGGCAGGTGTCATAAGTAAAGCTATTTACAAATCCAGCGAGGAAGATAAAAAGGAGGAGGAGGTCAAGAAGACACTGGAACAGCATGACAACATTGTGACTCACTACAAAAAAGTCATTAGAGAGCAGGTAAGAGGGAGTAATACAGTACATGTGCCTCCAGATGTTGTTTGTTGTGGCTTTTGGAGGCACCAGAGTGCTGTCTGATACCTGATGTTCCAAAACAAGTAACAAGGGATCTAGCAATCCAGAAACACTCTTAAAACACTTAAGCCAAGTTCTGATTCAACTGAAATGTCAGTGTTAGAACATTGGTTAAGTATAATTATTTTCCTGGGGTACATCTGCTCTTCCCCGTGGTTAAGTGTTTCTTTTCAAATGAGTAACTGGAGAACTTGCAGCCCTTTACAAAGAAATAAATTCTTAGTTCTGTGCTCTCACCTTTGAAAAGTGACAGATGAAATGTGGCTGAAGGAAGAAATGAAGTTTGTCAGTGAACTTTGGGTATACCTGCTGTGGTTGGACTCTTCAGTTTTTTTTCCAAAGGTAGTTCAGTTGTTTTGTTGCCACAGCTTAGACTGAGAAGCAGAGGAGCAGCTAATCAACTGAAATAGCTAATGGGGAACTGAAGTGTTTTAGTTCAGGGATCTGGATTGGACACAAAATATAGTGGTACATGTGGAATTAAGGGGTGCTTTTGAACTGCCAGTGAGGCTTTATTGGTCATGTGATGACTGTGATTACCATGACTTTTTTAAAGACTCTTGAAGGGACCAAATTCATGCAGGCTTCAGTGTGATGGAGAAAAATTACTATCATCAGATTAAATGTATTTTCTTTTTCTTTCTCCTGCTGTCCCTGGTGTGGGGATGCTGGAGGTCTCCTCCAAAAGATTTGGAAGGCATTGATCTGGTGTGACAGGCTGCTTCTGTTTTTCCCAGGCTTTTTTCCTAGGAATAGCTATCTAGGTTTGCATGAGGCTTTTCTGCTTATCTGTCATAGGTAGCACTGACAGTGTCACTAACCAGTGCTGTGTTATGGTGGAGTTAAGGTTTTTCTGTCTTTATTTGCACTCCTGACAGTACTGTATTGAAAAGTGTTATTACTCCGAGTGTCTTTTTTTTTTTTTCCTTTCACAGGACCAGGAGCTTGAAGAATTAAAACAACGAATTAACACTTTAACATCGCAAAATGAACAGCTCCAAGGAACAGTTACACAGCAGGTGTCGCAGATCCAACAGCATAAGGACCAATATAATCTACTTAAAGTACAGCTAGGTAGGCTGCAGAAAGAGTAATAAAAAAGTAATCTTATTAGTGCAAAGATATATTGTGTGATTAATGACAAGCTACAGAACAGCTCTAGCAGACGACCTGCTATCACTTCAGGCATGCTGTTGTGTATTCTGCAGTGTATGAAAACTTCCCATAGTGGTGATATGTACCTTTTTCAAGTTGATGTGCAAACAATTTTTTTTGAGCATCAGATTTGCTTCATTATCTAAAAATATTAGGGTTTTGCTTTAAGTGCTTTTAAACTTGTAAATGAGGCTTAATTTTTTTGTTGCTTTATGCTCAAGTCTTGGGTCTTGAAATAATATTACCGTTTTCTGCAAGATCTGTTTCAGCACTTCAGCTAGGGCCTATCTTTCACGTAGGCCTGTTCATGGGGAAAACAAGCACCTGAAGATGACCACCGTAGACTGGACAGTTCACTTAGATGGACCCACAGACCTACTAGGATTAGCAGTAGCTTCTGACCTGATCCTGGTGTCACTTTGGTTGCCCATGATGAAAGCAAAGCCCTTCCTGGCTACCCTAGCTACTTCCCTGCAGCGGTGTCTGGTGGGGGGTGAGAGCTGAAGCTTGCTGTAGGAACCTTTGGCTATCAGGGAGCTGCTGGTAGAGGCCTCCTGCACCTTTATTTCTTAAGTTTGTCCAAAGCAGTTGTTGCTGTTCAGACTTAGAACGTGAACAGATGGGCCACAGTGTGTGCTGAAGTTTGGTTCTGTGAATGAAAGCATGAATTAGGGAAGAGTTGTGGTATGGCGGGTGTGTAAGATGGGGCCTATTACTGTCACTAGAGAGGTTGCTAACTGAATGCTTAGATCAGGGCAGTATGTTCAAGTTATTCAAAGGTCAAGATGCCTCATAACCTGGATATGACATGATTTCAAAAAGTAATTCTGCCTTAGGATTATTTATGATTACAAATACCTAAGGAAACAGTTGTTCTTCCTCTATAGAATGACTTGTCTGTGAGCTTACTTTGGATTAACTGAATGACTGAAGCAGCATGGAGATGCAGCCACAAATACATACTTGAAGGAATGGCAAATTAGAGCTCTTCATTCAGCTTTTGATAGAGAATTCTTAAATACTCTGCTTTGGTTCTTGAGTTAGAATGGCTTGCACTGCTCTGTGGGGCGGGAGGAGGATGGGCGATAAATTCTTTAACTGGTGAATTTTAAGCTAACTTCAAAATGATGCTAGCGTTTGTGACCTTTGTTATAAACCCCATCTTTTAGGAAAGGACACTCAGCATCATAATTCCCACAGTGATACGTTTCAGATGAATGGCATTCAGATGGAAGAAGTGAGCAAATTGAAAGAGGAGTTGGAAGAATGGAAAAAGAAGCATGAACTGCTGCAAGGGCAGTTAAGAGAAAAGGATTCTGTGATTGAAAAATTGGTAAGTGCTAACTGTCTCAGCAGAACTTGATGCAGCTTCCAGTTCCTGTTTCCAAATGTAATTTGTCTTAAGCTGTGTAAGTCCTCATTATGATGACAATCAAGCAATCATAACTGATTGCAGGCTGGTAATAGGAAATATGGTGGGAGATGGCTTGAGCAGAGCCTTTTCTGCTTCACACTGTTTCCAAGAGTAATTTGTGCAGCTGACCTGTTGTGCTGTAGAATCAGTGGGTTTTAGCATGTTTTGGGAAAAAATGGTAAGCATCTCCTAAGAGCTTAGTGGGGGTAATTCCTAAGACATTTATGGTGGCCTGCTTGTCAAAATGCAGGATGATGCATGCTGCTTTTATTTTGTGCACATCTTCTGCATTTGAATTGGTGAAAGATGCTTTTGCATCCACTTCAAGAGACCATCCAGCTGCTTTCATTTAATCAGAGAGCTTTGACATGTATTTCTTAGCCTGTTTGTACCATATCTGCTAGGGACTCTTACCACACAAGCACAGTTTGTTTTGTGTTCTAACAACATGACTATAGTCTGTCTAGTTCTATGGCTGATTTTCTTGTTATTACAGAAGACTTCACAGTTGGAAATGGGAGCAACAGAGCAGTCTTCACAGACCAGCAAATCTGGTGGCTTGGAGCTCAGTAATGAACTGCAGAAGGTGAACTTGTGGTACTTCAGCAAAGCTGCGGCAAAGAGCGGTAGCTCGGCATGGGAAGGGAGCTTTGTCAGACTTCAGGAACATGATTCCTGAGCATGTTGATGTCTTTAATGGTGTACCTTTATGTGGTGATGGTATCTCATCTTGGAGCATCAAGATTATGCATCCAAAAATGAATCAGTTGTTTTTTCTAAGCACATTTGAGCCAGCAAAAGACACTTCAACTGACTCTTCAGACTTGCAAAATCTATCTGGTTATCCATTGCAAAATGTATCTTAAAATGTTATTAAAGCTTCCAGGTATTAGATGTACAGCAAGAGTGTTTAAATAGCTGCAGATTCAGTACCTTAAGGTAGCTGTTGCTCAAACAATAGTCAGTTTCTGAGTAGAGAACTAATAATGCCTGGATTGATAAGTCATAATGGGTTTCTGCATGAAGAATGGTAATGAGGAGAGGATGCTAATGGGAGTGCTAGTGGTGTGAAATGCCTTTATAAACACAGTTGGGGCTCAGACAGGTGCCTTGGTTGGGTCTTCCACAGAAGAGAGTTAGTAAGAGCAGAATGGAAAATGCTGCATATTGCTGACTAGTTTTGTCTTCTGGAGAAAAGGCTGCTGTGCTCTCATTGAGAGAGAGATGTGGCTTTCCTCTCATGTGTATTAGGATGAAGCAGTTAGCCTGGGAGCATTTTAACTGAAGAACAATTTAATGTAACTACTTTGCTTTATCAAATTAACTTAAAAGTATGTTTTGTCTTTGTTTCCCAAAGGAATTAGAAATGCTTAGGAGTCAGATTCAACTACAGTCTGCAGAAATATCTAAGCTTCAGACTGAGAATCAAAGGCTACAAATAATGGTACCAGTGAAAAATTTCCTTATTTTCTCTTTGGGGACTAAACCTTGAAGGCTTTGCTTTCCTGCTTATGCTGTCTATAGCTATTGTCCTAAATCAAGCTTGTTTTAAGAGTATCCATCAGCAAGTGATTCCAACAGTGTTTTAAAGGAAGTAACATGTTAACTAGACAAATCCTTCATGAGGAAAGAGGTGACTTCCAGTGGAATTAATGTTCTGTGATGCCACTGGTACTTTGTATTTTAAACAAAGGAATAACAACCATTCAGCGTGTTCAGCTTGTACCCTGATCAAACGATATAGTTTCTTGAGACACAAATGCATGATATGTACGTTTAGAGGAATAGTTATTCTTCTGAACAGGTGAGGATACTTATTTGAAAGTTGACGTACAGTTGAATGGCAAATGGTAGGTGCATCTGTCTGTGCAGACCTCCAAATGCTTCAGAGCTGTGTATTGGAAAGATTAGCTAATAAAGCCTTATAGAATAGCTGAATAAATGCATTGTGTCCTCAAAACTAGCTAACAGCATTAGAAAGTGAATGTTGAGCTAGAGAACTTAAACAAGTCATGTGTAAATGTTAGATGTTTTCTTTGCAGAGCAAACAGATAAAGCTGCAGGAGCATGGGCCACACAAACAACTGAAACAATGACAATATGTGATATTTGGTGCTCAAGCAGAATGCAAGTAGCTCTTGTGTGCCCTGACAACTCTGCTATAATGAACACAGGGTACTTGGTCCGTGACAGCTGGACTCCCTTAAACTCATGCTTCTGGCTGGTTTGTTCTGACTTGTGCACCAAATATTAATTTTGATATTGCAAGAAAGAGGACATGTGGGGAAAATATCAAGTGCTTAATGTACAGATCATCTGAGAGAGGAAGGCTTTTAAGGCTTCCACTGTCAGCAGTCTCAGCTGCTCTGATACGAGATGCCGTTGCACATGTGTTGCCCATGTGTGTTCATGAGGCAGAGGCAATGCAAGTGCTCCCTGCTGCCACCAGCTGTCAGACCAGCTCTTGCCATCCTGCAGACTGCCTACCTTTCCTAGAGCTTTGCTTAAGCCTGGTAGAACTGGAGAAGCAATTATCTTGAATTCATGCCATGCTGCAGTTTTAGCTGAAAGACAGCTGCCACATTTTAGAAATGATTACTTTGGGTAGGGCTGGATGAGACTAAACTATTTGTATTTTTAGTAGTCACATACAAAGATTTGGATATTTAGCTGAATAAAAAAAAATCTTTGACACTTAAGAAGCATCTGAGTGAAGGCTGGTGGCCTGTAATAGACAAGGTCTGCCTAGAAAAAAACCCTAACAGTCTCTTTAGAGCGAAACTTCTATGAAATAAGGGTTGCACCTTGTGTTGTGCTTTTTGTGTGCACTTGCATATGTGTTTGAGACCCCAGAAAACAGAGATCTGTTTCCTCGTGCCTTGCAGCACAGGATGTATATAACTGCCACACCGTGAGAAGACAATATGCGCTTAAATTCTACAACTGACTTACTGTGTAACATCTTAGGTTGCTGTCTTTGTATGTGAGGTAGTCAGTGCTCTGATAGCAAATTTTTTGTCCACAGAACACAACTGCAGATCCCGTGGTAGGAGACAGTGGCGCAACAGCAGCAAACAACTCCGAATTGGAGGGACGACTTGAGCAAGAAATAAAAGAATTGAAGGTTGGTAGTGCATGAACACCAAACCAAGTCACTTGTGATGCTCAGCCTTCAGTTAGGACAACTTCTACAGTAACGAAAGGCTTTGGGTGGAAGTGGTTTGTTTCCTCAGCATTTTAAGTGTTTGAGGCTATGTAGGGGGAAGCTGGGTGTGTCTCTTCTTTTTTCACTTGGCAGATGTAGGCCTTTGTCTTTAAAGAGTTGGTAAAGGCAGTCTATGAAATAGCTTTACTCTGATATGGACAGTCCAGTTTGGCTGGAAGCAAGGTAGCCTCTGTTAAGACTTCTACCTACCTTACTCCTGGTTGGTAATAAGGGGAGTTTAGGTAAGAAAGTGTGTGGGAGCAAGGCCACAGGGCATTTGGTGGGGTTGGAGCTGTTAAAGGTAGCATATGGAATGTGTTTGTAGGAAACAAGGCTTCAGCTGTTCCAATACTTATGGTGTAACTGGATGTGGGATTTTTCCTGTTGCCAGAGTGAAGTCAAAGCCCTTTCTGAGGAAAAAGAATCACTAAAACAGCATCTGGATTCATCCAGTAGTACGGTTGCTATCTTGCAAGATGAGAAAAGCAAACTTCAGCAAGAAGTTGCAGAATCGAAGAAAGAACAGGATGATCTTCTGGTGCTTTTGGCTGACCAGGATCAGAAACTGTCTGCACTGAAGATCAAATTGAAGGATCTTGGTGTACCGGTAAGCAAAACAATGGGTCCAGCAAGTTCTCAGGTCCTAGGCAGGTCTGAGCAATGTGGGTATGGCAATACTTGATCCAGTAAGTCTGGTGAGGCATCTTTCTATAAATACGGGGTTGTTGAATCTACCAGAGTTGCTTTCTCAACTTATATTGACAGCCATCAATAACAGATGATGACTGCCTTGTGAAAGAGTGTTCAGCTTAGGGATGTTTGAGACATACTTGCCAAACTCCTGTGAGGAAAACTTGTCATGTGTATGTCTGGAACAACACCTGACCATGTGCCTGGCCTTGCTGCAGCTTATCCTGGCTGCCAACTAGAAAGCAGATGATGGTCCTGTTATAATTCTAAGCAGTTGTTCCACAGATAATACCAGTGATAACTAGAAATCTTTAGTCTGCTCTTAAGCAGTGCTGAAAACTGTCAGGGCAGTTTCTGCGAGCCTTGTCATCTGGCTTGTTTCTTTCAAGAATGTTTGTGGCTCACAGCTGGATGTGTGACTGATTGTAATTAGGATGTAAAGTGGCTGTTGGGCTGCAGTTACTGTGGCTGAATGCCAGGCTAGAGCCTGGGTCTCCTATCAGGAGACAATCATTGGCGTTTATGTGATCCTGCTTAAAGAAGGGGTTGCGTTTTGGTAGTTAACAGTCATCTGGTTCAGCTTCAGCTGCAGGAAGTGTGTTGGGCGGAGGCATTATTTGTATTGAAAAGTATTCTGTAAGTGTAGCTGAGGAATCTTTGAGTCTGACTTTTAAATTACTTAAATGGGGAGAAAATACCCTAGAAGACATTCGTAGCTTCACCTGTGGCACTGCAAAGTACTATACAGACATGTTTTCCTCTTCACCCTATTTGGTGAAGAATGGGGGTTTTAGTTCGTGCAACTGTATGGGAAACTGAAGGGCATATGAAGTTGCTTACTCAAATGTACCGGTCAGAACTGATGGTGGTGAACAGAGGTGGCTGTTCCCAGCAGTCAGCCACACTTAGCAGAGGAGTTAAAAACTCCATGACATTACAAGATGACAGCTGCCTTTAGTAAGCACTATTTGATACAGCATGATAATTTTAGGTTAGCTTTAAGTTTGCTTTGACTTGTTTAGCATTTGTCTTGCCTTCAAAAGGTTGGAACGGAGTTAAGGGATGTTATAGCTCACAAGAAATCTTTCTTAATTTCAGGTTGAAGATGAAGATGATATTGAATCTGGAGATCAGGGGGATGAAGATGAGGATGGAGATGAAGAGGAGCAAGACTAGAATGCTTTTGTGTGTTACCATGAAAACTAGATTGCATTGTTATTGGGGGAAAAAAAAAAATCTATTATTGGTATACAAAGCAAAACATCTGCTTATGAGAAGCAGACAGGGAAGTGGCAACCAGTGGGACTAGTTATAAGATACTGAAGTGTTTGAAAACCCTTCATACTAGGTAAAGCAAACAAAAAAACACTGTTTAAGTTCTACATGAGTATTCCAAATTGTACTTGTTTAGAAATTGCTTTAGACACTGTTTAAAGCATGGGATGACAATGTTGCTGCCTCAGTTCATTGTCATTGACAGAAGTTCTGTGCATTTGTCTATGGTTTTAACCTTCTGGAACTCTTAACACGATTAAATACAAAAGTATTTGGTTTAACATCTGTCAGATGGAATCATTGCCCCTGCCTTCAGCATGGAGCTTCAGTGTAATTTGTGGCTTCCCTTAAAGAGCAGCAGCAACGAGGTGGAAGGGTTGGGGTGGCTGCGGTGTGCAGTGGCCACTGCGCCGGCCTCATGGGATAGTTCTCTAGGTGCGGGTGGACCTGCACAGCGTCGAGTGCCTTGACACCTGATATGGCTGCATGCGGAACCTCCCTGGGGAACCGCAGTGCTATGAGAATAACGTGGAAGAGGTTTCATGGAAACCTGCACAAGACAGGTAGCGTTTTTAAGAAGAACCTCTATGGAAAAACAAAGACCAATATACTCTTTCTAAAGATCTAATATGCTACCGAGTCAGCCTAAAAGTAAGAATCTCGTTGACTACTTCAGTAAGGAAATGAAAAATATGATTTATATAATTTATTGGCTCTTGACGAGTGAATAAAAGATAAAATTTTAAAAGAAAAAACTGAATACAGTAAATGCATCAGTTTCTTTTTTTGGTAATAAAAATAGGTATGTCCACTTAGTACTCATTTAATTCTCTTGTCCTGTTTTAATAAAGTATATTTTAATACACATGTAAAATTGTCTAAAACCAGTCTAGGGTGGCAGATGAAAGAAACAATATACCACCTACTGGGGCTCTCATCACATGAGTGTGTAGGGATGCTGGTTCAGTTTTTGCATTTTTCAACATCATTGACTTCAGCTGGTGCTGAACTTCAGGCTTTTTTAAAAAACAAAATCCTTAAATGGTAATTTGGGGAAGATCAGGACACAGTCTCTTACAAAGGTACTTCATACACTCTCTGTGTGTTTTAACATGAAATTGTTGGAAGAAGTAGTTTAAGATCTACTCTTGCACTCCATCCTTGGGCAGATTTTCTTGGAATTGGGCTGAAAAGAGCAAGGATAAGAAGCAATGCTAAAACAGGAGCTGAAATACTGGGTGACCGGGGGGAACTTTCTTCCCTGTAACAAGACCTCTTTCTTTTCTTCTCCGTGACCTGCTTTCTGCTGAAGATTGCACATCAACAAGGAGTTTTGAGCAAGCAGCTCATGGGTGTTGCCTGTCCACCTTTTTTCTATACAAAAATCCAAGAATGAGTGTAAAAGCAGCAGGCCCTAGAAAGCTATTCTAGATGGCTTTGCCGTGTTTACTTACACAGCCAGAGTTGAAGATAGATTAAGTGGTAAGAGTATTTTGATTCTGAGGCAGTATTGTTTTTTTAAAAAGGCAGGAAATGCACAAACTACACTAAGTTAAAAAGCCAGGGTGGAAGGCCTGTAGTGCTCTTGCTGCTTGCTCAGCAATGTGAACAAATTCTAAAAGAACTGATAGCTTTGCTGCTTGTAAACTCTCATTGCAAGCACACTGCGTGAGTTCAGCCCAATCTGGTGACTTAGACAAGTACCTCTTCCTAGTATGACTATACTCTCTTCTTGACATGAAATAGAAGAAAGGATAGTCTGTGGCCATTGTTGAAGTGGAAGGTGGTACAACAGCAGCATTTACAGCTAATAGGTGTTGAGTTTTTTAGTATGTTTTTTTCAGTGCAAATGCTGGAAGTGAAGGGTATTTGCCAATGGTTTTCTGGAGCTCTTGTATCAAACTGGATGGAGTGCTGGCTTTTAAAGTCAGCAGGGGGAATAATAAAAAGTAGTGTAAGCTCAAGCTTTTTGTGTTGGGACTTAGTACAAAGTAGGTGAAATGGTATGCTACCATCCTTACAGATACTACAGTCACAGGATAGGATTATTACAAATAGCTGAACAATTTAAGTACCCAGGTCCACTGTATGCATGGATATAGGCTGATATTTCTTATCCCTTGAAAATTCTGTTTGTGACTGGAGTTCTTCAGCCACAATGCAATAGGAGTCCTTTTAAGCATGGTGCCTGTAATCTGTTAAAGGAAAAAGAAATTAAATCTGGACTTCATGGTCTGGGTTTTACATAGTGATCTAGATCATTTTTGTGGTTGGGTTCTCTAAAGCTCATGTTAGATTAGACTTGACTAAATTGAATTTTGTCATCATGATGTCTTCTGCAAGCTTTAAACTAAACTACTTCTGAGTCTTGGAAGCCATGTGTGCCTTGCAGTTTCTCCTTTCGGTGCATTTAAGCATGAGAGAGTTCCAGTCTCATTTACTGCTGCATTTGCTTGCTACCATCTGCTGTCTCTCCTGACCAGATGCAAGGCCTATTAACTACTCCCACTGAACTTTATTCCAGTGTGGCTAAAACACACAGCTTGGCTGGTAATCAGACTGGGGATGGAGCTGTCCTGCTAGTTTCAATGTGTCTTACATAAAATGGTGTTGATAACAATTGCAGTGAGATTTTTACTCTTGACTCCAAGCCTCACTTAGGGATTCCTAGAGGTCAGCGAGAGGTGCATTGATGTAATGGGCTACAGTGAATAGAACTTGAAGAGTGGAAAGAATGCTCACTTTTTAAGGAGTTTAAATTTACACTGAGTGATTCAGTTACCAGTGTTATCTGAAAAAATGGGAGCTACTTTCTGCATGTCTTGGGAAGTCAGTTTTAAAAAGGTCGTCTTTTTTGAACCCTGGTACAGGTGACAACTTCAGCACCCAGTGTCCGAGCCTTGGTGTTGCTGGTTGCTGCTGTCAGTAATGCCACCCCCAGGGAGCTGGTGGCAGTTCTTCCTACCCTACTTAAACAAGATGGATCTACTTTGTATCTGCTTGAACCTCTTCCCCCATCACTGTCAGCTGTCCTATGAAGCAGAGCTTTTGTTTGGAAGTGTTGGATCCTTCTGTAGAGAGAAAATGTGGCAATGGAGAAGGAGTGGTGTCAGGAAGCCTTGTGGCTTTGTCATGTGTGGAGAGCCCAGAAAGCTGATGTGGCCTGTAGAGCTGGACCAGCAGGGAAATCTGCTCTTCCCTCTCATGTCCCGCTAGGTGATCTGTGACCTTGCAGGCTCTTTATGCACCTTTTACATTGCCCCAGATGTTTTTAGTTTATTGTCTTCTGGGTGTCTTTCTGTTAGGTCTTTAAAAATGCTGTGGGCAGAAATAAAAAGATATTTATCTAAGTTGTTCTTCAGTATCATGCCCTAGGAGGCAAGTGTGTCTCTAGAGGGAAGGGGAATAGAGAAAGGAAGATAGAGGAAAATAAACAAACCTTTTCCTTGCACTGATGAGACAGAATCACCTGAAAAATAAGCATTAACACAGACTCAGTATGTGAAAGCACAAGGCACGTAATTGATGGTCTGGTCTGATATTGATCAGAAGCTGTTCATCTGGCAACCTTACCTGAACATCACTGCCACTCCTGAAAGATGGTATGCTGCAACATTTTTTGTTGCCATTCTCTGCAGTGTTAGGCTTGGGAAATTCTTCCTTCTGGATGCAATTTCAAAATGTTTGAAATAGCAAAAAATGAAGGAAGAGATAACTAGGTGGGGTAGGAAGTTCAGGAGACTGACAAACTGGTTACAAACAGGTTCTAAAGAAGCCTGTTCAAAGTGCTTTTCCCAATTAGAAAACCTGTTTTGTTGATTATTTTATTGCACCATCCTAGTGGTATATATTCCTGCTGGTAGCAGATGTGTCTGCATTATAACTGTATCATTGCCAAATGGGTGGCCTTTGCCCAGGAGGTATTCACTTGATTCTGCATTCTTGACTGTGTCATGGAAATTAGGTTTATTCTTAATTTGTTGGAATCTGTTCTTGTCCCATCATGATTGGGACATCATGAATGCAGGGTGTTTTTCCTCACTCGGTACAGCATTTGGATCCTTTCCACATAGAGACTATTTGTCAAAGCAAGCAACGGATGATAGCGAAGGAGGTAACTATATCATAGATTTTTAGCTTGCTTCTTGCACATACTGACATCAAAACAGGACAAGAGGGGCTGAGCTGCAGCAAATACCAGGAGCGAAGAGCAGAAGCAAGTAATTCTGATTACTGTATGCTAACAGTAGAACACCACAACCCACTTGGAGTCCAGAGCTGGTGCTTAGGCGCCATGTTCAGACCAGGAGTGTGGGTCACTCCCTGTATACCCTTTTGGGGCAAGGGTTTTCAGGAAAGGTCCAGTGCTGCCTGGTCTGAACATGGGAAGTCTGTAATTTCTTTAGATGGCTGCTACACCATTTTCTGGATCAGTTGTTTGCAAAGTACAGACTTCAGGGAAGCAAAAGCAGCCTTACCTGAGTTATGCAGCCTGTGCCTGCCACTGGTCTTCTGCAAGCTCAAAAATTGCCAAATGCTCTTCATTTATGTGAAGCTCTTCCTACAAAATAAAATCAAAGTGTTCAGTAGTGCATACAGGCTTAAGAGATCTCTTTTTTTTTGGTAAATACTTAGCTAGAAAGAATGTCTCCCACCCTTTAAACTATAGGAATAAAGGAAAGTTGGAATGGGAAGAGATGGGAGACTGATTGAGGGGGGAAATGGGTGGCTGAGCCACCAAATCCCTGGCCTGTGTGGTGCTCAGGTGAGGCAAGTGTGGGTGTCCATGGAACATGGCTGCTCACTAAAGCCCTTTGGCCAGCTGTCAGTGTGCTCAGTGGTGTGAGCAGGACTTAATGCTAGCAAGCTTGACACCTCTCTGGATGGTTCAACTGCCCCTGTACCACGTGCAGCACCATTCTCCATTCCAACAAGAGGATTTTTAACCATTCTGCACTCCCCCAGCCACTTTGCTTGCTGAACCAATCCATCCCACAAGCAAGGTTTGCCACTGTCCCATGGGATCATTCCTCCCTCAGCCCCCAAAAGACACTGGAGGAGAACCAGGACCTCTTCTCCTGTTCCACCTGAGCACAAGTGTTCACCAAACAGCATCTCCCCTTTAAATAAGTAGCTGACAGAGTTACTTCGGCCTCAAGCATTCACGAGCAAAGAAGAGCAGTTGCAGAAGGACAACTGCCATCAAACAAGAGTGAAGTCCCTGTGGTTGGATGAGTTGTGCTCTTCTGTAGCACAACTCTGTTGTGAAAAGTGAAACCCATTTTTTAATTGCTTGCTATCCCTCTCAATTGCTATTTAAAGTGGGACTCTGTCATATTACTTACTTCTCTCTGTTACACTATTTGGCATGTTTCTAAATCACACCTCCTACCTACATGGCACTGTTGTGTGGGTGTATGTGTGGTCTGTAGGCAACAGTTGTGGCGTTGACCCTTTGCAGAAATGGGTGTTGGGAAGTGACACCTACAGCTCAAGTGCCCACCAGGCGAGATGTTGTAGCTCACCCAGCATGCCAATCCAACTGAACTCATCTTTGAAAAACCACAGGCTCTCTCTGTGGAGGCAGGTAGTGAATCTGTGTCACTAGACAGGTAGTTGCAGCACTTACAAATTGCTCTCTGCTAATTTTATAGCCTTATTTTGAAGGCTGTAGGTTTTTCTGTATATATTTGACTCCTTTGCTCCATGAAGCAGGCGCAGAACATGACATTTATTTGAAATGCTTTTCAGAAATAAGAAACAGCTCTGGGCAAGCCTGTGATCTCTTCCTATCACTTCTATAAGAAACCAATGATCTTATGACACTGTTCTTGATAAAGGTCATCCGAGTGGGAGTAAACTGTGATGCAATGGACTCAGATCCTGAGGCTAATGTGAAGGTCAGGCCAAGGCTGAAAATACCATCGGTGCATCATGTTGCACCTTGAAGCTGAAAATTTCACTGCTGGGCGAAGAAGGGACAGTCAGTAGTCATTGACGGTTACTTGCAGGCAGCACGTGTTTCACTAAAAGCAGTGTAATAAATCACAGGGCAGACAGCCTGTTTGACTGGTAGGATATACTAGTGCCAGTCAAGAAGAGCCATTGCTCTCCAGGCTGGTGCATTTACACATGGGAAGATCCTTGAGAAAGCACATGTTCTGGGGTTAGTGTTACAGAGGGGCCTCAGCTCGACCCTCATGAAAGCAAGCAGCAGATGAGCTCAGCAACAAGAAAAATGAATTACCCCAATCATCCGTGAGACCTGAGGCGCAGGACAGCTGAGACTCCACCAGCCATGTCAGCAGATGCAGCTGTTGCAGCCAGATCACTATCTCCTTACTGACCCAGGGTTTTGAGGCTACGTGACAGACTGGGTGAGAGAGGTGCTTCCCAGCTCACAGGGCTGATGCCAACCACACAGTCACAAGATCAGGTCCGTGCTACAGGAACGGTCCATTTCTGGCTATTCTGTGCAGCATCTCCATTTAGGCAAGAGAACAACAGTCTGACTTTTATGCAAGTCCCTGGCTATGCCTGGAAGCATCACCAAGAAAATCAACTGGGCAGTACGGAGATGTGCCTGGCTCTGCAGCCTATCTCATCATTTAAGATTGTCAGCACAGGAGGACTACATCCCATGTCCAAAGAGTGAGAAGGCTGTCATCTGAGTTTCACCACCAATGAGGGGTTCCCAGAGCTTCCCTGATGGCTGCTGAGTTGTCTGGCACAGCCAGGGCTCTTGGCAAGGCAGGGATTTCTAAACACCCTGTCTTACACCAAGGAGCGACATGGTGAGCCCAAGGAAGGCATATTCTGCATCCACAACAGGAAAACAGCTTGCTCTTCGGCTGCTTGGCTCTCCATTTGGGCCACACTGGGGGCCAAAGACAGAGCTGGTGCTCATGCACTTCTCAATCATGCTGGACCAGATTTCCAACAGAGCAGGAGCCAACTTGCGGAAGCGTGCGAGTCTAGGGAGAAGCTTTGCTGGCGCGTGCATGACTGAATTTGCTTCTTGAACTCCCAATAACCTGCTCCTCCCTCTGCAGACAGATTTGTTGCCTGTACCTTAACATACTTCCAGGGATGTTACCTGAGAGACCTTTCTTATTCATCCCGTATCTGACTTACCCCAAGTTTTAGCCTGTCCTGCCTATTCATACTTCTTTCAGAATGAAGTGCAGAGTGGAACAGAGGGTCTGCATAGCTGCTATTTGCAGCTTAAGACATGAAATAGGTTCAAAATGGTAGGATCTCTGCTGCCTCGGTGGAGGAAGGGCCAGGTCGCTGCAGGCTCACATCTCTAACTCTACAGGCTCCCTCTCTGATGTGCACTTACACCAGCTAATCATGGAGCTGGACATTTCACTGGATGAAGAGCTTAGCTCCTGGATACACATACGGTCCAAAGGCAAAGGAGAAATGGTGCTTCTCCATTAATTAGGGGAGTGCTGAGACATGTACAGGTTTAAGCTAGTAGTACAAGCCTTCCTGCACCTCATCTGGTGACAGATTCTCACTGCTGAACACTCACAATGAAATTGTCTAAAGTGAGACCAAAGTACAAACCACCTGTTGTCTTCATGTCATTTCCCATGACACCAGCAAGTTGGGTGATGACAGCACAAAGTCGCATGCTGTGTCTCCACCTGCTCTCCTGGGGGACCCCTGTCTCTCACCTGCATGTGTTCAGCCCCCAAAATGCTGATGCAAGGGACAGCAGGTTTGCTGCAGGCTACATCCTTCTGCCGGTGGCTCAGGAGGGTGTGCGTGTGGCTGGGAGGGAGAAAGCTGCCGAGGTAATTATAGTTAGACCTTGTTTATCCTTAGGCATGTCTCTGTAGCCATCTGGGCTAGTGATCCTGGGGAAGGCTTTGCCACCAAATGTCTTGACGCTCGCCGAAAGCTGGCATGGCCACCAGAGGTCATGGTGTTCACACGCACGGCACCACCACCCAGCCAGGAACCCTGCGCCTTGCGCTACCGAGCTCCCGGGAGTGGAGGGGTTGCCAAGCTAACTAGATGGTCGCTTTTGGTATTAAACAGAACTGTAGGGCAAACAGCTATAATATAACTTACTCTCCTGCCACATAAGCCTAGTAATTCTCAACCTAAAATAGTTTAACTGCTGGAACAGTTTGAGGATGTAAGTTTATGTGAAACAAGAGCTTGTAATGGAACGGGTTTGGAATTTACATGCTCATGGTGGTTCCATTAGTGTGCTCCTGCCTGGCAGCCTCTGAAATTCGAGGGTTTTGTTGTGTACTTGTTAAACAGCAAGCAAGGCTCCCAGTAAAGATGGACCTGCCTGGCAGTTTCGAGGCAGTTGGTCCCCTTGTTCCTACTCCTCAGATGGAGCAGAAAGAAACCTGTTTATGCTTCAGCTGTCAGGCTGGAGCCAGCGCTGTGTCGACTTGGGTTCAAACTTTCCAAACTCTCA
The DNA here is from genome assembly GCF_003259725.1 of Athene cunicularia. Taxonomy (NCBI): domain Eukaryota; kingdom Metazoa; phylum Chordata; class Aves; order Strigiformes; family Strigidae; genus Athene; species Athene cunicularia. Next base: position 9,927,798 of record NW_020799099.1, on the reverse strand, counting down.
TTCAGCGTTGTAGTGTCAGATGTGGAAACCTGAAGGCCTGTTTTAACACTCTTTGATGGAGAAGCAAGAGAGTCCAAGAGGGAGAATGCTGGACCAAATTGAAAGTCCTGTTTTGTCACTGATCCCCTGTGCGATCCCCGCAGATGAGCAGCTTGATGTGCCTCAACCTCCACACAACTTCCTTTCCTGGGCTTTTGCAAACTTCTGTGATGTATGTTGTGCTGTATGTGGATATGGAGTCAACATCTCTGGCTGTGGGGCTCCTGGAAAATGCAGGTGAGAAAGCAAGCACAGCTAGCTCCCAAGCTGAGGACAAGCTCAGGCATTGCACCACCCTCCCATCCTCTCCCCTCCTTTCTCGCTGCCTCCTTTGTTTAAATTGCTGCTCCTGAGTTCACTGCAAGGTGACTGGAGGGCTGCTTATTTACCTATGTCTCAGTAAATGAAGGATTTACTAAAAATCACACCATGTTGAACAGGGTTTGAGTAGCAGGAGAAAGTGTTGAGAGATCTTGTTAAAGGTTTCTAAGCTGTTTTAAAGCACAAAATGGGAAAAAAAATCTGGAAATAAACCCAGTGCTAACTCTTCCCCATTTTTCAGTGCAAAATGTGTCAATGTCTCTGCTCACACAAACACCAGGAACCAGAATGGACTGCCTGAAAGGTTTAAATGCAGGAAGTAATTTATTTGTTAGGAGGGTTGTTTTTTGGTTTCTTTTCGGGGAAGCTGTTTTCCCCAACATTTGTTGGTGGGAAACACATTTTCCCAGGTGGTTATGGAAGAGAGCATCTGTTAGGATGCCTGGTGAATGAACAAAAGGCTTCTCCAGCCTGTCAGGGCCACGAGTGAGTACTGGAATACAGGAGGCTGCCAAGGGTCTGATTTACTGGAGCTGCTTGTGGTAGGGAGGCAGTCAGTTTTGTTCCAGACCACCAAGCAAAGAGCAGACACGGCACCCCAAGGTGACAGCAGTGAGATGCTCTCCACACATGTTAGTTCTCCCCGTCTCCCTCCAGCATAGTCACCCCAGAGGGTGCACAGTGAACACGCACAAGGGCTGGTGCTGTGGCCTGCGCAGCCACGGCAAGGACAGAGCAGGCTCTGACAGAGCGTTTGTAAGGGTAACTGCTCCTTTCTCAGTAAAAAAGGATGAGGTTGTGTCAGCCCACCCAGATGTACAGGCACATGCCAAAGGTAAAGTAGGAACATGCCAGGCTCACTCATCACTCCAGGAAATCCGCTTGGATAAGAACAAACTTTCTCTACTATTTTTTTTTTAAATCTCTCAGACACCTACACTCAACTTTTTGTCATAAGCTGTCTGGAGCTGATTTTATCTTGCACGCTATGCACTTGAATGGGAAGGAAGGGGGTGATGGTTGGGCAACTGATTGATATAAGGCCTCCACTGTGAGCAACCTCAGCTGCAGGTAGCCCATTACTCACTCCTCTTCCTGCCAGGGCCCTGTCTACCTGCTTTTCAAAGTATTTCTAAACACACGTGTAGCTGCAGGCCACAGGACTGGCTGCCATGCCAGAACTAAACGGGCTTGGAATAGGCTCTGCAGGGCTGGAATTGCTGAGAGTTTTGCCACCTTTTGGGCAGCCTGAGCAGCTCTGCCTCTCTCCTGCAACCACTATGGACTGAGAGCAACTGCTGCTTCTGTCCCCCATTTTCTGCTCTGTTGTACGAGAAGAATAACAAGTACCTTTCATCTAGAGGCTAGAAGCTTTCAGCAGGGAAATTATACCTTTATTCCCAATGGTATTTTCAACACATTATTCTTAATCCAAGACCAGACCTAGAGGCATCTTTTCTCTGGGATTTCCAGCCCATGTGGCTGCCTATTTCCCACATATGTGAGTACACATTCAAAGGGGAACCGAGTAAACAAGGCTCCTCAGGACTGTTGTTCCCAGCTCTTGGTAGATCATGCTTTGCTCCGGTCAATTGTGTGCTGTGTTGGCGGCGTTTCCACCACAGACACTGTAGCTGGATACAGTACAGACATCTGTTTGTTTGGTTTGCTTTTAAAATAAAAGCTGTGATGCTGAAGAATGCCACACCTCAGCCTGCCCCTCCTGTGCTGTGTGTTGCTGAAGCCAGCGTATGCCAACTATGGTCACATGCCCCCACTGCGCTGCTGTTGTGATGAGGTCCCATCGTGCAGGTTGTCCTGCCTGCGCCGGCCAACCAAGTGGGCTCAAAGTTATGGCTGTGCCACTGTGTGTGTGGCCTTGCTTCATATCTCTGTGCAGCCTTGAGGACTCTGCACTACTGTTCCCTGAATGATGCATGCTACCAAGCAGTCCTGCCTGCAGTGCTATGTTTTGCTGGTCACAGCTGAGCTGGTGGCCGTGAAGGGCTATCCCAATGACAAGAAGTGTCACAACTTGCACTTGTTTATTGTGTGCTTTGCAAGTCCACAAAATCGACTGGACTTACAGCAGCTATGTCAGACACTTGACAACTTCGCAAAGATGTCCTTTATCCAAAGTTATGCTCTAGATGTGCACTCTTAGGCTGGTTGCATCATCTGGACAAATCACTGACTTGGCCATCTAAAGATGAGTGCTCCTCCTATGCATGCGGAGAGCATGTGAGTGTCTGAGCTGGGCCAAGAGCTGTTGCTGAAGTGCTCTGATGTGATTACTGTGGGATTTGAGACAGTTCCCGAAGTTTCATATAAACTTGAGTCACGTCTACCCTTTGCTCTGGAAACCTTCTGCTTTAATCTCAACAGACAGTGGAAAAGACCAAGTGAGAAATTCCCTTCCATTTCTGCTTTTACCCTTGAAACGTAGCTTTTACAATGGGGCTGGCTATACAGTATTCTTCATTCTTCAGCTCCAGTTTGAATGTTCCTGGTGATGGTCCCAGCTCCTCATCAGAGGTTTGTGCCCACTTCTGACTGTGCAGATAACGTGGCTTTCTTCCTTCCCTATTGCTTCACTGATGCAACAGGACATTAGTCAAAACAGTTGCTTCCAGGTACCTGCTGTTTCAAGAATGACCTATCTACAAATATCTATTATGCTATATCTATATGCTATATCTATATGCTGTATTTCCCTGAGGAATCTCCCAAATGAAGCATCAGGGCAACAGGACTGATGATGTAGCACACCTTTCCACCTCTGAGAAGATGACAGGACTGACAGCAGCTGTAAGTCCACATGAGACTATGATCTGCACAGAAGATCCCTGCTGTCTGCCAAAGCCACTCCTTACATCCAGCCCTGTCTGCCAGCAGGGGAGAGCAGCACCCCTTTCCTTGGAGGATGCTGGCCACGATGTGCTTCTAAGTGCCTGTTGCATCCTGCACTCAGCAATGTGCATGAGCTGACTAAAGCTCTGGGGCCTCAACTGCCTGCTCACATATGGCACCTGTAACCCATATGTGCCAGAGTCTGTGGTGCTGCCTGGAAGTAAGGAGCACACTTGGAGAGATGAGTGCTTTTGCAGCATGAAGCCCATGCTCAGTTTGTTCCTGCATCTCTGGCTGTGGTTTTCCACGCAGATTTCTAGGTGTGGGTGTATGTCCTGCATCCATCTAGGCCCCAAAGAAACACTCAAGTCCTAGACTCCTCAGGAAGGAAATGGAAGAAGATCTCAATTTCAAATGGCCTCTCTCTTAAAAGGTCTCAAACCATGCCATGTGCCACCTGTATGCTTTCCACAGCTGCCCCTTATGTCAAGTTTGCTCAGACACAGGTGAGCACAGACCAAAACTGTTTCAACCCTTTGTCTTTCTGTTCTTTTTCCAAAGGACAAGAGAGAGAAGATTTCTGGTGTGATGGAAAAGCCACACAAATGGGAAGAGAAATGGGGATCACCTTGCAGTTGTGGCCTAAATGTTGTTCATGTGGCCTGTGCTTGGCTCCTTGCTGCCCAGCCTCTCTGATACCTCAGCTGGACAAGAGAAGAACAGGAGAGGTCCTGCCTGCTCAGTGTTTTCTGGATCAAAGCAGAAAGCAAGTAAGGGAGGAAGGAGCTGGCCCCATGTAAGATGGGTTCTTGTAATCCTTGGAAGACAGTCAGCATGTTGGAGCAATGGGCAGCAGCCAGAGCCTGAGTGTGCCTGGCAGAAGACCAAGTGGGCAAAGACAAGCTCTGTCTACTGAGTAAACGGCGAGCAATCTCCTGTGAAATCTTGGCAGCGGGAGGTATTCTGTAAAATCACAGCTTCCGCTGCAGTGTTTGTTTTGTGTGGAGCTGGGTCTTGTCCCATCGCCGTTGGCAGAGGGGAGCTGCTCGGTTTGTGTGAACAAAAGCACTTGGGAAGCTTGGGCTGCTCGGACAGATTCCAGACTTCCTGCTCCTTTTCATGAGCTGAGCACGTACAGCCACCCAGACATCCTTCACACGCCATGCAGACCTCAGTGCCGAGAGTTGGTCTTTGACTCAACTGTGCTCCCACTGCCCCAGCCCTAAAGGGTGGAGGACTTCTTGAGAAACTTCCAACCACTGCAGAATAAAGACTTACAGGTAACACAGCCTCATACTAGCATCCTGCACACCCCGTGCTGACAGAAGAGTCTACAGTAAGAGCACAAGAAGCAAATTTGCCTTCCTATATCATGGCTTTTGTTTTCCTCAAAGCACCAAGACTCCTGGGAGTTGCACACCAAGACTGTGATGGCACACAGGGCAACTGCAGCTCTGGTATGCTTCTGGTCTGTGGGGATTTCTGGTGTCATGCTAAGTAGTTTTGTTGTATCTGGGCTGTGCTTTGCTGTGGGGAGGGCTGTTAACACCATGTCAGTGAGGAAACTTCAGTGAACATGTATTTTCCCAAACCTGACTTCACAGTTTTCCAAACACCAACAAAAACGATTACATATATATATTATAGTATATGTATATATAATACACACACACACACACACACACACATACGTGTGCATGCTTATCCTGCTGAAAAGCTGCAGGTTAGCCAAAGTGAGACTGCTCTGGATTTAGCAAAAGAAAATCAGACATGGCAGCTTTGACCTATCTGTATAGGATGCTGACAACTAATGCTTTTCAGTTCCTCTCTGTGCTATTAAAAAATTCATTATAAGAGGGGCCTCGTAGAAACATTTTGTTATCATTATTATCACATGAAGTTTTGAATGAGGGTCCAGAAAAGGTGGTGCTTAAAAAGCACCTCATTTGAATTCATGCCAATGGCATATTTATGATACAGGACTGAAACGTGTCCTGGACATGGATTTATGGCATGTGATGGAGACACTGAACCTCAGAGATGGATTTTGCATGAGTATAGATACACACATTTATGACTGTACATTTAAACTGCCTGGGACTCTAATTAAAATTTATTGCCATGACTGCTGGTCAAATGACGTACCTCCAAGTGCCTCAAAGATCGTTTCGTGCTAAGATCTTAGCTGGCATCTTAGCAGGTTGGGGGCACCCCCCTGTTATCTCAGAAACTCTGTACTAATGGGGGCTTGCTCTTCAGTATCTATCTGGAAAGAGAGATTTTGCAGTGCTGGGGTTAACTGCATCAAGACATCCCCAGGGGACGAGTATGTCCAGGCCACAGCAAAACCCACAGCTGCTGATTAAAAGTTCCCATTGACCTAAGAAGCCTGTGGCTTAATATTTGTCAAAATATTTGATTTTTACTGTGGTGTGAAACTTGAAAAGAAACTATGGCAAGAATATATTTAATATTTAAAAACTACCACTGGATGCCCTACTATTATTTTAATCTGGTGGATTTATACACTCACTCTCTTTCAGGAAACAAGGATTATAGTTTAGATTTGGCAAATACATTTGGCTGAGTCAAGGAACAGGAGAGGGTGACATTCTTTATTTTAGTTTCATTTTGTTTTTATTTATTTTTAAGGAAACCCTTTGGATTTTTACATTTTAAAATGTGTTTGTGATGAAAATAGCATTAGATGTTGAAAACAGGAAATGTTTTGGTCAACACCAAGTAAAGATTTTATGAATTCTTTCACTCTGTTGAAAACATGCTTTTGGGTTGATACAAAAGGCAGTATTTTCATGGATTTCTTTTTTTTTTTTTTGGTTCCTCCTTAACAAAAATGCCCCTTTCATCCTAGCTTTTTAAATATATCTACTCAGCAGATATATTTCAAATATATCTATTCACAGCCTGTGAGTTGTAAAGCAGAACATAAAAATAAAAGAAACGCTTCCAAGTTGATGCAGCTCCACCACCCTGCAAGGTGCAAATGCTGCTTGACCAAAAGTGGACTGAGACAAAGTGTCCATTCTGCTCAGTGAAGCAGACGTTGCATCTGAAAGCCATCGAGGTTCTGTGGTGTGCTTGCTCCAAAGACAAGGCTGCTATAGCTGATCTTGTTGATCTTGTATGACTTGGAGTTGAGTAAAAAGAGCTGGCTGCCTGTTAATTCAGAATACATACTGACCATGTGTACTCATAAACACTGGCAGCTCACAGGTGTTTAGAAAAATGGAAGATTATGTTTCCTTTATTGTGCTCAGGAAAAGCTTTCTCAGAGCACCACCAATCCAGCCTCATTTGAGGCAGCTTCATGTAGACTGGGAAGATTTAATGAATTTTACTTTCTATTTGGGAGGGTGGAGGATGCTTTGCAGAGTCTGTAGAAAGAATGCAAGGCTTTGCATAGCCCGTTGGTAAAAGAACAAAGAATGCTCCTGCATTGCTCCCTTTTTTGGTTTCCATTTCTATATTATCAAGGTTCTTTTCAGAGAAAGAAAACTGAGCAAACCCTCCAGCTCACAGCAGACAGAAGGCGGCACAGGTGCCAGGATGAATTCTCTCAGCTGCAGAAGTCAGGACTCACTCCTCCAGTCATAAAATTAAAAATGAGTTAAACATCCAGCAGGTGTTAATGGAAGGCACAAACCAGCCGGCAAACCGCAAGCCTTGGAAAAGGTACAAACTAAACGCAGACAGGAAATCCCCCACCCAGCCAGGACCTGGAAGTTGTCTACACCTGAAGGAGAAGTAACTGGGGATGGTTTACTTTAGGTTGATTATTTGCAAATGACTGAGTGTGAGTGACGTTTGTTCCCTTAGTTCTACAGTAAAGTTATCAAATGAGTGAAAAATCAGTCCCTGATATCACCCTTGACCAGTTTCCTCTACCTGGGAGGTTGTCTTCTCTCTGACGACCTGATCCTGATCTCCTTGAGTCAATGGCACTTCGTCATGATCCAGATGTCAAAGGAGCACTTCTGCCAGCCAGTATCTGTGTATACAGCTGGCTCACAGTCTCAGGGCATTCAGGGCTGGCTGAGGGATGAGGAAAGGGAATTATGTCCATGAGCTGCAAGGAAGGTTAAATTTATTGGTAGAACGGGGCTGCAATGTTTCAAGGATTGCTGCTTACATAAAATGTCTTTGCTACCATCCTTACCATTCCTTCACTGAGATCCAAAAGCTGACAAAGATTAAAAGGCAACAGATAGAGGTGCATGTTTTACAGATAAGGCAAAACAGTCATAAACACAAACAATACTCACAAGGAAGAAGCTGGCTGGGACAGCAGTCCCATACTTTTCTCTCTCGCATCCCATTTCACCTGGCCTGAATCTTCGCTAGAGTAGCACATCTTTTCTGAAATCCACCCACTCTTACTATTAATCAATTTTTCATTTCCCTATTCACACACCTCCTCTGCCTCAGCATGCCCTTGTTAGTTCAGACTGGTTCCAGCCAACTCTATGTGTATTTATCTTGCACAAACAATCAATCACTTACGTTTTCTGGTTTATGGATGTTCTCCCATCTGGCACCTGGCTCCATTACATTCTGTTGTATTAATGACCTCCCTGTCCTCCTGGAGACTCTGCTATGGCTCCCAGCCCCGTGCGTCAGTGCCAACAGCCACAGGTTAGGCCCTGCAACAGAACAGGGAAGGACCATGTCTCTACAATGGCCAGCTACTCCTTTTTGCTTTCCAGGTATGCTTTTGTTGGAAAATGGGAACTCATTTACACTATCTGACGACAAAGATAGATTGGGCTGGGTGAATTTCAGAGTTCATCGGCTAGTGCTATAGATGGGACATAAAACTGATCAGAGAAACACCAAACCACTGATCAGAGAGACATTTTCACAGTAATTTTTTCGTCACGAAACCTGGGAAACAGAGAAAAGAATAACTCAAGGCATCTGAAGACAGAGGTTGCAGTGGTGTCAAGCTATGTTCCTGCAAGAGGTATGAGTTTGGTCTTGTTATCTAATTCTTAGTGTACCAAAGGAGCATATTTACATTGCAAAGTGTTCCTCGTATATCAGTGGGTCTATGCAAGGCAATTAGTAAGTATTTTTAAGGCTTTCCAAATAAACTTCAAAGCAGGAGCACTTCCTGTTGGTAGGGAAGGGCCAGCATGGAGTGGGAGCTCTGAATGCCACCTGTTAATCACTTCCTTCCTGCCGTCAGGACTCTCCCCACAGGTGGGCTTCTCCTGCCTTTCTTTCCTAGCAGAACAGCCTCATGAATCACGAGAAAGCTCTAGGAAAAAAATCCAAATATCGAAAAAAGAGGCTGGAGCAGCAGGCCTCAAAGCAGAGGCTGGAAGAGTTACACAAGACCCAAGAGTGGTGCCATGAGTAAACAGTTTCACGGAGGGGGCTGCTGTTTATCACCTCTCTCCCAGTTAGCATTACTCTTTCAGAAGCAGGACTACTCAAGTCTGATGAGGCCAGCACATCAGGTGCATGTCTGGCTGGACATGGGCTAAAGAGGTAGAGCAGAAGCAAGCAGGGAAGAACTCTTGCTCTGCCACACCACCGACATTCTGGCCTCCAGAAGAGGAGTGCACTGCCAGCCCCCCCTGCTGTCCAGACCCTAGCTCAGTGTCTCAGTACCTCCTTGCTGCTCGGATGCTGATGCTGGAGGGGGATGCCACACTTCACACATCCATTTCCATACACAAGATGGAAAACATGTCCTGCGGCTTCATAAGTGACCACTGTTTTCTATGAGTGCTGGCAGGGTGAGCCAGGAAAACCTTTGGTGTGAATCTCAGGCCAAGTTTTCTCTTGCATCACATGCCTTTATTTTCCCAAACTATTTAAAATTAAGTGAATTAAAAATTGAGAATCAAATGTAAAGGAATTGCACCTCTTTAGGGAAGATGCCTTGTGTCAGTTATAAGATCTGATTTGCCTTCTTTCTGGGACTACAAGTACTTAAGATGCTCCCTTCTTCTCCCAGTGAAATTCACTGCTGGCTCAGGACACCACTGTGTTTCTCTGCTGCTTCCTGTCACCACCCCCAGAAACTTGGGTCCCTGATGGGCTTTGGGAAATGATCAAGGAGTGGAGTAGAGGCAGACAGCTTGGTTCTTCGGTAGCCTGAGAAAGCTGTGGTGCTTCTCAAGGCAGACTAGCAATTAGATGAAATGAAAGGCAGTCATTAAGTGAGGATGCTCATGGGTTACCTGGCCTGCCTTACCCATACCCACAGTATTTCCCATAGTCAAGTGTCAGATTGCAGGGCACATCTTAGTTTAACTGTAGATCCAGTGTAATTACAGAAACATGTACCTTTTGGAAACATAATTGACACTTCGGAACTGACACACCATGAAGGTGAAATTAAGAAAAGCAACAATGCATTGCAAATATTTGGGCAATTTCCTCTTGGTACATAATTGCCTGTTTTGTGACCTAAAAACCAGTATTCCTTACAGTCCTTCACAAGGGTACAGGTTACTTAAACTACTTATAGATGCTTTGATCCTTTCTGCAATCGAGGTGATGATACATGGATCAACCAAATGTGACATAATTCTTGATGCTGCCATCTTGAACTATGCCTCATGTGACCTAACAACTCCTCCTAGTTGCTGTGGGCACACTTTATCAGCTCCATCTATTGCAGACTTCGAAGAGGTCCCTCCCTAGCACAGAGGATGCTTGAGAAACAGAGGATACCAGGCACGCTATGTTGTGTCATCTGTCCTTGATGAGGGGGTGAGGGAAGTGCATCCTGACAGTAGTTTTCCACTTGCTTTTCTACCGGGGAGGTGGTAGCTGGGCTGTTACGACACATGTGAGCTTCAGTGAGGCTGATCCTTGCAGAGCCAAGGTCAGATTTGGCTTGGAATACCTCAGCAGTTTGGTAATGCTAATGCAAAGTGAATTATTTTTAGGTATGAGAGATCTTAGGTATTCCTTCCTTCCAGAAAGTACCTGCAGTTGAATCAGAATGGAGCTAGATAATACATATTCAGTGATTTGTGTTGTCATTGGACATGTCTGAAAAACTTGAGGGTTAAAGTCTTTGGAGCCCCTTTTCATTCAGCATGACTTTATAGCATTTCCCATGGTCAGACAGGAGCAGAACTCTAGTGCTGGTAATTTCCCACAGAATGGAAATCCTACAGAACATGAACTTTCTGTTTTGACAATGCAATTGCTTTGTTGCCATAACATTAGTGTGCTTCATTTTGACAACGGTGAAAAAATTTGCCTGTCAAAAGGCAGTAATGATATATTGCATTTAAGATCTGGGACAGTATTAAACATAACTGTGAAAAGCAAATTGTAACACAAAGAAATTAATGAAAATTACAGTCTTTGGAGGCAGGATGAGGGAAGGGGAGCAGTCCCTATGAAAAGGAAACCTGAAGAGAAGAAAGAAGAAGAATAACCCACACAAGATAGTGGCTGGAAAGATGACAGATGAACTTGTCCTGGTCACCAGTGGTGCACACATCCACCTTGACATGAAAGATGAGCATGCTCCTGTATTGAGTCTTGATCCTAGACTGTAGCCTATTTCTCAACTTCCTGCCCCAAGAAAACATTTTGTCTTGAGGAAGAGCTTGTTCATCTCAAGGGGTAAAAGACTTGAATAGAAAATGTCATATTTTTTTCTTTCCTATCCCAAAGAAAAGCTACAGCTAGCTTCCCAGGAGCAAGGGATTGACTCCTGTGCAAGGCAATGGATCTGGTGAGCAACAAGGGAGTGGTGGGACTGGAGAACTGCTCTGCTGGAAGGGCTGTCTCAGGAGCGAGCAGACAGGGCCTGTAAGAGATACCTCTTGTGTTGTTACAACGGGAGCAGGCAGAAGGGGACTGAGGATGCCCTCAAAAAGCTCAAGATCTACAAAAGGAAGTGGGAGAGGAGCAGGAAGCAGTGAAAGGGCAAATGCTATGTCAAGTCCTTCCCTCAGGATCTCACTCCTGAGATCTTCCACAGGAATAGTTTTGATTTCTAGTGGGCAGAGCTGCCTTGGGTGGTGTGGGAGTGAAGTGGGACTCAGGTTTCAAGCACCTGGAACAGTGAATGGTGTTGCTCAACTGATATCCCTGTGGATTTGCTTGTGATGACTGGATTTGCTTGTGATGACTGTCAACATCCCTTGGCCTCCTCACTGGGGAGGATGGACTGCAACACCAGAGCCATTTACAGAGCCCTTACCCTCAAGCCATGGGTGGAAGGGGAGGAACTGGCATCTAGCTCCAGACCACAGATAGATCAGGCTTCATTGCTCAGGTTCGAGGATGTCAAAGATGTATTGAGGCCTGGGACAAGCTGCAGGCTTTCTGGACCATGACTTACCGGAACGAACTAGTCAGATTTTGATTCAAAGCAAAAGAAACATGGAAAAGTCTCTTCTTAGAGACTGTATCACCACTGCAACAGTAAGGATTAACCTGGAACTTTCAGATGGATCTTCTGCTTGTGAAATCCTGCCCTTTCAAAGCCTGTATTCCCATCTGAGTGTCTCCTGTAGTTTTATTATAAAAATCTTACATTACATACACAGGGGAATTCCCCCGTCTCCTGCCTAAGAAATTATGTGACATATAAGGAAAAGAGCCTCCAAACAGAGCATGTGAAACAAACTTGATTAAGTGGCCTGTTTCTCCAAAATTACTCTTTCCATCAATATTTTCTCCTCCCATTTTCAGTGTGCTACTTGTTATGTTACTTGTTTAAGTCAAATCACCATGTGGCAACTGCTAACATACATAATCTGACTGTAACTGCCCTAGGAGCAAGTGAAACTGTATGGATGAGAAGGACAAGTAAGTGGGAATGAAAACCACTAATATGTCAAAGTGCAAGCTGATAAACCCAATAAAAGGCCCTCTCCTTTCCCGACTGCCAATGGACTACATTGGTAAACTGGCCTTTAACATTGGTGGCAGAGATCTACTTTAGGAAGTTTTTTTTTAAAAGACCAGAAGGCACAGTATTCGGGCTAACGTGGCAGAGTCTAAGGCACATCTGCTGATAGTGCCTCTGATGTCATCCCTGCTGCTGGCACAAAAAGAGAGCAAAAACAGCGACTTCAGATAGGACCAAGGCAATTTCTAACAAAATGGGTGGGATGTGGCACAGCAAACTCTATGAAAGCAACAGCGTCTGGTCTCCCTGACCACCTCCTCACTAAAACTGCTCCTCTCTCCCCACAGAAAATAACTGGGGCCAAATCCTCTTTTCCACCCTGGGTACAAGCGGCTGCCACGCTCTGCACAGTCTCTCTGAGAAGCTTCATCATGCTTAGTAGAAGGTGAAAGACCTTTGCACCGAGACAGGGAGGTATCTAGCCCGAGACAAAGAGGAATATTTTGCTGGAATTATTTTAACAGTCAAGTGGTTACTAAAGGCAGGTCCTCTGTGTGAGTGGTGTGCCCACAGGCCTTTGTCTCTTTCCTGCTGCACCCAGAGGCATTCACGTCTTGTTCTGGTCCTGTCTCTGGAATGAGCAACGCTATCTTTTTGCAGGTGGCCTTTAGGGATGCATGGGCCTGTGTCTCAGTGACAGCCCTGTAGACTCTCCCAAATATGTACCTGTCCCTTGCCCCATGCCACTGTGCTTGTGCGGATGGTTTCTCCTAATGCTGGCTATTTTCAAGGCTGTGTCGGTGCCCATTTTGCACCAGTCATATCTCAAGACAAGAACTGACAGTGCTGGCTCCTCCTCTGTGAAGATGCTTTGGAGTCCGCAACTGTTTTTAATTAAGACTAAACTCCAGACCCTGGAGTAATGGTTGCATGCCAGTTCGAGGGAGTCAGCATTTCTAAACCACTTCTTTCTCTCTTGTGTCCAAGAGGCTAGAGGCTTCTTCTGTTGTCATCCTTACTCCCAATGATTTCCTTTCTCCCTTTTTCACGAAGCAGCAAATTCTTCCCTGCATTGGCATATCCTCTGCAGTCTGCAGGCAGCATCAAAGAAAATGACAGCAAGTTGTGGCCTGTCCCATAGGAATGCCATCAGCAAGCAGAGGGAGCAGCGGGAGGCACGCAGGACTGACTTTGCTGGTGGAGGCAGACTGCGAGGTAGGGAGCTGCAGAAGATAAAATGCACCTGTTTTATTGAAGGCGTGTTTACATCGAGGATCAGATCCTGTCTTACTCTGCTAAAACCGTAAAGTAGAGTGGCTTTTCTGGAACAGCTCCTGAATGGGCTTGTCCAAACAGCAGCAGGAGAACATCAAAAGGTGCAGTGATCATCCGCAGATAAGCGCCTGAACTGTCTGATCCTGAGCTACCCCCAGGCATGGCTTAATAGTTTGTCTGCCCATGATGAGCTCTGTATGGCTTGCCCTTATACCAGAGCCTCTTTCCATGGTGACTGCTTCATACACATGGTATAATGGTCAAGAAGGTTTGATATCCAAAGAATAGTTACTTGTTGGATAACCTTCAGCGTGAAGCCCTTTGAACAGAGAAAGGAATGGGAATGCAGGCTTGGGTCAGTACTAGAGCAAGCAAGTCCCCGCTGCAGTGACCCAGCCACAGTGGGAAGTGTGTTTGCATCAACCATCTTTCAGTAATTATAGCAACAGATGACTCAAGATCAAAGTGTGTTTGCGAATGATGTGGCAAAGTAAATCTATGTAAATCTGACGGGTTTTATCTCTGGATCTGTCTTTAATGCTGACTTCTGTCCGGCTTTAACCTGCCCTGGGAAAACATCTCAGATTCCACTGCTGCAGTGCTGGTCTGGACAGACCCCTGGGAGCTGCCCGGCTTCCTCCACACTCACTTCTTTGCCACGTGCACAGTCTGGCTGCCATGGGGACAGCAGCCACTGGTCCTTGGGGCCTGATCCCCAGAGTTTTTCTCAATGCAGAAGGGCACGTTTGCTGTCACAGTGAGTCAACAGAGCCAGGTGTCCAGGTGCTTTGTGCTGACACGCCGAGCTGCTGCTGGTGGTTGCTGCGTCCAGGGTCTGCCCCTCCCATGATCAGCACACCAGCGGGCAGCTGCTCCTCTGCTGGCTGTGGCCCAAGTGCTCCAGAGACGCCTCTGATCCAACCTCTCCCAGCCTTGTCCAGCTATAAGACTAGACTCCATTGAGGGTTCAACAGGAAGGCCCTTCATTCAGGGTGACACAGGTGACAGCAATGGCTGACCAGCATATGGAGAGGGTACCATTTGCCCAGCCCTCTGAATATATCCCATGATGGCCCTTCATATGGTTGAAACTATTTCATCTTCTTTCCGTCACGTATCCTCCTATCAGCTTCTATCATGTGTTTATCCTGTATTTTCTAATTAGTTAATTACTTTGCCCATGATGCTAAGCTTCAGTTGTTACCCACACCAGGTGTTCTCTTTGTGCCATCGATCTGTAAGCGCTCCACTGGGATGTCTCCTCTCTGCATAACCTACTCTGGACAGCACCACACTTGTCTACAGAGATCTTTCCAAGCCCTTGAATGCACTGCAACTCTCCTGCTTGTTAGTCCAGTTTCCAATAGTTTCACAGGCTTGCCTTCAGCTCCCTTTCATTTGCACTACTGTCAAGAAAGTACTTTTTTGTTCTTCTTTGTCTTTGTAACATAGCTTTTGCCTATAACCTTCTGCACATGAGGAGCAGGAGAATTCTTGGTGTTAGCATAAAACACAACACAGGATAAAATCCTGCCAGAGGAGTAACCTGCTGGGTGGGAACGCTAATGAGAACCTTAGCTGTCCTTGCCTGTGTCCCCTCAGAGGCCTACCACTAGGGGCTTGGTCCCAAATGTCACTTGTCTGAGCTGCCCTTGCAGGGAACAGGACTAAATGCCTTCTAGGGCCATGGTGAGAAGGCATTGTGATGATCAGTGGTTTGATCTGCTTTGTCGCTTGTGTCATGGATATCCACCTGCCTCACCTCATGCTGCATCATGTAGAGGATCACTGGTTCTTCAACAGAGGTTAGAGGAAATGAGGAAGGGTGAGGTTTTCTGAATGTGAGAAACTAAGAGAAAGAAGTGTCTCCACACATTGGTCTCTCGTGTGGTTGCACACTGGCTCCAGACATCTTTCCTGCACAGTTCCTGGCTAAAGGTGTTTGAGTCACAAGCAGCAGAGTGTGGACAAAGGCCAGGGCAGCTAGGAGTTAGGTGAAGTGAATAGATCCTGACTTAGAAAGTGTTCCCCAGATGTCCCTGAGACAGTCTGGATCTCTCTTAGTGATTTCTGTTGCTTTCATTTGCTGTTTTAATTCCAAAGGCAACTCCATAGCCAGTGACTTCTGCACAGTTAACATGTGGCAAGAATGGCCATGTTGGGCAAAGTTTAGAGTTGCCACCTGGGATTATGGACCGATGCCATCTCTACACAGGATATCCCAAATCACATCAATCATCTAGATTTTTCATTGCTTATGCTGAGATGCTGTGTTGCTCCTACATGTTTATTTCTCAATAGAGAGGCTTAATTATTGGGTTGCAAAGCTCTCAAGGGTCTTATGAAAATTGAACTGGAAAAGCAAACTATCATGACGTACTGGGACTCCTTAAACTGTGATAGGTTGCTATCTGGTGATTTGCTGTAACCCAGGGGAAGTCTGTCCCCAAAACCAGCTGCCCAAGATGCATGTGTTTCAGCTGCTATCATCAAAGCCTACAAGATGAACAGGCAATTCGTTATCATTTAGGGTAGCACTTTGAATGTTATCATTTGAGCTTCTTACAAGATTAATCTTTCTGTCCCTGGGATCACATCTTCCTGATGAGGAACAATTAGAGTATCCTGTGGTGAAACACTGCATTATTACTAATGAAACTTGTGCTGCCCTGGAGTTTTAATTGACTCAGGTGTTTAAAGACATGCCTGAGTTAAAACATGTGGGCACTCTAATGCCTGCCACAGGAGCTACCAATGTTTTTCACACAATGCCAAGAAATGTTAACTATTAAAAACATGTTTGATCATTTATTAACCTTAGTTGGTCATATGTCCTACTCAAATCCCTCATTAGAAACTGCTGTGCCCTTGAAACTAAGCAGAAATTTAACTACACCTTTCTTTCCCTTAGGTCTTGCACGAAGAAATGTCTGGATTTTGTCAGTGCAACAGATAGTGATAGATTTTTGTTTGCCTCTGAGCCATATTCAGTTGAGGTCTGTAATATCTGGAACCATTTTTTGTAAAAAAATTTCAAGACAGGAACCAAGCTTTAACATTTGCACACCAAACTTAAATATCAGGACACTTGGGCGGTGGCCCTTGGTGGCAACATGCTTTTGTCAAGCTGTATATAAGCTTACAGCTGAGAATAAATGCTCAAACAGCTTATGTGGTAGGGACAAAGGGGGTACTCTGGGCCAAGACTGCCACCTGAATCAGATGATAAAGACAACGTAGCTGAGGTTTTTGCCCATATGCAGAAGGCAAAGGGAGGTTTGCTAATTATTTAAAGAAGTTGGAGTTTGACATCAATGCATCTATCATTCCACCCTTCCAATTTCCAATTCTCCTTTCCCATTGCAAGCTATCGGATGAAGACAGTCAGGTTTCGGGAACATGCCCTGTCTTTGCTACCTGTGTATGCAACCGGGATACAGCTGCACCTCAGTTCCTGCATGGAGACTCCAAACCCCTCCCACAATACTGGTTGAGTTTCCTGCATCATGTGCTGGAGCAGATGTAAGGTGCTTGCACAAAAAGGAGCAGAGATGGCTGGATTTGGTGCTCTGGGCCTTCTTCTAGCTGTATCTCATCTTCATGGGACAAGGGCCAAAAGGAGAAAAGGCACTGGTTGCTGCCAATGGCTACCAACGAGGAGCACTTTGTCTAAGTCACATGTGTGCCCTGCTAAATGTCATGATCCAGGAATGCACCTACTGCTCAGGCACTTGCCAGCTGGCCAAAGCACCTGCAGGTGTGTATCTTTTTATTTGTTTATATATGTAAATTGAGTCCAAAGTCTCAAACGATTAAGTCATGCGATGCAAGGCATGTGACACAGTGGTTAAGAAATAGCGAAGGGCAGACAAGGGTGAGAGGAGGAAAGCATTTCAAAGTGGCAGCTGTGAGCTAAATCATGTTGGAATTGGGTAACCTGGATTTAGGGGAGAGGTTGGAAAGGAAGGGCGTAGTACTGGGAGAGGAGCTCTTTCTTTTTTTTCTCTGGAAAGGGCCCTGATCCTCAGGCTTGCACCGAGATTTGTGTTTTACGCCTGCTACTGCAGAGCTGATGCATGCCCATCAGCCTCATCAGAGAGGGTCCTGACTGATGCCCAGAGAAGCCACAAGTTACTGGGGTCAGCTGCAGGTTTTGCAATATGCTCCTGGCACAAGCAGTGGCCTCCCCCTCTTTCTCCTGTCCTGTCCTGTCCTCCTGTCCTCCTCTCCCTCTCCTTCAGCCTCACCCTCTTGTCTCAAGGCACAGGGAATGGTGGCCTGTGGCAAGCTCGAGCTCTTGGCAGCTAAGGTCAGCTCCCTGTGAGATGTGCCAGCTCACAGCTGGGATGACAACATGCTCCTCAGTCCTCCTGATCTCCCTTTTCTTCTTTGCATGGACAGTGGTGGCACATGGGTCTCTGCCTTGCTCCTTGATGTACAACTGCATGAATTGCCCTTCTAGATGCACATATTTTTTCCCATGGGGGCAACATTAATGGCTTTTGGCTCTAAGTGCCACTGTTCATAGGTGCCAGAGAAGTTATTCAGCTCTTTGGTAGACATTCATTGCCCCAGTAGTTTACTCCTGGCTTCTCTGTGGCACATGAGAGAAGGCAGAGAGGTGAATGAAATGGGCTTGTGGACAGGACTCTGTCTGCTGGACTCACGTTGGATCACGTGGGAAGTCTTAAGCTGAGTGGAAAATGCTTACTTTAATGGCATGTGGATTTGAACCCTTAATTACCACAACCATCACATGTCTGATTTGCAGTTGTGTGCACAAACGACTTGCCCATGCACTGATTATGCTTCATATTAAATGCTCCTGGGTCCTGCTTTTAAAAAACAAAAACCAAACAACCCACAAAAAACTGTCTTTAGCAATACGGGTCTGGTCTTCATGGAGATGAGTGCGAATTTCTGCATTGACTTCAGGAGAGTTAGACTGTACCCTTACACACAAACCAGCCCAGTGAGACATCAAATGATGTTGTTCCTAGCAGTCTACTGATGTTATCACAGTTTAAGTAGTTAGAAAGAACAAGATCCTACAATGACAAACCCCAACGTTTGTTGTGGTATATAAAGACAAGTAAAAAAAAAAAAAGAAAGCTTCCCAAATAATTATTAAAAAATAAAGTGCATTTCATGTCCCTTTTGTTTTTCATGGACCAAGCACCTTACAGACAATTTGCTCATTATCTGCCATACAAAGGGGACTAGGGTTCACCATGGAAGACAGACATAAAATAGCCAGAAAATCAAGTCTAGAGAGGACAACTGCACCATTAAAAATGAATCATTACCTTATCCATAAAACTATAAATCAGTACAACAGTTACTAAGCTTTGAGGCATACAGTTCCAGGGGACAATGAAAAGTTTATTTTAAATTAATTGATATTGTTGCTTCAGAGTTTCTTGTTGGTGGCTGCTTTCATCCAGAGACTAAATGCTGTTTATAGCACTGCCACATGGAAAGCATTGAAACAGCCAGTAATTGTTTTACCTCCACTGACTGTTGGCTTTGTAGAAATGAAATGTTTGCATTTTTACTATGAGTATTTTTCTTTTAGGCATAAGGCTAACACAAACCAGCATAGGTTTGAGTCTCTTATAAGCAGGAGTGTTTAACAGGCTATTGTGGCCTGGAGTTTTTTTCAGAAGGGATTTCTAAACTCTTAAGCTCAGATTCATCAAATCCTGTGAGTTTCTGATTCCATAATAAATCAGCAAGGTGGATGTGGAACATGTGTTAAAGACTGAACTTGTGCCTAAACCCAGTCGAACGGAGAGTAAGAAGTGTGCAGACACTCAGCAGGGATGTATGCTGACATTCTTAGGGCAGCAAAACTAAGTGGGTTTAAACTGGCGTGTGATAAATGAATTAACAGGATTATATAACGTGTTTGTTTGCCATGCCAGTGGCTGGACTTGATGCATTCAGAATTACTTTGCAGTTCTGTATTCCTACACAAAGCCTAATATACATATTAAGTAAGTCATCCAAATAAAAGTGCTTCCTGACCTCACTGGATGTTGCACAGATGTGGCACAGCAGGGGGGAATAATCAGACTGTATTTAAAGTTTAGTCACTATATATTTACACTAACACCACAGTTTACACACACAGCATCTATGTGTGTAAACGCTGACCTAAATTTTGAGGTTTGATTGAAGGTATTTGCTCCAGCAAGCCATATTAGTTTGTCCATTTCCTTGCCAGATACCCTGAGCAGTTCTCCCCTAGAAGAGTGGCTGCTCCAGAAAGATGCTAAGAGGGTTGAGCAATATGCCCTATAGACTTCTGTGCCCTGTCATCACAAGGCCATATGATTTCATTCAATTACCAAGTTCTAATATGCGTGTGGCACTTTGGATGGATTGTCTGTTGGCTTTTGGAGAGTTGTTAGACTGAGAGGGAAAGTATTTTTTCCATTGGTGCAGTTTGTTTGTTATTCGGCTGTGAACTCCCCCAACTCCTTAGTGTCAAAACACCTGGCAGCACTGTCATGTCAGTACTGCTTGTTTGTCCTGTTACCCCAAGTGCTGTGGCAGGTGGGAATCTGGCTGGGCCTGGGGAAGCAAGCCACATCAAACACAGGTGCTTGGAGTCGCATGTGGATTGTGCTGCCTGTTTACTCCCTTCTGGGATTCAGGTAGGCTGGAGGTTTGGGCTCAGATTGCTGGGGGAAGGTGATCTTCTCAGAAGACATCACTGCACTAATGAGAAAAATGGGAAGGATCTCCATAAATGATACAGAGTTAATGTGGGGAGCACAGTGATTCTGGACTAACACCATCAGCTTAGATGACACCCCGGCCCCACTGGTACGGGCCACAGAGGATTCTGTAGAAGTCAGCTTTAAGCTTGAGGCAAGAAACGTCATGTAACCATACAGAAGTTAAGTCCTACATCCACGTTTGCATCACCAGGTCTGGTTGCCCTCTTTCCATGGTTATCAGAAGGCTCACAAACTCAGCCAGGTCAGCTGCAGCCTCTGCCTACTGTACGGCCTTGCATAAAGCAACTCTACCAGCACCTGCAAATCCAGTCCGGGCCTTGGAAAGCGGAGCAGTGGTACAGACCATACTTCAGGGTGGAGACTCTTGTCCCCAAACCAGCTGTAATGTCTGTTGTGTAATGGTGCCAATGAAGTTTTGTAACTCTCACATACTGGGAGTATTTGATCACAAGAGTCATTTCACTTTCTGGCTTCTATCATCCATCGGAAATTCCAGGCCATAGCTTTAAAAAGCAACTAGTGACTTAGGATCTCATGACTGCTGAACATTTGGATTGAGGTATCATGGCAGGCATGCACAATCCTCCTCATAGCAGCCATCAAAACTGTGGCTCACTCCAAAAGCCCTAGGCTGTGATGTGGAGCTAACACTTGCCCAAGATGAGTCACAAAAGTTCCTCTGAACCAAAATTTCAGCTCTAAGCCCCCAGATGAAGATCCCTGCCCAGGATTTCAGGGAATACACACATCCTTCCCTTAGCTATGGGACCACATACAAGTTTTAGGCACAGCAGTGCCACAGGCACAAGGGGCACAGCTTAGGAACACCCAAGGCCACCTGCCAGCATTGGCAGAGGCCACAAGCGCTGGCAGTGTTGACAGGCTTTTGACAATACCAAAACATGACCACAGTCTGCCTCGTGCCAGGCTTTGAAGCTCACGCAACCAGCTGGATGACATGTGAGGGGGGACATGGACACAGAGCAGGGTTGAACACAGAGGGTCTGATAAAAGTTGTACGAGCCTATGCTCCTCTTGCAGCTTCCTCCAGACTCAGCTCCCAGGGAGGTGCCAGGTGTCACCTCAGAATGCTTTCCTCAAAGCAGTCCTGCCAGATGCTGTGCTTTATCATAAACAGCACCACAAGGGGACGCCCAGAAGGCACCTGCTGCACTACGTGGGCAATGGCCTGCTGCCGAGTTGGGTTTGTGGTCCCAGGGGTCTGCTTTGAGGAGCATGGCTCCTTGCCCCTAAGGAATAAGTCCAGTCGTGGTGTTTCCTATCAGCTTATCTCCCTTCTTGCATCATGCGGTTGGTCTGTATGCTGTGGGCGACTGGCAAGCATTACCTGAACTGCTGCTGCCTGTTGGGTATGGAGGGAAGGATTGGGAGGCCTCTGTATTTACATTTGCTTCAGGAGACCATCAGTAGGGCTGAGAGGACTAAGCAGGCTTGTCAGTAAACTGGCAAGGAGAAGCTCGATGTGTGTTTGCCAGCTGGCAATCAGGAGTGCAAGGGCAGTGGGGGCCACAAGCAAACCGGACAGTCTGCCATGGTGTGGGGGCACAACAGTCACCTCCCCAGCTTTCTGAACTGTGCACAGGGGGCTGCAGCCACACCACACGGCAGCATGGCACCTCCAGTCTCCAGCAAACCCACCTTCAGTGGCCCCGGAGTAGGTTTGCTATTCGGCCTAAGGTGATCTGAGCGCAGTAACACACAGGGCTTGTGGAGGGCTGCTTGGTGTTTCAGTACTTCTGCACAACTTGCACCAAGTCAGCCTCCTGATACTCAGAGCCGGTTCCTGTTTTGGACAGGCTTTGGACAAGACTGGGTTTTCTTTGTGAGATCCTGCAGATCCTGCGGGGGAAACCTAGCTAAGTAACTCTGAGACCTTTCCATCCAGCAAGATCGACTCTATTTGTGTGATGCTGCTAATGAAGTAAATCCAGAGAGACTGGGCAACTCTCTTTTACAACTAAAGGTCTTTAGCTAAGCTGTAAAAAAAGCATCCTACCTTCCCTGAACCCATCTTGAACTCTGCCCTACACCAATCCCTAGCAAAATGGTACCTGCATCTGTTCCACCCAGGCGTACAATCAAATGGTGACTCACTGTCATATATTCATTCATTTATTGCCCAGATAACTCTCCATTAAGATAATGAGTCATTCTTTTACACCCACCAAATGCATAGCTAGGATGCTCTTGCTTTCTGCTATTCATAAATTAGGAGGAGAACAGAGCCTTGATCCAGAAAATGTATTTCCTCTAGAGAAGCTGTTCAAAAGATGCACAGCTGGATTTGTGACCTCTCCACAGAGTCCTATTTATCACATTTAGTGAAAGTAGGGGTATGTTTTTCCTATGCATCTTATTTAGAATCTTGTCTGTTTAAAGGCAAGTGGACACTGGGTGGAGGAGGGAGGAGACTGCTGGTGAGATATGTAAGGCTGACAGGTTTAATAGGATTAACTAAAACGTATTTGTTAAACAACTGTCCAGGACCCTTGCAGCTCAGACACTGTCCCTGCTCTTTGCTTGTGAATTGAGTGAATGAGATTCCCAGCCACATGGGCCACTCAGCTGGAGTTCAGCTCCCTTCAGGTTACTGCTGGCTCTGCAGCCGGGTCCAACAACAAAGAGTAGTGTTCACACAACTCTACTGATCCCAGGGCATCAGTCTGCTAAGACATGTTGTCTCTTAAAGACCCCGTGACCATCACAAGGATCAGACCCCAAAAAGAGTCCCCTCCTGATCTGTGTCAATGAGTAGTTCAGAGCTCCATGAGGGTTGTCTGATATTTCTAGTGGCAAGGTCCATCTTCCAAATTCAAGAAATTGTTTTTTAAATGTGTGCTGCAGTGGACAAACAAGGCCCCAGTGACTACTGCAGACAAGCACTGAAGAGCTAGTGTTTCTTGCCTCATACCAGTCTACTTCTAGAGCTGGAGGATTTTGATCAGGGATTTACAGGCCTTGGATGCCCAGAACTGGTTGGCCATGTTTGCAGCCGCTTCTCTGAGATATGTGAACAACATTATTTCATGCATCAGTAAATTTCAAGCAGGCCAGGAGACAAAATGCTTGGCATAGCACAACTATATGTAAGCACAATCTATGCAAACTATTCTGACATATTACACGAAGAATTGCCAGTCCTTGCTAGTTTGGCAATATTTTAAGCACTCCTTAAGACCCCAGAAGATGGGGATTTCTGAATAACATATGAATCTCTAGATTTTTTTTCTTAAAACAGGTTTTGTTCCCTCAGGGCTGTGGACAAAAAAAATGAAAACAAATTTCAGTGCATCCAACAAGCTGGGAATTCAGTTGGCAAATAAGAAAGTGTATGTAATACATATTTCTGTGAGAATAACACAGTTTCTATGCAGTATCAAAGTTATGAGGCTCAGTCATTTATTTTTTACACGCTTGATGTGGCCTGTAATGTATAGCTGTAGTGGAGTGCTCTTTTGACCACTTGTGGCTGAGGAGATGAGCTGCCTGAGCCTGAGCCTTGTAAATAAAACAGTGCCTTGGTGTCAGAGAGAAAGGTGATGGGAAAAGTTCTACTGACTAACTGTTTACTGACAGGTCAGGAGTGTTAAACCTGACCACAGTTTCACACTGACCTTTCATCCTGCCAGACCAGTGGGAGCCCTCAGCCAGTGAGCTGACATCTGCTTAAGTCATCAGCCAACCGGTTCAACTTCTTAAGGCTTATCAAATTATTTGCATAAACACTGTGATCAGAGCAAGAATGAAGGAAGGATGGGCTTGAGCTACAGACAGGCTTTTTCCTACAGTTTTCTTATCTCCAATCCTCTGTCTGTCCCTGTGCTGCCTGTTTAAAGGACTTGCTCCCTAGTGACTGACAAACCCAGGTTTCCTCTGGACTGGCATCTAGAGCTGGAGCCTGTGGGCTCTTTGAGCTGAGCTTGCACTGCCAGTTCCTACTTTGTGGAGACACTGGGGGGATTTTGTTCTTTCTCCAGTGAACTGTACTCATGACACAGACACAAACATCATATCCTTGAGATTCCTGATGTGTGTCTGAATTTGGCCTGTTGTGAGAGGGGCACTAAGAGAGACACATGTTGCACAATAGCTAAGACTCATATCCTTCCGAAAATAAGCTAAAGATACTGTGCTGTGCTGCAGAATCGTGGCAGGCCTTCTGTGGCTTCACTGAGTAACATGAGGTTTCTGTACTACAAAGCACTTGGGCACATGAGCTTTAGGCAGCTTTCTTTCTGAAGAGGGGAGGAAGGTGTGGGAGGGTGGTCTTGATCATCTCCCCTGCCAGCACTGGCTAGAGTGCAGGGCAGCCTAGGTCAGCACAGAGCCATGCCTGCACCAGCCTGTCCATCCCTTGCTTCCTTGACAGCTGCTTTCTCCTTGCACTGTGACTCACTGCACAATAATCCATGCAGAGAAACTACGGGCATTTCCAGCCCACGGTTCCCTCTCTGGTCAGTTCAGGCTTGAATCTGGGGAGACCGCTCTTGCAGGGAGAGGAGAATGCAAACCAGTCCATATGTGCATGTAATGAAACAGCTCCCATGGTTCCTCTGTCTCTGAAAGTCCAGACTCCTCACTGCACTATGTAGTTTCACTAATATTCTTTGCCTCTTTTTCTAAACAACTAGGCATATTTTAAAAATGTTGAGCTCTTCTTGCTAGAAGCTTTTGATAGTTTCTAGAACTTGCAGAGGATCCTAGACCTATCATCTTTGCTAAGCAAAAAAGTTCTTCTCACATTTGTTCAAAAGGGGAAGGATGTAATATTGACCAATATTGAGTAAGAAATGTACTCTTCTCATTTCAGAGGCAATTATTGTAATGTCCCCGGTATTCACATGATAACTTACGTCTGTATCAACTTGCTGAGTGATGTCTTGAATCACACTTTGATTAAGTGATGTGTTTGAGGATTCTGAAGGCAGTATCTTGCTATCATTCTCTTTTCAGTGCTGTCACTCAGGGCTCTTCAGCCTTGCCTCTGTCAGCAGGTAGTCAGACTAGAGTACCATTCAATTAAACCTAAAATCCATCTGGGCTTACCTGATTATTGATTACAAAGAGGCACTGGAAAAAAACAAGGAAAACAATCTTTTCCTGAACAAGTTAGCTTAATTACAAATAGCAACAGTATGTTTTCTCCCAGTGAATGTAAGCTAAAAAGCAAGACATTTCCAGCCACCCATATAGCCTAGCTTTGCGCAGGCCATGTCATGTGATTTTTGGGGTGTTGGCTTCTCTCGTTTTGAGTCTCTCTCCTACATAAATGGGGCTTAATTGCTCCTTCCATCAAGCCTGATGGAAGAGTGCTAACACACCCACTAGCTGTAAGCAGGCCTGTGACTGCAGATCAAAGTCAATCCAACCTCACTGCAGAAGCCATGAGCACATTCCACGGTAACAAGAGCCCTGCAAAAGGTATGGAGAACCTTGTAGCCTTGCAGTGCTTCCCACCCACCGCTGACTTCCATTAATTAATTAACTCTGCAGCTTTATTCCCTTATCATAATCCTCCCAGCAACAGCACAATAAATTGTACTTGCAATAGATGCTTAAATGAGATGATCCCAGATCTTTGCAACTTGAAACAAGGGTGGGAAACTCATAGCTTTGTGGTGATCTCCAATTCATTCATTATACGATCGGATCTTAATTGCTTCAAGAATATGATTCTAGTAAATCTGGCCTCTAGTACCACTCATGTTAAATAGTTCAGTTGCTAAAACTCCTCTGCTATACAGAGTCAGTTTATCACTTGTGGTCTTTTTTACTTCAGTGGGGTCTAAAGTATTGAATTATCTGTAGAAACTAATGCTGTGTTTGCCCACCCCATATTTACCCACTGAGTGGATAAGTACCAAACCTAAGTTAGCTGTTTGGAGATAGTGAAGGAGAAGGCATTTCTCTAGGGAAATTAATTTAAAATGAGGTACGTAAAATAATCCAGATGAATCATCCACTGGAGATGTTTCTTTCTATTGGCCATAGAGGAGGATAGGCATGAGATGCTTCATTTACAGATTACTGAAGTTGACTCCAATAAAGCCCACCTTATGTGCAGAGACCTGAGTATGAGAATAAACAGAAGGCTGCTTCAGTGTAAGATCTGATGTGAGAAGTGCAAGGGGACTGATGACTCATCCTAACACGGGGGAAAAAGTCTCCAGGTGGGGAGATCAGTATCATTTGCCTGACTGGTAAAAAGTTCTGTGAGTATGCATGGGACAAACAGAAATGTGCACATTTCAGCAGCCATGCAATCAATGATCTGCACGACTAGGCAGCATGAAGCTCTGAGGAGGCACTTTCCAAGTAGAATGAATTCCTCATGGAGTTAAAAACTTATTTGTGAGAGCTGGAGACACAGGAATTACTCTATGTCTGTGTATGTTTGTGTACTGACAGAGATCAGAGAGAATTCCTGGGGACCAAATGCTTTTAATCTCAAGATTTTGAGAGCGGGGAAAAAGCCCTCTTCTATTCTGATCTTTTCAAATTGTCAAGCATCACTTTGGTCAGAACATCAGCATTTAAAGCACGGGAGTGTTTACCTGATCTACTGTGCAGTTGGCTTCTCCAGTATTTCATCAGGGGCGTAACTCTCAGCAGCAGTTTTTAATAGCTCTGGTGGAAGCCCCATGTTAGGAACAGGTAACATAGAATAATATCCTTGGGGTGATTTTGAAGATTATTCTTTCTTAAAAAGCAAGACCACATTGAGCAAACCTCAAAAGTAGGTTCATGTGCCACTGGAGGCAGCTCTGGTGACTCAGTAGGTGGCAGCCTTCCCCTTGACTTTGCAAGGACCTGTCACCCTGCAAAAGGTGCTGGGGGATCACTGAGCACTGGGGACAAAGGCACCCCTCTCCTGGCACAAAGTGTGGAGCCTGGACAAAGCCAGCTGTGAGACTTCATCCCGGGGTGTGAAAAGCCCCATGACAAAGTGCTAGAATAACTGACCTCCCAGACAACAAGTGGTCTTGTGGGTTGGCTGAGATTTACAAGCCCAGGAGGTACTGCCATCATCTCAGACTCCAGTACACTCCAAAGGATCTTTATGTGCAACCAATGCAATTAAAAAGACAGACTGAATGTGTCTGCCACTTTGGAAGAGGTTTGGATCAGCAGAATCACTGTGTACTTGTATGATAAGCAGGAAGAGGGAGCAGAATAGTTTTTCCCTAGTTTTTTTGCAGGAAATTTGCTACGGGGAAGAAAATGGAGCCCATGAGCACTGTGTTTTGGGAAAGGGACAGTTTGGGGAGTAAACAGAACCTAGCAGAGCTTTATGTGGGATGTCACTCACATGCCCATGAAGAGGGGAATACTTTCACCACTCAAGATAACATTCATTCCTCAAGGAAAGTGGGAGGAGAAAGTGGTGGGGGTGGAGTCTGGCCACAGAGGAGGTCAGTCAGGCTTCTGCTGGTGAATGAAATTGCTGCTTTCAGCCTGCCTTCTCCTGGAGCCATGATGGGACCAGCTCCCAGGGACCAGTTTGGTGAAGGGTAACATCCTCCACCTGGGTGGGACAGTGCTGAGTAACAGAGGCAGAAGCCTCTTTACATGGTTCAGCTGCAGCTAGACTGGCCTAGCTAACCCAGCCTTGGCCTTCACATCCTTTCAAACCCAAAGTGTTCCCAAGCCTGGTAGTTCTGATTTGAACTATGACACTGGACCCCTTTCCAAAAGCCCTTAAAGTTTCAGGCACTGTCAAGCTGAATTGTTTTGAACTGTTCACTGGAAAATGAAAGGAGGAACTATTACTAATGTGAGAAACCATCCTGGTTTCCTCAGTGGATACTGCTAACACCTACCTTACTATGTAGCATTATGCCTGCCTAACCTTCTCTCTACCTCCAACAAGCTTGAATGAAATAGCAAGGATATTTTCTCCTCTCACTGAGAGGCAGATTTATGGTCACACTCCTGACATTCTCTCGTAATACCTTACATCAATCACCACTGGTTTTGGAGAGATGCCAAAACAGTTTGAAGGAATGTGTACAGGACCTACCAGAACAGGGTTTCCCCATCTTTCTGACTCTATATTCCCCTTACTCAGAGCTAAACCAATAGGTTCACACCTCCTGCACAGAAAACCTTTTCCAACTCCATCAATTGCCTTTAATAACAACCAAGGAAACCCACAAACTCATGCCCAGCTATTACCATAAAAAAAAAAAGAGACACAAAGCAAAAGAATTAGCTTCATGCAGATCTATAAATGCTAAGTACATGAGGAGACATTTGTTTTTGTTCCACATAGTCATACATGTCTTAATCTTTAAAACACCTTCACTCTAAAATTGCAGCTGATTGCTTAGTCACAGGGGATTTCCTATTTATGCAAGGGCCTTTGCTGAGGCCCCAAAGTGGTGATAATGCTAGACTATACATTTAGGCATGAATGATGTTTGGGGAAGAGACTTCTGTGAAAGCTGCCTGAAGTAAGGTGACTGGTAGGACTTTCCTGGGACCGCCATATTGCCATCATAGATTGCAAAAGTCAAAGCTGCAGCTCAGAATCAGCTCTTCAGGGTGAGCGTTAGGTATGGAAAACTTTGGGTGTTCACTAAATGCATTGGTGACTAGTTTTGTAAGCAGTCCACTGGCTGTGAGGAAAGACACACTGCCCAGAAAAGACCACAAGTTGAGACTTTTACTCTACTCACTTTGTCTGCAAAGAGAGTAAGTGGCCTGCCCAGTTCCACAGAAGAGGACTAATAACAGGGGTGATGTCAGATACAACAGTACCCAAGCATTTTCCGTCAGCTCCTACTAGCTCTGTCTGCTGGCCCTTGCACTTTCTGGCAGACTCTCCTGCTCCTTCATTATCAGACTTCGACCTGAAACAACCACAAAGACTGCCTGCTTCAAGCTGGCACCCCCTAGTCTGGGAACTGCTGCTCTGAATCCTGTTGCCATTCTCACGTATGAAGAGGGAGGGTCTCATTAGTGCAGTTATTCCAAAGGGAGCCAGCTGGTGCGAGGATTACTATGGGAGATGTGATAAAAGTGGGGACTTGCCTTCACTGTCATCTTTCATCTTCCACAGCCTGCTCCATCCACAATGACACTGTCTTCATCTCTATGTCAGTTGTTTGCCCTGGGAGGAGAAGGTACAGTTAAAACATGAATGTCAGAGCTAATCCCTCTAGCTTGTTTCCTTCTTCAGTGATTGCTGGTTCTGGAAAATCCACAGACCTGCTCTTGCATACTTTCTCATAACCCAGGTATTTCCTTGATCACCCACTGCCTGAGAAAACACACCGGACAGCCCCAGTGTGTCCATCTGGGTGCAGCCATCTACAACTCAGACTTGCGGTGTCAATGCTAGAACTGAGTGTGGCATGACAGGAGCAGACCTGGGTTGAAGTGGTTCATACAGAAGGCCCTTGCATGTCCTTTATATGCAGCTGGATTCCTGGGCCAAAAGCCCCACCACCTGCATTTCTGAAGGCTTTCTGAAGAGAAGCTGATTGAATAAAAGAGAACGTTTGCTTTTTCAGTGTTAGACCCCACCCAGAAGCACAATGCCATCCGTTTGCCCGCCTTGTGGATAACACCAAGATATTGATGCACACGCCACGCACAGGAGGCCTCATACAGGAAGGTTTTATTTCTGCCTTTTCTTGTGCTGCTTCTTTGTGACACCAGCATGCCCGCCATTCAACTCCTGTCCACACCAGTGTTTAGCTGTATAACTTTAAGAAGTGTGAAGGTTGCCACCAATAAGCCATTATTTGCTAGCACTTCCATAACGAATAGAGCATATTCCCCTAAAATTTAGGACAGGAATCAGTGAAGGTTTTCCCAGCCCTTTGAATAGTAAATATATGGGCATGTGAAACCAACTGAATATGGAGATTTTTCTGTGGGGCCTACAAGTCAAACTCTCCTTTAACAGCTTTTTATGGAGAGGTAGTTTTCTTCAGACCAGAGACGTGTGCCTCAGAGCACGTCCATCCCAAGACAACATTGAGCATATGATTTTTTTGCTGACAATGGGAGCCGAGAGTACACATGTAATTCTATATACGCTGACTATGCGTAAGTATACGGATCTGGGAATATTTCCCACAGTCATACCCAGCATGGAGGGCTGCAGAGATTCAAAGTGGGAACTGAAGGCACATGCCCAGCTCTACAGAAGACTTTCCTCCATTTTCAGTGTCCTCTCTCACTTCTTCCCTTGAAATACTCAAATACAAGAGTATTTCCAAACTACAAACACTTGTGAACCATGAGTACCTTGTTAAACTGTGCATGCTACACATCTCAGGACAACAGTACTTGTGAAGAGTCCACAGCCTCCTCTGTGTACACACAGCAATCTCTATTTTGGGGAGATTCATCTTCCTGGAGTTCAAACTACCGTCCTCGAGTAGTTCTATGACACAGGGCAATGAACTGCCCTCTGGGTGACCCAATGTCTCCTCTTCTGACAACTAATGTTAGGTTACCAAGTGTGCACTATGCAGCTATGGGGACCACACTAATGTATACAGACTACCAGAGCTCATGGCTGAAAGGATGGCCTGATCCCTGTCACTGCACACTAGGAAACAACAGGGGCGAAGTAGGAAGATGCTGATGGAGGGCAGGGTTCCCTCCATGCTAGCAGCCATCCAGATCTGACCCCCCTAAAGTGGAGCTGTCAGTGACACTAATGGTGGCAGAAATTGGCTAACATCAGAGAAACTTGCCTACATGTTTATAATAATATAATATATGTCTGGAAAAGGTTATAATCCCTGTGGGGCCTAAAGGAGGTACTTAGAGAAGGGCAGGCCTGGGGTGACATGCTTAAGGGATGGCTTTTTTGAAGCTGATTCCCCTAACCCAAAGGCAATAGGCAAGCAGCAGTGGATATACTCAGGGAGTCTCCTCTAAGTACCACCTACTATAGCACTGATGTGGCAGATAGCCCTTCATTAAGCCCTGAGTGCTTAACCTGCTCTGGTGCTTCAGAAAATCCCTCAGTTCTCTCTTAGCCCTTCAATCTCTGTAAACACCACAAAGTAGCACAGGGTCCTTGGGTGTCACAGACCAAGTTAAGTGCAGACAGCTAAATGCACTCCTGCAGGCTGGCTAAGGAAAACAGGATTGCTGGGCTTGCAAAACAGCGTGAGAACATGTGAATGAAGTCTGCAGACTTCTTCCTTGTTCCCAGTTTACTCTGGAATAATTGTTTACTTTAGCCAAGCTCTTCCTGATCTCTATCCATAGATCAGCATTAGGCTCAGCACTGCAGCCCGTCATGCAGTATCTCCAACATGAAAGCAGACAACAGAGATACGACAGGGCAATTTTCTCCTTAGCACTGCTCTGTGACAGCTTTGAGGATGTCATGGCTTTTAGGCATGAGGCAGTGAATCGGAGGCTGGTACTGGGTTTGAGTCACTGCCTTTCAAGCTTGAGCATCTGGCCAGCTGTTTGGCCCCAAAAGTGCACTGCCATTTTCCTGAGCAAGTGTGGTTGTTTTGTGGTTTCTATTGTTTACGTGCTCAAGAACCCCAGCTTTTATTCTCTGGTTACTTGCTTGCCTCCCACCAGTCTTTCAGGTCTCGTGTTTGGCCAAGTGCGTCCTGGGAATCTCCAGTCGCATCTGGCTGGTCCAAGTCACGTGGTTGGTCTGGGCTCCTGCCTGCACTTGTTTGATGTGTGACCCATGCACAGGCTGCCCCTTACCCGAGACGCTTTCACGCAAACAAAGGAGTGACCCGTCTCTTGGGGTGCGATACAGGGGAAGGCTGCACTCAGACACCCTGTCCTGATGAGAGGCTCTGATGCTAATCACCTGCCTTTGATCCGTTTGCCTTTCAACTAAAACTACAATCTTCTCCCTTGTCTCCCTCCAGGCTCTTCTCCAAATGAAGACCTGCACAGCTGCCAGGGCACATGATAGGAAGTGCCACATCCAAGCAGATCAGAAATCTCAAGCCTTGGCGAGGATTTTCTACAGGCAATTGAGGGTGTTTGCATTTTGCACAAGCAAAATCAGTACCGGTTTGTGCAGCTGAGTACACGGCTGCACCACTGCCGAGTCTGGACATGCAAATAGTCCTTGGTGAGAGCAAATGCAGCCTTTGGAGAGACAATACAAAACTGAGACCTCAATTTCATGTCTGCCAGCCCCAGAAAACTGGCGTTTACTTTGCTAGCCCAAACCAAAGTTCAGTCACTAGAAACCAGTGCCAATTTCTTGACATCAGTGATCTATTAGAGGTGGGTGAAATTACACTCACAGCCCCCTTAGATCTTCCTTTTAAAGCAGGAGGCTTCTTCTAAGTGTAATTTCTGTACACTGGTATTAGAAATGTTAACATTTGACAGTTATTTTCATCTTTCTCAAAATAAGGATTACATGAGATTTCCACAGCAGGCTATTTTCATGGCCTGAGGGTAAATTTTATTTTGCTTTTTAGCTAGTAGGTCTTAAATAGTTGCTTATAAATTTGTCCTCTAGATTCACATTAGGTGGAATATCAAACTCATCAGCATTTGGGAGAGATTATTCCTAACCAGGATCCAAATTTGACCCTGGACAGAGGCACCTTTTTCTCTTCTTTTTTTCACCCTTTTGAAATTCATGGCTGAAGACCAGACCCACGTCTGGGTTTGGAACTAGGTATTCCATAAAGCATCAAAGTAAACAGATCCCCTCTGCTCCACCTAACTCCTCTAACTAGTCCAAAAGAGTGTATTCCCAGGCAGACTGCTTCTAGGAACAGTATCGGTATATTAGCCTTCTAACTCATTAATGCTAATAGCAGTTGCATAATGCTGAAATGTGGTTGTACAGTAAGCTAAGAACATATTTCAACTATATGAGGTACAACTGCCAGTCAAAGTTTTTAAATGAGTAGCTTTCCTTACCATTACATCTGAATTTATCTTTTTTTGTAAATGCTCTGAGGGGGCCACATTTCAAGGTATTACAAAGTCATGCCACTAACTCTAGCATAATCCTCTGCTTAAATGCTGCACACTTGGCCATGGTCTGGAAGGAGGTATGAGCTCACCTTGTCACTACTTTCCCTGTCTAAAAGCTCAGGAGACCTCCAGAAGGGCTTTGGTCACTCATAACGCCTAACTGACAGGGAGCTCAAGCACCAAAGATGACATGATGTCCTTGAACCCTCAGGGAGCCCCAAGCATGGAGATTCAAAGTGGGAGAGGTAAAGGGAGATCTAGGTGCAATGATGTGACCAAGGGAAGTCTCCAAAGCCACACAGGCAGTAAGCCAGACACTGATGTTAGGCAGCTGCACCGTCACTCACTTCTGTTAGCCCTGGTAACAAGTGTAAGCAGAACCATGCTTACAAAATGGAATTCTCAACCTTTACAAAAATTGCTAAGGTCTGGTGTGTTGCACACAAGTGCAGAATTATTTTCTTTCATATTCAGCAGATTTGGTCAGTTCTTATGACCCAGTGCAGCTGTCTCATCACGTTGGCTCACTAAGAGAACATTAGCTATGTCCTCTTCAAGGCCCTGTTTCTCTTCTTTTGTCATAGCCTCATTTAAATGCTCTTTATTTTCTTTAGACAGACAAGCTTTGGACAGTATTTAAAATATAAGGCCAGCTGTATCCTAGGGCCATCAGATAACATCCGATGGAGCTCTCTATGTACAAGCTAGACTAGGCCCCTAGTTTCTATGTTGCATTGAATAGCAAACAGCTCTCTACTGTCAACAAAAGTGTGCAGGGTAATTCCCTCTGGAAACACTTCTCTATGTCCTGACACTTGAGCTGCCAGTGCTCAAACTGACCCTAGCAATTTGGTGACAGGCATCCCAAGAGTTTTCAGGTTTGCTTTCCTTTGAATCCCACCTATCTTGGCTGCTTTGTCAGGTCTCCTGGCTTCCCCTAAAGTACCAGGAAAAAAAAAAAAAAAAAAAGGGAAGCCATCAAGCAAAGAAAAAGGGCAGAATTCTTCATGATGTCTTTCTGAGCTATGTCTGTGTGTTTTCTGGCAGCTGTTCTCACTCTGTGCTTTGCTGCTCCAAAAGCTAAGGATTGCCATGCTGCCAGTAAGGGTGGATGGAGCTTCTGTGTGACCAGCTCTTCTCACTCTAGGGAGTGAGTTTTCCTCCTTGGAGAGTGAGCTGCTTTGCTTCAGGTGAAAGCCGAAGTGCCAGCCAGCTTGTAAACAGTACAGATGACAAGCGAGTGAGATGTAGCCTTCAGACACTGATGCAGTGTAGGCAAAGCCAGAGCAACTCCACATGATGCAGCAACAACACAGACAACAGACTTGGCCGTTCAAGGTTCCTAACCTTTCACCTGTTTGGGGGGCTCCTGATGCCGTTGTGGTACCCAGCAGGGGCATGCTGGTTCATACTGCCCTCTGCCTCTGGCTGGGGGCTGCCCCATGGCAGCCTTTGGTGGGGGGTTCCCCCCACATGTGTACCCAGAGAAATCGGGGCTCAGCAGGAAGGCAGCTCCCCAATCTTTCCCATGTGCTGTGCCCACTAGCTCAACTATGATGCAGTCTGTTGCTCTAGATGCCAGGGTTTTGCCCAGAGCCACAGAAAGAAATGTTTAACTGTGCTGAAGGTTGTCCCCCCCCAACATCTGTGCCTGCTGCAGTGTCACTTCCATTTGGGAATGTGTCCCGCTTGTAGCAGAGTCAAATGTACAATGGGGTTGAATTATGAAGACATGGGGTGGTGGGAGGATGAAGAGTGCTGCTCTAACTTGGAAACTATGGAAAATATTAAATAAACCCTAACTCCCTGCTGGCACATAGATGCACTATAAATAAACATTATAACTATGTAAATAGCACAGAGCTCCTAGGAGCTGTATCACCTTCTGAAATAGCAGGCAGAGGAGTCTGCTACAATAGACAAATCAAGTTTGGCTAAATTATGCAATTAATTTAAATGCACACTGTACAGTAACATCATTTTTGGAAACCATATTGTTTGGCCCTCCTGAGCGATTCCCAGATGTAATTCCTGCAAGAAGCACACACCCAAGCCAGTCAGAATTTCTGGAATGACATTCCAGTTGCTCAACACCTGGTTATGCAGATAGAAGAGAAAACAGAGTGACGCCTTAGCCAGTATAATAGATAAGGGTGTGAGAATTCAACTCGCTGGCTAGCACATGAAAGTGTGAATGACCTCGCCCCACGTCCAGGATTGCTCAAGCCATAGGAGATGTCAGTATCAATACACACATCTTCGTTTATAGTCACAGGACAGCTCTCAATGTTTGCTTCTGCCCTCAGATCTTAACCCCAGAATGGAGAAAAAGTGTGACGCTTGTGGAACAACGCGCTTGTAAAGCTGCTTGCTTCTGCAAACTGACTGCAGAAAAAGATTAATGAAATTCCCTCTTCTATTATTCTATCTAGCAGAAGACCTTCCACCTCTTCAGATAAACTCACATGCAATTAGAGGGAGGTTGAAATAACGGGTTCTCTGTTTTCTTCAAACTGAGACTAGTGGCTCCACTATATTATCTTCTATATAATGACTAGGTGACCTTCTCTGTATTAAATAGAAGGAGGCTCCTCTTGATCATAAAATCACCGAGTGTATTCAACTTCTTTTTATAAAGTAACAAACAACTTGAAGCAAATGCCATTTTGCAACTGTCCTCAGTATCTGTCAGGAACAGGCCAAGAATTCTTAGTTTGCATCCATAACCAGAAGAAAAGATGTGTATCATTAGTCAACAACTAATTCACTGAGTAGCAGATTTTGGCAGTTTTGGCAGCCCAAACTCATGGGTAAGGCAGGAAGGGTGAGGCAGTGAGGGGAGTTTCTTGATGTGAATTCTCCTTGTCCCAGCTGAGATGCAGAGATGATTTTGCAAGAGCAAGGTGCAAGGAAATAGATAGCAGGTAAAAGTTGGGGATAGGTGCTGGGTGAAGGGGACACCTAAATCCTCAAGACAGTGACACCCTGGGAAGTTCTGGAAGGAGTCTGAAACCAAGCAGTCTGGTGCTAATACAACAGGCCCAGCACATGTCCTGCAAAACCACGAGTTGGAATAAAGATGACAGTTAAATGGTTGCAGAGTGGATGTTCACATTTCTGGTAAATGTTTTCCCCTGAGCTAGACGGAGACCTTCAGTAGCAGTCAGTGCACCTTGCATTACAACTAGGTTCCCAACCTGGCTATAACATTGATTAAATTGATTAATCTAAGCCTGTAAGGGCAGCCTTGGTAAACAAAGACCTGTATGAGTATGAGTAGGCATGATTAGATGAGAGGAAAACCCGGCAAGCGGTGCCTCTCCCATAGGACGGGAAGATGCTTGTGACAGATTCTACTACCTGTCCCAAAAGTACTAAGGAATCCCTCAATTGGTAAGCCAGTTTGCAACTCCTGGTCATCTTTATTAGCAATCAACCAAACCCTTCATTCCCGATCCAGAAAATTCCTAAGGCACGTTTTTCTACTGACTTCTCCGTGCTCCAAGGAAGAGATAGTAAAGGTGACAAAATAGGAAAGTAGTCTTCTCTTTCCTTCTTTTCATTTTTTTTTAGCCTTTCTAACAGCTCCACAATAACTGACATGCAAAAAATATGTGGGAGCCTCCTTTGACTTGAGACATGAGGTTATATTAGAACATGTTTAGGTGTCTTGAAATTGTAGAAGGCCCAGATTCTCAAAGATAGTAAGAGCTTTAATTCTTGCTGGAATAAAAGGATCTTTGAGTATCTGGACCTGGATGTCTAATGTCCTCATCCTAAATATATCTGTAACTTGTCACACAGTAAGTGACATTTGCCAAGTCTCTTAGCTTCTCACTAAATTCAGTGGGGCTCAGATTGGTCTGGTATAGACTAGCAAACGGTTCTCTGGAAACATCTGCCTCAAGCCCCAGTGAGATAACACATGTGCAGTTCCCTCTCTCAGTCTACTCTGCAATATTATTGAGGTTGTCAAGCCAAGCACTCAAAATTCATAATGAACCTTCATTCTGCCTGCTCACATATGTGCTTCACATAAGGCTGCGGAGTATGGGCTACATCCATCTTCTCTTTGAAGAAATGAGACAGACTTAAACAGACTTTAGCCTCTCAAAGATGCTAGGGCTCTGGCCAGAGAAAATCATAGGTGCACAGAGATGTATTTCCACCAGTTAATGATGCAGTCCACAGGATACTGGACTAAAAATAGACTCATCAGCTCCTCTGATGTGAAACTCTGACCTTCCCTTTTTACATTGCAGCTGCACATGTCACATGCAGCATGGCTATGGCTATAGCTTGTGCCAGACACCTGCCTTGCCTCTCTCACATGGTCTGAACCCTTTTTATGAGCACTGCTAATTCAGATCAGTTCATACCTGCTAGCAAAGGGCGTTCACTGAGTCTCCCACACCTTCTGCAACACACATGGTGGCAATGCAGTTGACATCTAGTTACAGCTGACAGCTTATCTCTGGAGTACCCACTTCCAACCATGCCTTTCTTTTGAAGTCCCACCATTGCCAGCAAGCAGGATTGGGATGATCCCTTACTTTTACAAGTGCCGCAGAGGCTACTAGAGAACAGGTCTGGGCAATAATGTCTCAGAGGTTTGTTTCAAGACAAACACTACTCTTATTTCACACAGATGTAGACGGGTGCCTGGTCATTTGGGCTAGGCACTCAGGGGCAGTTGGTCATAGCCAGCTCATGTTCATGTGTGTGCCTGGCCCAATGTGGTAAGACCATCCATGTATGAAGTTGTTCAGGTCTCTCACTTGGGAAGAGGCTGTGGGCCATGGAAACCCACGCTTTTCTGCTTCATGCTACCCATGGGAATGAAACTTGTTCCACCTCAGTTTAGCCATGTTAGAGGTTAAGTGACAACCTTCACTGGTCTGGGTGCCAACCCCAAGCTGTGGGCTGCCTTCCTGCCTGAGCTCAGACCTGCCTGATCACCTTGGACTTGCCCAGTGATCTGGACTCTGGGCTGACCCTGGTTGCACTATAACAGAAAGATATGAGATATCTAACAGCTAAGGAACCCCCCTTGGCCAGGACTAAAAAGCCCACATATAGCTCTTTAATGCTTGTTAGCCAGCTCTCTACCCAGAAGGCAGAGCATGTGACAAGTGACCAAGGGTACTCATTTTATCAGATAAACTTATTCCACTGGGAACATAAATATTAAAAACTCATTTGATTTAAAATTTAATAAAAGATATGGTCAGTAAAAAGGTTTGGGTTTAGCTCAAAACATTGCTCTGCTTATTAGCTGAATGACTATGCAAGGGAAGAGTCACTTTAGTATCGCATTGGTTATATATGCTTTCTGGGAACAGCAATGGTGTCTTGGCAATTAAATATTTGTCTGCACGACCAATGTGTTCTCCCTCCTGCTCACTTCCACTGCTAACGTACTTTCCCCACGAGATGGAATGTTTGCCATACCAAAATAGCAACTAAATGAATGAAAGTTCAAGTAGAGCTATAAATAGAAAGGGCACCAGGTTTTCACAGCG
Organism: Athene cunicularia; assembly: GCF_003259725.1. Lineage (NCBI taxonomy): Eukaryota > Metazoa > Chordata > Aves > Strigiformes > Strigidae > Athene > Athene cunicularia. The sequence continues at coordinate 9,889,231 of NW_020799099.1, read as the reverse complement.
CACATATAAGCTACTTCACACCCACTTCCTTTTGGCTGCCATTAACTCTGAGATCTGAAGTGAAATAACCTTCCTGTACTTTGGAAGAACAAACAGCAAAACAATAAAGAGATCAAGCTGTTATGAGGAAGTCACTAAAGTGCTGTGTAGGAAAGATGGACAGACTATTGTGTATATATAGTGCTGTGCCCCACAGCCAGAGTTGCCAAATACTAATACCCAGTTTAAATTTTAGCAATACTTGTGTGGGAATTTGGGGATGGCTGTATGAAAACGCTCTGAGTGGAATTTCACTCTGCTCGTTCTTCTTTAACAGTCCCTCTGCGTGTCATGGAGCCAACTGCTCAGTCTATGGGTAATGCACAGTGGCACCTCCTGGTGGAAACCAGCTTCCAGGGCTGCTGGCAGCAAAACAGGGATAAAAACATATGATGAGAAGTAAAACAAGAAACAAAAGCTAAAAAAAACCCTGATTTTTTTTTTTTTAGAGGACAAAACCCCCCTTGCTTTTCACACCAAAGACAGTGTACACTGGCACTATCCCAATATTGCTTTTCCATGTAAATACATGCCTTTTCATGTTGCCACAAGGTGTGTTTAGGACAACTACGGGTGGAAGGGAGGGGGTAACAAAGGCAAATGGGGTGGGGAGGTGCTCTAGGAGGCAACCTCCGCTTCAAGACTCAGTTCTCATTAACAAAGCTCACAAACCCTCATATTGCACAGTATTTCCCATGTTTCCCCTGGACTGGTACTGTCTAGAAGTTCTCTTGTGGAAAACAGTTAATATTCAATAATGGACATTGAGATAAAAAACAAATTAACCTGGAAGAAAATAGCTGAGTCAGGCTAGATTAGGTGGTAAACTACTATTTTTAGTTTTAGCTGTTGGAAATGGATTCCAAATAAAATCTCACTAAAAAGAAACGCTTGCCGAAAATGTAGGCTCATAAAAATGTAACAAGTTCACAGGTTGGGTTTATTATTGTTTCAGTGTAATACGAGATCTGCATGTATAAAGAGATGCCCTTTTCTCTGTTTATGGAGGTTCTTTGGTGGTTGGCATGTGTAACACTTGGCGTGTTCAGAGTTTCATGCTGTTTCTAGGTGCGAACGCGATAATGAGTAATAAAAGAGAGTATCACAACATGTTCCAATGTGTCTCACCTTCTGCTGAGAACTCTAGACCATTTCTGCACAGCTGTCTGAACAGAGCTCCTATCTGATCCTTATCGCTTCACTCCTAGCAGTGGAGGTGGCTGTACCTTTTTTTTTTTTTTTTAAAAAGTTGAGGAAACTAGACGGAAATGCTGACAAAACAACTTCCTGCCTTTTTTTCAGAGCAACTGGACATGCTAGATAATTGCTTTATCATCTCATTTACCTCAGTGTGTCTTGTGCTGGGGGCTGGGTGGAGAGGTGCCTGCAGCTCACAGGTACTGAATGGGTCGCTCCTGCGAGCCCCTGTTGAATCACTACTTGTTAACCCTAGGACTAGATTTACTGGGTCAGATGGTCACTGTCAATCTGTTTTCTCTCTCATCCATCCCAAAACACCCCCAAAGGGAAGCAGCCTGGATGAGAAAGACTCAACTCTAGTTGTGTTTATAAAAGTGCTGTAGCATGAAGCTGCTTATCCCAGGACTTGCACGACTGTACACAATGTGAGCAAGGAAATAATCTGTCTGGGAAGATGCTGCTATACATGAAAGCATCTGCCTGCAGCTAGATTCCATCAAAGAGCAGATCTGCGGATTGATTTTCCCAGTATGACATCTTCCATCTGCAGAGCATTCAAAGGTTCTTTTATTAGCCCCGCCGTTGTTCGTGATTCAAGCAATGTGATGAAACAGCTCATGTAAAGGCACTCAGTCTCACAAACACTGCCCCATAAGCAGTACAGAAAGTCCCAAGCTGGGGTGGTGGCAGAAGCAGAGCTGTGGTAACAGGGGCAAGGGAGCAGCACAGGAAAGGCTATGAGCACTGTGAGGTCCAGCACTGGCAACGGCATTTCTCAATCTGTCTTCTAACAGAAGCCCACCTCATCTTCTGGGGACGGAGTCCAAGAATCAGCTCATGCCAGTGCAGCTTACACAAGCAAACAGTACCAGGAATGTTGCGACTGCTGGCAGTTAAAACTTGCACATTCATTTCCTATTTCCATTTCTCTGCTTTGGTTCTTTGCATGCATGGGCATGTTTTTATGCATTTTTATTTTATGTGAAATGATGTCACAGGCAACCTTTTGATGACTTATGACCCACAACAGGTTAAGTACCACTGGCTTATGAAACAATGAACGAAGAAGAAAGTCAGGAAGAAAGTTGAAATAACATTAATTAAATAAACTCAGCAACCAAAAGGACAGAAGTGGCACATAATTTCCACAGTGACCTGTCATGGGTATTTCAGGAGAAGCCAGTGAATGAAGGCTTTCAGAATACCTAAGAGATCTGGACACACCAGAATGCATTCCCTAGGGCTGAGCACCTGAAGCCTGAATAGCCACATCAAACATTTTTGGGGCATAGCACACAGCATGTCAATTTGCTGGGGACTGGGCTCTGCCACAGGATATGCTAATACTATACAAGAGGTTGGAACACATCCCTGGAGTAACCACATAAATTTGCATATCCTCCTTCAGAAATTGATTTTATTAGATAGCCTGAACAATTTATTTAGCACAAGTGTGCTTTTATGTCCTCAACCTATTAGAAAGCTCTATTAGACCATTATGCTGTTGAAATAATAGTTTCTGAGTGTTGGAGGGAAGCTACTCCTGAGCCATTCCTTGTGCTTTTAATTGATGGGAGAGGAATATGTTGTTCCCCAAGAGCATTTCCTACTGATTCACTTCTCCTTATCATCTTATTTACAGGTCTGATCTTGACTTTTCACCACACCCAGATCTCCCATTGACTTCAAGGAACAGGACTCTGTGGAGGCAGTGTGAAAGTCATCCAATAAAGGTTTTCAAGAGGAAGCTGCTGAATTCATCAACATGAGAATTTACATAGATCTAAAAGATGCTAACAGGTTCACTATGGCAAGTATGATGAGTTGTGTCAACTGAAGTGGCACAATGTAAGGAAGAAGGACCATGCAGAATGGCCCACATATTTGCTGTGACAATCCTTTCCACCCCTTGGCAGAGTATGGCTTGTCCATTGCATGCACTGTCTGCATGAGGGTGGACCCCTTTCTTTCAGTCCCAGGATGCAAAGGGGCTCTAACATACATTATTTGTGGCTTATGGGGACTGCGATGTGTACAGATTCACTGTCATTTCCCCAAATGATACCAGAAGGAGCTGTCTCCAAGAGAAGTCTGAACATACTGTGATTATTTTGTTTCCTCCATGAAGAATTTGCCACAGACACTTAGCTAGAGGGGACAAAAACTAGGACAATTATAAAGGGCTACGAGACAGTGCAGAGAACCACACACAGTGTTGCAGCAAGGGAAAGCCTGATCCAGCCCCCAGCTCCATGCCGTCTCTGAAAGTCTTGGAGAGACACTGGGACACAGTGACTCATTGCCAGTGGCATCCTTAGTACATGGCACATCCACAGCAGAGTGATCTCGTGTCTGGACAAACCTAATACTTCAGTGATTAACCATAAACACTACTTCTGTAAGATTTAGAGGGGAAGAAGAAATCTTTTCCTTCTGCTGAGGAGAAAGAGAAATGATACCCTTGAACAGCATCATTTGTATAAATGATTCTGATTTTTTACCCACAGTTCACCTGCCAAGTTTTCTTGTTTGGGAGGAGATGTGTGCGTTTTGATGTGTAAAGTAGGATAATGGATCATGATTATTAAAGGGCTTACAAATTGGGCAGGCAAGGCCCAGGTGAGAGGTCACTCTGACTGTACAAAAGAAAAGATTTGAGCCGAGTGAGGAAGCTTGGGTTTGACTGAGATGACAGGGAAAAAGGTTTTGTTCTGCAAGACTGCAGGTCTGTCTGGCTGTCTGAACAAAACTAGCTCACAAGCTCTTTCTTTTGATCTGAGCTTCTCACATCTTCTTGTTTGTAGAGTGTGTTGAGCGTGTGTGATAACAACACAATTGATTCCACCCTGCACTTTTAATAAATCCAGCTTCTGCAGAGAGGAACTGAAAACAGGCTCTTCATATTGTGAGGCTGGGGAGGGGTAAAGAGTAGGAGGAAAGCTGTCTGAATGACTAGGAAAGTTTCAGCTGGCCTTCCCAGAGGGTGAAGGTCTGGCATGAAGATGGAGCCACAGTTTCATTTATTCCAGAGGAGCCCTAGACAGACTGATGGTTTCCCTGGATATTTGGCTGAAGGATCATATCATAATGACAGCAATACTTGTTTGAAGTATGTCAGCTTAAAGGGATGCCAGGTCCTCAGGAAAAAAATGTGTCGTTGCTGACAGAGAAGGCAGCCAGAGCTAAGGAATATACATTGAGGCACTGTATAATGGGATGTCTGTTCTCCAGCTTGGAGCCTATTGCTGCTCCCCCTAATCTCAGGTTGATAGTGTCATCAGTTTCAGGGGTGGCAAACAGAGTCTTCAACCACAAAAGAGAAGTCTCATGAAACAAAACTAGAAAGAGGAATCAACAACTTGGGTTTCCCAGAAAGCTGAGGAGAGGCCTAGTCCAGCACTTCCCAGAAAATAATCTGTAGTACCACCAGCTACGGTGACAGCGCTCTTCATCTCAGAGCAATCTTTCCCTTTTACAGCTGCAATTCCTGCAATTGTATGAGATTCCTACCTTTGATTTTAAAGAAAGCCCACAGGGTCACAGAAATATATGAAAATGCTTGACCCCTGAATTCTCAAAGATGATTAGCAAATAAATGCAGTACAAATATGTAGGCTAAAATACCTTGTCTCACCAAGTTTTCACCAACCTTAAGAGTTTTTTGAGGCCTCTACTTGTGATTTCTGAGTACAAGGGTTTAGTTACACTGTGCTGTGTAACAGCAGGCAAGAATGCCCTGCTTATTGTCCTAGCAATTCCATATCAAATACACTTAATTTACAAATAAAGAAAAGCAAATATAACTTGCGATTTGAGACTCCTGACTGTGTCCGTCCCCTTTGTGCACTCTAATGCAGACTAATAAAAAACTGCCTTCGCTTATCCCCATGCAGCATCATGGACTTTAATTACTGACTTTCAGGAGGCGTTTGCACAAGGGCAGTTTAATAGAAACTTGGCGGCAAAAGGAAAAGAAGCTCTTAACAGGAAGAGAGCCACTCCATTTTCTTTTAGCTCTCCAGGACTTAGGCCAAAAGGAATTCAGCACATTAAAAGCAATGGCAATTCTTATAGCGAAAGCAGCACGGCAGCAGCTACTCCGCTCGGGTTGCCCATTTCAGAGGGCACCACCACTCTGAAAAGAGCATCTCAAAAACACTCCAGGCCAGGGGAGAAAAGGTGTCCACGACAATTTACTTAAGCTTATGTAATCCTCTAGCAACAGAAATATCAGGCTTTATGTATTTTAAGTGCTTGGGAAAAATGTTTGCACTGACCTCCCTGCAGGGAGCTACATCAGGTGACATGAGAAAGATCGTTTTCCCTGTGTTCCTGAAGCTGCAGGAAAGGGGACAGCATGTACAGGTCAGGTCCCTCCAGGACACGACACAGTGTGGATCCGACCACCAGAGGTGTGCTGGCAGTCCCGGATTCCACAGTGCGCTTTGGCCCAAGTGTGGCAGTCTAGACAGGACAATTTGGGATGGCAGCTTTACTTAAGGCCTCTGGAGAAGCCTGAGGTACATTCAAGCTTTTGATTCATATTCAGGCTCTTGTGTTCAGCCCTACCTCAGCCCAAACCAAAGAAGCTTTGTTTAGTTTTGTCCTCCTTTCCTTTGTGAACCTCCCACAGATGTCTTCCCAGATCAGAACCCTCTCCACCCCTAGACATCACTGTTCTCCAGGCTGCCAAAAGCTTTGCCTGTTCTTTCTTTACAGTCTCATCAGACTGTGGCAGTAAAACTCAAAGACCTTCCTAAAATTGTCCAGCCTGCATGCAGTATGAGTCTTCCTCCTCCTACACAGTGCACTGCAGAGGCCAAGAAAGCCCAGAGGATATTAGAAGGTGTTAAGAAAATACAGCTGCACCACAGTGTACTTTAATAATGCGCTAAATCTTGAATCCACTTGCAGTCTTTTTAGTCATCCCACTGCTATGACCTCTTTCTTCTTTGGAACTAGGAAAGTCTAAGGTGACACTGTCGATGAGAGACTTAAAATGGTTGTGGCAGCAGGAGAGAAGAAACAGATTAGGCCTTTCACTTGAAAAGACTGAAAGGGAGCATGCTGGAGCTTTGGGGTGAAGCAGAGAACGTGATCAGGGAATGATTTTTCACTTCGTCCTGTAACACAAGAAGTAGGCAAAAATAATTGTAACTATTAGGCTGCAGGTGTGACATAGAAGAGCTTTTCCACACAGTGATTGGCTCCAAAGCCGCTACCTGAATGGGCTCACGGGGGCCACCATTCTTTTTCACTCTTTTTGTGCATCTTTTTCACTTTTTTTCTTCATTTACCTGTGGAACTCATTGCCACAGTCTGAAGTGAAAGTCAAAAGTATAAAATGGCTCAAAAATTGCCTAAAAGAATTCAAAAAGGGATCATCAAAGTCTAGTGAACATAATGGTGTGAATGTTACATTATTGTTTTGATTTTCTTTTTTTTTCTCATTCTTTCCCTGCCTTCCCCTTTTCTTCTCTTCAATGTACATCCCATTTGCTGTGAAAGGTAAGTTTTCAGTGTTACTTCTGGGCTTGAAGTGATGGTTTCTTTTGTTCGCCTTTCACCCATAAGGCACAATTACGTGGCACAATTACATTTCACAATAGTAAAGAGCCAACAATGAGGTGTTAGGATGTGATGAGATGTTTTTCTCCAGAAAGTAGATTTCAAGGTACAAGAAAGTTTGGCAGAATCATGCACTGTCAGCAAGAAGAGAGAATATACTGTCCCGAAAAGATGGGCTCAGCCCCAGAAGTGTTTCTTGGGTGTTGCAAGTTTTCGTTCTTTGGATCCTTCTTTATTTTTCAACTTAGTGCATCACAGTAACTTGGATTTCAAGTACTGCTGATCACTAGGAAGGCATGTGTCCACGTCACCGTAACATGTTTGGTCCTGGACTCATAAACTAATAAACATTTGACCACTGCCTCTGCACTGACGTGGTCATTACCAGAAATGGTCTGAGATAAAAAACATCAGTGTCCAGCCCAGGGGAGAGCTACTATCTACTGTATAGCAACATGGCTTCCCGTGGGAAGAGGACTCTCACAGACCCACCAAAACTAAAAGTGATAGCCTATGAAGTTACTCAGATTCATTTATCTCTATTTCCAGCACCCCCACAGGGTGGTTTATAGTTTGTGAAGTACTAATCCAACACTCAAATATATTGCAGTTTTACACCAGTGACATTAACTCTTCTCTATCCCTTGCTCCCCATCACTGTCCCATGGGTTTGCAAAGATGGGACTGGCTTTAGTAAGTGGTAAGAGAGCACAGGGAGATTGGTTGCCCCAGGGCAAAACTCTAAATCCTCCAGACAGGAGAAGGAAGCAGCATGCCAGAAAACAATAAAACCTTGTAAGACCCTCAAATGTTTTGTCTGAGGCAGTGTTGAAAAGTAATGCTGTTCTTTTCCACAGCAGAAAGAGAAATTGGGGTGGGGGGAAGAGCTCTCCGCCACCAATCAGATGCACGTGATTTGTGAAGGACCAGTTGCAATGAGTTAATATACTTGCTTGTTCTGCCTCAATAGCTCGATGTAGCGGACAAGCCTCATCAGTGAGATGAATGCACTGATGCAGTTTCACTCAAATGCTGAAAGGCAAGTCTACAGTCAGCGCATTTGCAAGAGGTTTCTGCTGTGGCCATAAGGGTAGCTGAGGGTGACTGCAGCCCTGCAGCATTAAGCTCAGTTTTTGACTGGCAAGGAGGTCCTACTGTTTGAAGAGAAAACGTTAAGGAAAGTTTTTTTCCTGGGAGGGAGCTGCCGTGATGCAGGTCAGAAGGATGAAAACCAGGGGATGCAGTACCAGGCTGTCTGTGCTGGGGCGCTGCTTCCCAGCAGAAATCCAAATGGTCCTCGCAAAAGGCAGAGATCCCTCTGCAAGAGTCAGTGGAGAAGGAAACCTAGCTGAGGGGTGCAGCCTTCCTGGCAAGACCTCATGCCTCTGAACTCAGCGTTAGTCTGCTTAGCGAGAATGATTGGAGGAGATTATAGAGTGATTTTACTTTGTATTTAATAAGCATTCAAACAAACCAAAAAACCCTAAAATTATTCATTTCTCCACAAAATTTGAGTGCTTGGGTCTGCAGACACAAGAAACTGCTTTGTTGTCATTGGAAGGACAGTAGAGAATTTTCCACAAACAAGCATACATTAGGTAATGCCAGAGTACAAACTGATTTCTTGTTCTCTTCATTACTAAGCCTAGCTGCAATCACAGTGAATATCTAGGAAATTTCATGGATAATCTGGGTACTGTGTGTCCAACAGTAGCAGCTTGATGTCTAATTTATTCTGCACTTTCAATGCAAAACCTACACACAGAGCCAACAGGTTTTTGGTTGCTATCTGTGTCAATATATTTTGTTTATGCTCTGCCAGACTTCCCTAATGGTTACAGAGCTGTGTGCATCACCAATAATATAATACAGAGAATATGGAGACTGCTGAACAGGTTAAAGGTTTCTGATAGAGAAGGTAGTTCTGAAGTATCTTGTTTCACTTGAGAGTCCTGAGACAGAGCTCAAAATTTAACTTGTTCTGTCTCAGTGACAGAGATGTGAGATCCCTTTGCAATGGGAAGATGGCGTGTCTGTGTAAGAACAAAACTAAACACAGCCCTCTGACACTTTCCACCACTCCAAACATAACAATTTCAGAGCCCTTCCATGCTTCACAGCAATTGCTCCCTGGTGAGAAAGAGTCAGTTCCATGACTTGTAACACAACAAAGACTTACTTTCTGTGGAACGTGATGGTGAAATGTATGCTTTGATATGACTGAAGTCATATCACCCTCTTTAGCTACAACAGAAAGGAAAAAAGATGTTGATAGCAGAAGTCTAAAGGAGGATGGGAGACTAAAGTTCAAGGTTTTGTCTCCTCTCATGCCTAAGCAAAGATTACAAATCTTCATTTAATCATTCTCCAGGTGAAAACACTTCAGCAATTATCCCTCTCAGCGCACTGTTAGAGGGCCTCTCCCTCTCTGTCAGGACAAAGAGAAATACCTGCTCCTGCTGCCTCAACACCCTACAGGTGATGAGAGTTGTAACTTGTCTCAGAAGCCATCACTGAAGCCCTTGGTCCCCTGATGCTATCACTGAACCAAACAGAAGAGCTAGAGGTGATATGGAGGAAGGGGACCATGACCCGGAATGTTAGCAGCTCCATCACCCTAAGAGATGGCCCTGGGAGAAATTAATCACTTGAGATCAAAAACCAGCAGAACAGGACTTGAAGCAGTGCTTCATCTTAGGCAGGAACCTAGACCAACGGGCTGGAAATCGGGGCTTTTTCTCTCTTCCTCAGACTTTTCTGCTGGAGCTGCCCTTCACCATTTGGTGTTTAGTGGCCTGTTTTAACTTTCTGACCCCACAGTCCCACAAAGCTGTCAGGAGCTAGGCTGCTGTCACAGCTAGCATGCTCCTTGCTCACTGAAAGATAGGAACAACCTGCTCGTCTTACAAACGTGGCACTCTCAGGGTAGTATCTTCTGATCTAACTGTTCCTCTCCACTAATATCAAGAAGCTGAGCTGAAGGTAAGAATTCAGATGTGTGTGGGCCTGTTTTGAGGGAACACAGCACATCTATTTATTACCCCAGGGAGTGACTCTGAGCATCTCTCAGATCTTACAAAGAGCTGATGAAACCAAAGTAGAAGCACGTCAACAGGAGAATAAGAGATGTAGAAGTGGCTCCTTCTGGGTTAAAAGCCTGCTGATAAACATGTTCTCGGCATGAATGACAGGTAGTTCAAGCCTCAGTCTGCACCTTACCTAAGAACATTTTCCTCAATGTTCGGCAACCCTTGCAGTTACCAGCTGTTCCCTAGATTATGCCATTCCCTTTTGGTTGCACCAGCATACTTGTTAGCACAATGGAGACCAGTTATAATAAAATGAAAAAAGTGAGATGAACTGCTTTGGAGGCACTAGAAGCAGCACACAGGCAGAAGTGTAGGCCACCATTACTACTGGTTGCAAAGGTCTTTGGATATATAGAACCTGCATCTCCTATGTCTGTAACAACCTTAGTTACCACAAGAACATATACAGGTGGGGTAATTGCATTTTTTTCATGTGCTTTTGTTGTAGCTCTCCTGTTTTGGCTTAAGTGCTCACTCTCTAAAGGCAAAGCACATCTAACTTTGTAGCATCAAAGTGGGCCAGTGGTCTTCGAATTGTTGGGGATGGTGAAGTCCAGGACTGAAATCTAGGAGCAGCCTGCATTGTACAGCAAAGTGGGCTCAGCAGTAGTGCAGGACTCAGAGGAAGATCCTCTGCTATAGCTGCTATGCTCCAGACACACAAATGAGGTTTAAAAACCAGTGGTTTGGAAGAAGCCTCTTCCAGGACCAACCAAGCTGAGCTGACAGATGTTTTGACTAGTGTCCAGGGCTTTTTCAGTTCTGATCCTCTCCTCTCCCTCTGGGACCAGTCACAGCACCGCTATACAAAGGTGCTGAAGTGTGACTACCTAAGGAATGGCTCAGCGGTCCGAGACAACCACTCTCATCCACCATACTCACTCCCAAGCTGTACAGACTGCCAAGTGGTAAGATTCACCCCAGAGCTGGTTAGGTCACAAATCTGTCCAAATAGGGCCATTATAAAGGAAGTAGGAAGTTTCATTTATTTGAGTACCTTTGGAAATAGCATGTCTGTACAACCCTCATTTGGCTGTCTTGTGTGTATGCATTATGAAACAGCCTCATTACACACACAGGTAATATTTTATTTTTGCCTCCTTTCCTACACAGGACGGGGCCTGCTCTAAGGATGAATCACAGGAGACGACTATTGTCTGGAGCATCCCAGCTTCAACAGCTGCTGAATTTGGACAATAATGTGTAAGAGAAGCAGGGAACTGTAGGAAGAGAAAGGATTAGGGCAGCCAATTGCTGCCCTGAGGACTTGGCAACTATCCTGCCCCTGCTGAGCAAAGTACTGAACTGGAATTTTTCAAGGTTGCTCACTAAGTATGTGTGCACGCACCCCTTTGCTAAATGCTCACCTGCACAGCCTTGCACTAGTCCTGCAGAAAGGCAGGACGGTCACTGAAAGGAAAGCTTTTTTAAGCTTAGTGTTTACCAGTCTCAGTTTAGTCTGTACAATGGGGACCAATGTCTCCAGGTTTTTCAACGTAAGACTTGCGAAATACATAGGGATGAAGGGCACAGAAAAGCTCAAGGAGAAGATAATTGTTTTGGTATGCAAGGTACAATTTGAATAGTGGATTGCAGCAAGGCCTAGAGATACACTCACATGCAAAATGAGAGAACTTACACCAAATGCTGGCTCCATAGCACCCTTCTTGCATGACAGTTGTGTCTCTCTCACTAGAGAATGAGAAGCTGCTTCCAGGATCAGGTACAGGGGTGTATCAAAACCACCTATGTTTTAATCTAGCATTTTTCCATCAGGAGATCTCAAAGCACTCTGCAAAGGAGATGCCTGTTATTCCCGCTTTACTGATGTGGAAACTAGGGCACAGGGAGGTGCAAGTCAATTAACAAAATTGGCATCCAATACATCAGGATGGTCTCATTATACTCCAGCCCTTGGGCACTGATGCCCCCTTCTCTCATAGGTGGCTGCAGGGTCTCCAGCTCCTGCAGCACATCTCTCCTTTGCCATTTCACCCGCAGCCACTATTACTGTGCCCTCTTTCAGCTCTGTTGTTCCCAGTCACTTTTGCCTCTGATTTGACCAGGCCTTCCTCTGTGGCTGCCTGTTCCTGGGTACACTAATAATCTGAAAACTTTCTGCCTCCAGAATTTGTATTCTGGACGATCCACTCCTGCAGAGAGACAATATTGAGCAGACAGCTGGGAAGACAACCTTTTTAAGGCAGGTCTCTGAGCCCAAGCAGTCACTGAAGCATCACAGATGTATAGGACAGGCAGGACCATTCATAATTTAGGTCATAACAATATCTGAGGAAGGGAGTGTTTTGTTTAGCTGTAGCTATGGTTACAGTAGCCTGTAACTGCACACATTTCCGTTCGGGAGCATTCGTGGGGTAATATAAATTTCCTTGATGCCATGGGCCTGTTAAAATGCAATACAGTTATTTAGTGCATCAGTGACATACTGCTCTTTGGCATGGCAGGCTGTATGTGGGCTAGTGTGCAAAGTGAAGTGTCACCAAAGGTTTATAGGAGGAAGAATTCCTTCTGCTCGCCTACTTAGGAAGGGAATTAGGTAAGAGGTGCTTGACTCTTCAGTTGCCTGAGCATGAGAAGACCTACGTTCTCAACACACTGAAACAAGCAGCCCCCGAAGAGACTGTGTAAAAGCCCTGTAGAATTAAGGGTGAACCACCCGGTGCCTAGAGTGCAGATGTGCAAAGCTAAGCTTTTGTTTTAAATGGGTTTTTGAATGTTTTTAGTTTTGGGGTTTTTTTGTTTTGTTTTGTTTTGTTTTGTTTTTAGTTTGGGATCTTAAGATGGTATTACCTAAAGCCTTAAAAAACACAAAAAAATGACCAGTCTGGCTTGCGGCTTCTGCCTTTAGTCCTTGCATGTCTAAGCTTGCTGTGGAGTTATGCTGAGGTAAACTGCAAAAGCACAGGGGTGAAGGTTACAGTAAGTAGAATATAACAACTTTATTACATTAATGATACATCCAGGCAATGAAATTGATGCAAGGGGCTAGTACTTTTCAGTATCTTTAAAGGACAACTCCTTGAGCAGGTGCAAGAAGAGTGGGCGTAGTCTTTGCCTCACTGATGTCAGTGGGAACGCCCTGTGCCTTCTGAAGCAGCTCCGATGTGGAAATGCTCTTCTGCTCCCCTCCTGGGAGCGTGTGAATTCCCAAGAATCTATGCTGCCTTTTAGCTGCAGAGGTGACTGATTTACACAAAACCGGATAGCAAGAACTTCCTGAGATGACCCTGTTTTGTGAAGAGATTCTAATCTCATGACAAGTTTGTCTAGCCAGATAATGACAGTAATTAGCCAGGAGGCAAGAAGGTGGATCTAGGTATTCTACTTCATGAGTAAGAAGGATGTTTTATGGCAGTGGAATTAGGAGGAGGATGGAAACTGCTAATATCCTTCAAAACGGAGTTGTAACAGCACAGCACAGAGGACTGCTCTTGAAAGGATATTCCCCAACCTGTTTTCCTCCCAAAGCAGAGAGGCTCAGAAAGAAAGAGGTCCTTTTCCAGAATGAGCCAGTGCTAAGCCAGTACCGGTATTTAACAGTAGCAGCATCACCCTTATCATTCTTCCTGCTATGCAACCCAGTTTGTCTGAAACACGGAGTGGGGGACAAAAAAGACTAGTACAATAAATAAATATCAGCATTTCAGATATTCAAATGAAATTTGCAGTGGATAAATGAGTAAATAGAAGAGGCAGGTTCTCAGTAAAGACCATACTCATTCTAGGATATGATAAGCTGAAAAATATCCTTACAGTTACTGTGCAGCTTGGTAGGGGCATGCCTGCTGCAGCACTAGCAGATTATCACCCATCCTTATCTCTTGTCGTTTCCAGTCAAATATTTGCAAAATGCTTACATACTGGGTAGATAACAACCCACAGGAATGGAGAGAACAGAATACTTAATCCAAAAGTGCATGGATTTTTTTTCACTTGAAAAAAAGGTCTTTATAAACCAAAGGTGAGACACTCCTTGCAAACAGGTAGCTCTGGTGGTATCAAGTGATGCAGTTTTGTCTTTCTGGGGTGCTGCCAGACACCCTGAAATGATAGTGTGGAGAGGAATGTGAGATTTCCCCCTTTCATCATAATGGTTACTTTGAAGCCTAATTACAGCCATTTAAACACCAGCCTATTACCCATGCTACTGCTGATCGCTGCACCGAAATGCACAGCCTGACAGGGAAGTTCTCTCCTGGAGCTGGCTGGGCAGCTCAGGCATCACACTGGAATTTGTAAAGGGCACAGAGCAACAGCGGGGGACCTGGGCCTGGCGCCTCTGGCTGCTTCAGTGCTATGGGGAAGATTGGAGCACCATGGGACATTCTGAGCCACTGCGTGTGTGCCACGGAGGCTAGTGCTAGGAAGGTACACTAAAGAGCTTGGCCACTCCACCTCAGAAATTCTGCAGTTCAGGACTGTGTCAAACAGTAAATGCCCACAACAGTAAATATAACCAAGAGGCAGCACATCACCTACAGCTCCTCCTGAAAGACAAGCACCCAGAGTCACTGCTGATCCCTAGCCACTGCAAGATGTAGGCCGATCCCCACCACTTCCAGTAGGTGCTCTGGTCACATCTGGTGCTGCTTTGCTGTTGCAAGACTCGTCCCCTCCATTATGTTTTGTATCTCTGTGCACTCCAAAAGCCAGTCAGCCAGCTTTAAATCTTGAGTGTCCAAGCACTCTGCCTTTTCCCAAGAGAACTTTAACTGGTAGCCTATCTTTAAAATAAAGGCCTAGCACAGTGGTGTCCCTTCAACAGTAGAGAAGTAGCAGAGAGCTAAGAATGCTGACTCTTTTACAATCTCATCTTCTATTATGAGTTACACTAACTAACTTCTGCTTGGTTCCTAACGCTGCTTCTCACAGGTGGGCCACCCAGCACGAGCCAGATATTCACCTGGTATAACTGGAATAGCTGTGTCTACTTGATGTCTTAGGGGGATATTAATGAGCTAAAGATCTGACACTAATGAAGTTCTCGTGCATCTGGTCACATTGTAAGGTAGGTGAAACCAGTGCGGCTTTACTTTAACTTGTTTGGTTATAAACTGTGGCAGTTCAGCTGCTTCATGACCGACCGAGACACCCCTGCAGCGGAGGCGGTATCCTCTGAGGGCTGGAGCAGAGAGCTCGGGCAGGAATAACAACAGCTGTCCCAATACAAAGTGTTCCCACTTGTGAATCAAAGACCTTACTAAGATCGTGTCGTGTCCAGACATGTTTGATACTTATTCTTGCAGACATAATATGAAGGCAAGGATCCATCCTTTTTCAAATGCATCTTTTTTTCTTTTCCCTTCTGCAATGGGAAAGAAACAAACTGAAACATGCTCTTGCTGAAAGATTGGAAACAGGAAGTTCTGTTTAATTTACACATTCCACGTTTCTGATGAAAAGTAGGAAATATAAATCATGGCCTCATTTAAAATTTGGCATAAAAATTTGCCTTCAAGGTGATGTCAAATAACAGACTTCACACCGCTTGGAATTAGGCTGATGGTATTCAGTGAGAAGTACAAGGCAAAGGCTCAGTTCTGGGAGCATTTAATTTTGTTACATTCCCCCATTCAAATCTCATCTTTGAGAAATCCACAAAGATAGTAGCAGCAACATAATAAATAATAGCTATTTTACACGACTTTCACCTTTAAAATTTATCTTTCCTCTTTCTGCCTCACATCTTCTAAGTGCTGGGGAAAAGTTCCTAATTGAAATATTTTTTACAGAAAGAAAATCAACTTTTTTTTTTAAGTTATATTTTTCCCCCTTGTTTGCTTCCCACCCCTTATGTAATTTCACCTTGTTTTTAATCTTTTCTGGTCTCCTACTATTTACATCTAGGAACACTTCTGGTTATACTGGCAATTCAGACAAAGACATTCAGCAATCCAGAAACAGTGTCAAGTGAGTTTATGTTTTGAATCTGAAAGAACAAAAGCAACTTTGAACTATTCAGTGGAGCTATAATGGGTCTTTCTAACAAAATAATTCAGTCCTATGTCAGGTGTATGCTTAAAAGTTTTCCTGAAAAACTCATTGTTTTGTTACAGGTGTTATCAATACTAAAGTTATTGTGGACAAAACTGTATCTCATTTATCTGACTTATCCACAGACACAGAGAGATAAATAAAGGATCCTGCAGCAGAATGACAATTTCCACATCTAATGGGAGGAAAAGAGACTACACTGACTTACTGGAGAAATTAAAGGCTACTAGCTTGTGAGCAGTGACCACCTATATCCCCCCCTCATCCACACTAGGATCACAAGTGAAGTTTTATTTCACTCTGGCCTTGAGACTGGGCAGATGAGTGGTTGTGCACAAGGAGCATCTGAGCATAAATGAGTCTGCTGTTCTTACAGGAGGACACGGTGACCTTTTGTCACTTTGCGAGCAGTGCTCACTCCAGAGTGGACTGCTCCTGCCATCTGAAGTTAAATCTCTGCGATATTCCCTGCGATACAGACCTGATGTTTGTGCAGTGACAATAAGTAATTTGGCGTCACATAAAACCTAGATGAAATTACTCCAAACATGTGACACTGCTATTTAAAAGCAAGTACTTCACATCACTTCTTATTAGTTTCCACTTCATGACTGTAACTGCATTGCATATTTATTTGGGAATCTGTAGTGCTGCAGAAAGGGAAAATGCCTAGAGACCTGATCATCTACTGTCATGGTAACAGTCATGAACGACTTTGTGGTCTTGAGATGAGAAACTGGTCTGCAATATGGTGTGAACCTCTCTGGAGGAGCTGTAAACTACCAGCAACCTGTACCTGATAAAAACAGTCTCTTACTCTACATGAACTGCCATATTTTGGCTATTCTACTCACATTCAGAGGCATCTCACTTTAGTTGGTCTGTCCATGCAGTGGTCACAGCTACTCTACGCAGATGTAGACCTTGCTAAAAGGCATGGTTACATGCAGTCTCCTCAGCTGGGAATGCATCCATCACCTTTCTGTAACTCAACTGCTCTGGTTCTCCTTTCTCCGTCGTGACAGCCATTTCAGGAAACTGGATTGTGGCATGGTTTTGTGAATACCTGCATCTTCCAAACAGAAAAAGAGGAATATGTCATTTAATCTTGAGGGACAAGGCCTCTGCAAGTTCTGTCTAACTACTAACAGCACTAAGGATCTACAGTTTCTAAAGATAAAATTGTATTTATGTGTGGTTGCCCTATTCTAAATAACAGACTAGTAGTTCTTCCTGATTTCCCCCCTCTAAGCCCTCTGATCATTACACTCGTAAGGAAGTGCCTCCTCTCTGAATCAGCTCAGGATTTTTGATCTGATTTGCCTTTCCACAATGTAACAAACATGTAAGTGAAAATCTGCTTTGGAAGGTAAATGCATATGTCCCTGTCCAGCAAACTGAAACAGAATAATTTCGTGATTTAAGTGAAACATTGTCACAATCACTACATAATTGCTCGAAGGTTTGGTCTCAGTGAAAGAGCATTTCCTGAGGTTAATTCCAAACAGACTGTTCTTTGAGCAGTGCAATTAATGAGTCCTAGTTCACCAGGTACCTCTGTCCTTTGTCCTTTAATCTCCCCACCACAAAAACCTTTATCCCTGTGTCAAATGTAGATGAAATTAGTCAATGCCTTCAAAAGTTATCAAGACTGACAAATGATGAGACAGATAATATACTCATGCAGGCTCACCTCCTCCAGAATCCAAGCTGAAAATGACCCATACAGCTTCTGCCCAGCCCAGCAATTATCATAATTCACAGTAAATAGCAACACAATATAAACAACATAAATTCATTTGTATGCAAATATTACATTGATGTACCATGCACAAGTATAATTCATATCGTTGGAGCTATAATTCCATGATTGATTTTAATAACTATTCCTCTTAGCAATACATGACCTATTAATACCTGCATTGTTAAGCCTAATAAAGGAGATTATGGACAAAGGAAACAGTGACACAAATTTTAAACAAATTCTGGCCATCTGTAAATAACACAATGAAACTCTTGTCACAAGCAGCAAGTGGCTCTTACATTGTCTCATACCTAGGCACTATATGAACAGCTAAGTGAGAAGTAGTTCCATGGTAGTCTCACCCAGAAACTGTTCCCTCTGTGAAACCCCAACTGAAAAAACCCACCCCAAATGAGATTTTTCCTGAAGAATTTGCTCAACTCATGTGCAGGAAACATCTAGATCATGAGCACTGCAATACAAGTATGTTGGTAAGGAGTAACTGTAATGGTCTGGCTTGGCAGACCCACAAAAGTCTGAATATATCTGAAAAAGTTTGTTCCTAAGCCACGATTCTACCTCCTGAATAGGAAACCACCCTTTTGCATTTCTTTTCTACTGGTGGTTGCTCAGAGGGCTTGTTTCACAGGATTTGTTTTTTAAAAAATTATGTTCATAGTCTTCCCTTTGAACATGAATCTATTAACCCTCATTTATACATTGCTATGGAAATGGTTGTCATGAACAGAAAATCGTGACTTCAAGAAGAGGATATGTATAAGCAGATGGCCATCAATCTGTCCTTTCCTGCAACTGTTACACAAGCAAATTTCTAAGATTTTTGCCATGGTTTCATAGTTCTGGACAAGGTTTCTCAGCTGAAGTTGCCGAACGGTCAATTTATCAGGAGATTAATTTAAAAGTGCATTCCAAGCTCCCGAGCTATGGAAAATGTCCCCTTCTGCATAGATTCCAAACGAAGACCCTGGGATTTTGTTCTGCTTGACTCTAGTCACAAAGACTGGTATTGCTAATCACCTCCCTGCTGCTCACATTAGCAGAAACTTCTTCCCAGGTACAAGTACAGGCAAATTTTGGGGCTGTGCACAGTGCAGCTGGCCTTGGCCTTTCCTGCTGTGAGGCCCTGCCACACGCTGCAATCAGGCCTGAGCCAAAGCCCTTTGATTAAAACAGGGCTTCCTGAGGCAAGCTTTGGGTGTGGGTGTCCTCTGCCTGCCAAAGAGAATCCAAACAAAATTCGATTCCCAGTACCAAGTCAGATCAGCTTGTGTGCATTCAGAATTAAAGAAAATTGGGCCATTGGTCCTTCTCCAAGCCTCTCTTGTTAGCTTAGGTGTTGTAATTCCCTTTTCATGTCACCCATGCAAATTTTTATTCTGATGGCTTAAGTAAAAGGCATGCCAGAATAAAGGGACTACTTACAAGAACAGCTCTCAGTACCTAGTTGGGAGAGCCCTGAGGATAAAGGTAAAGACATACTAAGGTTTATGAAACGAAAGAGCACAAAGTGAGGAGTGGTGATGTGGACCATTTTCCCCTGTGCAAGCATTTACATGTGTTTCCAAAGGGGAAGACAGTCTTTCCAGTGCAAGTGAGTAAAAAGTGCAGTTCTAGAGCTAATTCAGCTACGGATCAGAAACCAACACTTGGAAGCGCAGGTAATCTGCTCCTGTTTCTCAGTACAGACTCTGTGAGTAACAGTCTCCTTGGCACACAGGCATTAGAAACACCAGGTGTGTTGGTCTAGCACATAAGTCTCTTTCCACTCTCATCCTTCTCCTCTTCCAGGAAAGATCTTACAGGACACAGATTACTAATCTGATTTTTCAGATGGGGAAATTGAGGCAGCAGACAAGGAAGCTGAAAGGAAACCTGCTGCCCTGACCAACAATCCCTATGCCAGCCACTGGGCCTGGCAGTCTTGTTTTCTCTCCTCCAGAAGGGTTTTGTGCTCGGGAAATCACGAGCACGAACAGGAAGCACTCCTCCAAGTCACAGGAGAGAGGATGCTTGGATTTTTCACTCCCAGATGATGGTGCAGCCCAAAGACCCAGCAGCCTTTGGAAGAAGCCTAACAAAGTTAATGAAGCCAGATACATCTGCGATCTTTATCTGAGTCCTTCTGATCTCCCCACACAGCTGCAGGGCCAAGACAGCCCTGTCTGCGGGGATGCTGTGTGCCTCCACCGTGTCCTCTGTGGGCCAGCCCCCGCCTGCCAGCCAGCAGAAGGAAAGGAGCAGGAAAGTGTATCACACCCTGCCATGGCAGCTGCCTCTGAAGAGCCCAAATCCAACATCAAACCATGCTGGACTTGCAGTCATTACAAACAGAAACATTAGCATCGCTAAGTCAGACTACACTCTGACAGCAAGGCTCGAGGCCTGTAAATTTCAGCTTCTCTCCATTTCCCTTCTTACCCTTTGTTCCAAAATTTTTAGCCGTTACACATTTAAAATCCTAAACTTCTTGCAGTCACTGTTGCAAATGTAGTTTCTGCAGATTCACAAGCTTCCATTTTTCCAAGAAAAACATGAGCTGATTAGTTCAGGAAAAACAAACAGAATTTTTTCCCTTCTGAACTTCTAACCAACAGAGCAAAATACACCACTGGATTTCCCTGCTGGACTTTGTTTTAATTGAGTAACAGATTAGGTCCTCATTCCCCTCTTTGAACTCCAACAGCTGTATAATACACCCTTCAGGGCAAGGTCCCCCGTGCCCTGCCACCTCCCTCAGCAAAGTACTGTCAGGGAACACATGGCTTTGGGTACCTTACGACTGATGTGGTCAGTGGCTTGGTTCAGGGAGGATAACAGGCTGGCAAGCAACGCTCAGAAAGCAATGTACCGCTGTGGGAAAACCTGGCTTAATATTTATCTGACTTGCGCTGAAGTATTTCAGGTTGGTGTAAGTGATACAGAGTAGTCTTGAGTTGCATTCCCACATCCTTCTCATGATATAGTTTGTTGGAAATTTGTGTTAAATAAATAAACAGCAGCTGTTGGACTTGATTTGGGACAAGAAAAGTGCAATTATTTTTTGAGGGAGAAGGACCTGCTTGTCAAAGCCTCATCCCAAGTCACATCTCCATGCAGGCCCACATAGACCCAAGCAGACCAGGCCACCCTCATCAGTTTGCTCCAACTCAGGATGGGGTGCTAAGGAAGCCTGAACTGGGCTGGACTGATACAGGTATTTGCAAAAATTGCTGCACCTTTTTTTCCCTTGAGGAGCCAGACACCCGTGTTTATCCAGACCTCCTATGCTAAGGCAGCTGGCCTGCAGAGTTTTTTGAGAGTACAGCTGTATATCGTATCTTGCTAGCATCGTTTTGATCGCCCCTCCCATTTCTGAGTCTCCAGCTCACTTTACACCACAGGTACGACATCTGATCCTACAATAAATTCCTTGCAGACAGACCCTCTGAGCTTTCACAGTATCACACAGTATGTTTACAGGGTTCCAAATTGTCAGAGAACCCAGAGCAGGACTGTGAATACACACTAGCGAGGCCGTACAGCTGAGAGAGAATAACCTGCCTCCAAAAGTTGCATCTGAAGGAAACAAGTGGGTTCGTACAACAGGCACCCCTGATCCCAAATGGAGCTTCAGGAGGTGATCCTAATAAAAAGATGAGATAGCACCTAACAGCTATAAATACAAACACAGACGCAAGCACTTGGGTTAGGGATGCAGGAGCTGATGGAAAAAATCAAAATGGAAAAATGCGGTTTCTTCAAGCTGAAGTGAGAGAGAAGCAGCTCTTGTCTTTCCTGTGCTAACAGTGCTGAGCTGTGCCTTACAGCATGTCCCAGCTGAGGATCCACTGAGCAGCTCAGCCAGCGTGCTTAACCAGATTTTCCACCACACCTTTGGGCTGCAGCACACTGTCATTATATCATGCATGCCTGAAATATCTCAGTAAAGCCAGGTTAAAGGAACCAAGGGACCTGTTTCTCACTTTGCTCGCTCAAGCTTGAAACAGTTCTGTGTGGTTTCCGGGAGGGGGGTGGGGGGGTGCTGTTCTGGAGGAGTGAGGCCAGCCAGTCCTGAGCACACAAGAAGACTGAGACAGACATCCTAGGGGGGGAGCATCTCCTCACTGTCTCTCTCTGTAAGCAAGCCCAAGTGCCTTTGCAGAAGAACTGAACAGGGCATGAAACTGTCCACTTCATTATGGTGCACACAGGGCTTTTCCTCAACTGGCTTCGGCCTGCGACACAGATGAGCCACATCTGCATACATGTGTGGGACAGTGCATGTAATCATACTGAGATACACAGGTACTACTGCTTAAGTCCCCTGCAGACAGATTTCAGATGCAGAAGAAGGAAAAAAACCCAAACCCAGACAAATGCAGAGTCCTTGGCCAGTGCAGAATCTACTGGGCTTGGGGAAGTAAAACCACAACAAAAAATGTATGACGACTTGTGTGCAACTTGAGAGTTAGCCTTCAGAAGCAATGGGTACTCTGCATGCCTTGGCTAAGTTCCTGTAAGACCAAGGCCACCTCCTGTACACATGCCTGCATTAAAACAAGAACACACGGTCTGCCTGCTCCATCACCCGTGTTCAGAATGACCTGCACTTCACAACACTTTTCCATCATTTCTGAAAAATGTCCAGTTCTTCCCACACATGGAGAAAGGGGCTGGGTATTTCAGAGCTCATTCTTTGCTGAGCCCAAGCCATGATTATTAATTTGTCTTATTCTCCCAAGATCCACACAACCACCTTGATGGAAGAGCATGAGTCTTTCTACAGGATGGGCCCTGTCATTTATATCAAGAGATAATGTCTTGCACTTTCCTCATTCCTTTCTTCTGAGTAATGCCTTCTCCTGTAAATAGACCAGGGAGGGAGGGAAAAAAGGAAGCCAAGCAATTCCTTCACTGCCTCACAAAATGTTAATATTCCCAGAATATTCATTTAGAGCTAGCTTGAGCCAAATCAAATGGTTTTGCTTGACCAGGACCAAAGCCTTATTTCAGCCTTCAGCTGGGCTGTCACAGTGCCTTTTGCAGGACATTCAGACCACCTGTAGCTGTCTGGATGCAGCACTGTAAGAAACATGGCCCAGCTGCATAGCTCGTCCCTTAGAGCAGAGGAAGGTCAGGCAGCACCACAGCAACACTGCCACAGGCAGATTAGGCCAGCATTAACTAAATGTTTTGGCATCTCCAAGTGGAAGTTGCTGGTGCACAAAGCACCATTCCCCCTCCCATTTCTTAGAGTTTAAACCAGCACAAAAACACAACTTATGGGACCGAAATCATCTGTCCTCAGCACTAGAGCAGCCCTGCACTGACACTTGGGGTATCATTCCTGACTCTGCTCATCTCTTTAGTCTCCGCTTCTCCACTATCATATTCCTTTTCTGTGGGCTGACCTTACACTGCTTGTTATTGCTCCACCTCAGATGTACTTGCCAGGTGGCTTCACCAAGACCCTACCAACTCTATTCCTGCTTTCCCTGCTTTTCAGTGCCATCACACCCTGGCTCAGACTCTTGACATACTTCCTCCACACCCAGACTGACGGCAGTTCCTCACTGTCTCCTGCTGAAATCAAGAGCCCATTTGTATCCTGGTTCTGTCCTCTCATCAGAGCTTGCTCCTCTCACTCACCTCACTCCTGGAGTACACCTTATGAAAACCCCAGAGACTTGCACACAAACACAATCACAGGGGAAAAAAAGAACACATGAACATCAGGCTCCATACACTGCAAACTGCCCAGGCAAACCCAAACTGCTCCAACATGAGTGCAGTTATATACCTGTACTTTCCTGCCTCCACAACAGAGAAAAAGAACTGCATAAAACTTTGACAACACTTATTATTAAGAGCTTTGGCCTCTTCAGCCATTATGTTGCACATTTAGTTACTAAACGGTATCTGTTAAGCACTTACACTGGAGATGAGTAGAGCTGCCAGACCTTGGTGTCTCTTACAGTGGTGAAAAACTACTGAGTTTGCAAGAGGCAATGGGATCAGATCCACAGTTGCAGAGCCGTGTTTTCAAAAGTCTTCAGCATGGGCCCAACTCTGCCCTGTTGAGATCAGTGGGAAAACACCACAGTTAGTGACTTCAGGGTGTGCTCCAGGCTTCTGAAAATTAACCGTAGATTTCAGTATGATTTCTTCTGTCATCCATGAAACTTGGACCAAATAGTGTGGTTACACTGCACCTGTATTTTGTCTTAAAGGATCCCAAACTATTTATAGTCACTTGCATTTTACTTAGAGGTGTGTTTGGGTGGATAAGCAGCAAGGACAAAGCCATACACCTAGGTCACCTTAGTGTAAACAAAGGCATCTTCAAATCATGTGCAGAACTGAGTGAATGAGCAGTAGGTACCTGTGCATACATGTTTTGTGTTCTGTCCCCATTGAGCAGCCTGGAGAACTCTCACTTCACAGTGGATATTCCCCTGCATTCTCACCCAAATGAAAACACACCCGAAGACTAAACTCCAGGTCAAACAAAATGCTGTCTTCTACTCAGAACAAAACATTCTGTTTCTTTGAGTGATTTCTTGATTTTACAAGAAATTAAAAAAATACTTATTTGGTAACAATCAAATGATCATTTTTAGAATAAATAAACATTTTTTTGGATTGAAAAGTGTGAAATTAGACCTTTCTGCAATAGTTTTTTCTTCCTGGACTAGTTTCATGGATCTGCTAGACAGCCATTCTGATCAGAAGACAGAAAAGCAGTATGCTCCCCGAGATACCTCCTACCTGTAATCATGGTCAGAGATTAGCAGCTGGGCCCTTTACCAAGAAGCCTGTTTGCTGATCCTAGGGCAGAATTTCCCCTGCAGAGTCTCCCTGTGTGAGACTGTATGTTAATCAAAGGAGAGCACTTGAAGTATTAAACTGTGTTTCTTCACCTCTAAAACAAACACGCAAGCCTTCAGATCACACCCGTTGTTTCGCATACC
Source organism: Athene cunicularia (assembly GCF_003259725.1). Classification (NCBI taxonomy): domain Eukaryota; kingdom Metazoa; phylum Chordata; class Aves; order Strigiformes; family Strigidae; genus Athene; species Athene cunicularia. Next base: position 9,864,605 of record NW_020799099.1, on the reverse strand, counting down.
TGAACCTTCTTACGTGAACTTCAGTTTCTCCTGCAGTTGCATGTGTTAACAGCAGGAAGGTCATTTGGGGTCCTGGCTGCTAACCTGTGTGCTGCACATCACACTGGCTTGTACGCAGTGTGGGGCTCACGGCAGGCAGGTAAGGAAAACCAACAAAGTCCAGAGCAAAGCATCTCTTTGTTGACACAACGGTTGCTGTTTTGCAAGCTCCTAATGAGAGCCCTCACACTGAGAAGTTCCCCCTGTCTAAGGGCAGAGGTCATTGAAAAAGAATGGCAATAACCATGTACAGTTTATGCGTGCAAGAACAAGCTCCTGATAACATGGTCTCAGTCAGGCTATGGTTCCTTACTGCCCAGCCAGAAGCTGGTAAGTGCCACGGCAGATTAAACTTTCTCATTTTGCTCTATGTCCCACCAATTAGAAAAGGTGAGAAGTCCCAAATGGTACCTCTAATGTTGTACAGCAAAGGAAAAACCAAACAAGAAGCTCCCAACCCATTCCCTCTTCATCACAGACTTTCCAGAGTGGTTCTCAAGCACCTCTTAGATCCCTCTACATTCAGCATCCGAACAACTGCTCTGAAAGCAAAATCCATTCTGAAAGGTGCCCTGGATCTCAGATATATTGCTGTATGACAGTGGAGAGAGAATTTTTGTTTTGTTATTTACACTAAAAGAGTATGAAGAACCAGAAGGGCTAAGTCAGCTGTATGTCTGTTAACTAAGGCAAAGTGACAGCCAGAGCAGCCACAGGTCAAATCTGCATGCAGGACACAGTAGGTTCCACAAATTGCCGGGGTTTCTCTAGTTTGTTATTTTTCTGCCAGGAAATGTTGTCCAGATAGAATGTGAGGCCTCTGGATATCTGCCCAGGATTTCTAGATGTCCTACAGATGAGTCAGGGCATTAGATCTCCAGAAATCACAGCCATGTCTGCAACACACATACAAACCACCAGCCAGACGATCCATTTCTGAGTCATGGTGAGAGACAGTATCTGTTTTATTTATTTGGCTCTCATTTGGGTGCTATGATCTTTAAAAAAGTCAGACTGCTCAGAGGACTGGCTAGACCCCAAAGATAGGAAAGAGAGGGTTTGCTCTTCCTGTGGGGCAGAAAGACTGTGCAGCTACCGCAGTCCAGAGCCACTGAGTTAGCAGAAAGCAAGCCCCTCCAAGGTGCATAGTGGGGAGGTGTTATTGCCAATAACAGCTCTTACTTTTCAATCTGCTCTTTGTACTTTTGGTTCTACTCAAGAAGTTAATTATTCTCATTTATGTTCTAATATAACAGGCTTTGGAGTTTTAAAGCCTTGTTGTGTTCTTTGGAGAGCTGGTGATACAGAAAAGGCCTAGGCAGAGCCACCTTAAAGCTCTGGATAATCTGGGATCCTGTCACAGTTGCAGAAAGTCTGTGTAAGCCTACACAGAGCATTTGGAGATGTCTCGCTTTTGCTGCACTGCAGAGACCCAGCATCCCAGAGGGACACAGAGGCTGTCACTTCCCATGATTGTATGGCGTGCTACAAACATGAGATGTCTCAAACCAGTGGCAATGCCAAGTATTTCGAAATCTCTGTTCCTCCTCTGAAGACGCATTTCAGGCAAATACGGGCTCCCAGACTTTGGACCCTCTGCTTCTGCACTGGGGAGACGATGGTGGGAGCCCGAACACAAGGCACAGGGGGGCAGCGGGGGGCAGCGGAGCTTGCTGGAGTTGGCTTTTAACAGCTGTGTTGAGAATGGCTTGGGATGGGAATGGCTGTTTGACCCAGCTACCTCTGGCACAGCCCTGACTAATGGCACAGTACTTCAGCAACCCATGTAGTGGCATTGCTTTCCACACAGACAGTATTTGCATAGTAATAACAATTCAACAGCCTCAGCTGTGGCTGTTGCTGGATCAATACAGGTAGCTGACCCTTTCCAGCCACCACCCACAGGAAATAGGGTATGTCACAGTCTTTCCAAAGCAAACCTCTCAGAGAAAGAAGGAAACTTTTGCAGCACTCAGTCTCTTTCCTGCCTTAAGTAAGCTGGGCCTTACAAAGACTGCAGCTGTTGTAACACAACGTGTGTTGGCAAATGTCCTGTTGCCCCCTCCAGAATTATCCAACCTGTAAAACACACTTGACACCCAAAGGACAATAAATTGCTTACAATGGTACAAGCATTGCAAATCAATCCATAGCAGCACTGGCCACTGTTCCTGTGTGACTTAGTTTTCCAAGTAGCTTGGGATGCAAAAGGAACTAGGCACTATCTTCCCTTCAATGCCAGCAACTCAACAGGCATGAGGCGACTGAATCCTCTGAAGTATCCAGCATGGAGTGCACTGGAAAATTTTATCACAGTGCTTCCTCTCCATATTTAATTCATGGATGGAAACAAAATATGGGATTACTGTCCTTCTTCCCCTTGGAGGCAAGCTAGATCCCACACAAGGACAGCAATCCATCTCTTTGCATAGGTCTGCTGCTTGATGTCTTGTCATGCCTCTATCTTTCCAGCTGGATGAAGAGGAGTCCCTGGCTGCACAGCACATTAGTGGGTGCTTGCAGAGAGCAGGGACCAAAAGCCCAGGATCCTGCCTCTAATGGTGCCTGAAAGGGAGTGGGACAGTGCAAGTACAGAGCATTGGGCCAAAGAGCCTACACTGTTGGGTTTCTGCCATCACGTGTCTCGGGGTCACCTTCAGAGGGAGGCTGTTACGTTTATCTTTGCAGTCAGCATCTTTCACTGGAGTTCTCCTTTCACTGGCTCTTTGATTTTAAAGCCATTTATATTCCAAGCCAATCCTTACTAAAAATAGGATTCCTTACTAAGAATGGCACTGGCATTACTCACTTTCTGCTATGTTCTCATCTCACTGTACGTTGCCACACCTCCAGCTGGAGGAGTGTGCTGCAGTAATCATCCACAACTATGTGCTTCTGTGAGCAGGTTTTGAACCTTTGCCATCCTTTGGAAGCTCCCACTGTTTTTTCTTTTATGTGCTAATACAGTTCAGTGGCTTATCTCCTTTCACATCCTTGGGGCACACCTCTTCGAAGACTGTATACTGACAACCCTACCAAGTGGGAAAACACACAGGAGATACAGCCGTCCCCCTGTCTCCCCCTTGCAATTCAGGCCAATCTGCAGTTCTCAGCTGAAAGGGATGCTGTTCTTACTTGCATTCAGGAAGAAACAATTTGCTCACCCTGGAAGCTACTGCATCCTTTGGCTTTGACTGTCAGCTGCTCCACTCAAACTGCTCATCAATTACTAGCAAGGAGGCTTTCGGGCTTTCCTAGTGGGAGGTACACTTTTCCAGCTCAGTTTCGCCAGATGCTAAGCATTTCTGCAGGGTATCACTCCTCCTCAACATGCATGGAAACTGAAGGGTGTGGGAGGTGGGACATACCGCTGGCCAGGTCTAGCTGCGTAGTTAAATGAAGCTCATACAGGGTTTTCTTTTCTTTTTCAGCATTCTTTTGAGTTTTGTACATCACTTTCAAGTGCAGGAACGTGTTTCCTCCTACTGTCCAAATCAGAGGTGCAGCCAGTGCCAGAGCTGACTGTCATTTATTTGCTCTGATAAGGGGTTAAATATGCACAGGTAAACCTGGGCGTATGTTCATAATGCAGGTGGCAGTGATACTTTAAAGGAGGCACCTTTCTTTGTTCCCTTAATGATTCATTCATTGGGAGTGTGGGAATTAACCTATATAAATTTTTGCTACTAAGTAGATACACCTAGATCCTGAAATAGTGGATGGGTGAGAACCAGTTACAGAGACTCTACACATTGTCCTGGTAGCATAGAAAGAAACAAACCCACAGCAGTAGGCTGGGAATAAATGACTGCATGGCATTTCTCACGGCAAATTCTCTTTACCTCCTGTTTTCCGGTGACTCACCAAAAATCCTACAGGGTTACCTCTGAGAAAGGCCTCACTTGACTGAGACCTTCAACAGGGCCCTCTCATCTGGGGGCTAAACTCTGACAGCTGGAACTGTGCATGGGTGTAACTGATATGGTTTAGACTCAGCAGTGAGCACAGGAGCCACACTCTGGTTGCAGCAGCACTGGGAGGCAGGTGTGAGATTGCATCAGGAAGCCAATATGAAAAGGGAGGCTGGCTTTCCCAAGCCTGGCTTGGTGCCCCCTTTGTAAGCCATAGCTTACACCTCATCAGCTGGGAGGTGGAGAAGAAACAGATTTGTATTTAGGGCACCTCACTAACAGAGAATTTGTCTCCCTTCTGCCTAACTAGAGGAGGAAACAAACCCTTCTGGGAGGCTGCAGAGTGGGCTGAAATCTCCAGACTAACTCTTGTACTCCTAGTATGTTCTGATTTTCTTGGAACAACCTTTAAGCTCAATGGACAAGAGTCGATCAGTCTAAGATTCTTTATAGAGGACAGATCAATTCTGGTTTATCCCCTGGAAGTTATAAATTCCATTTGCATCTGAGGGACTGTGTGGGATGATGGAAGCATGAGGCAATGGTCAGTGCTCTGCTGCTGGTTTCCTGCAGCTTCGAAAGAAGGTCACATAGTGCTATTGTTGCCAGTGGGATGAGATCTTGGTTGCTTAATCTCTTCAAGGTAGGCTTCATAGGGTGAAATAACATCCCAGACACAGCAAAACCTGCCTGCAATTTGCCAGCACCTCCAGCCAACCTCCCCCTCACAGCAATAGCCAAGAGCACACCACTTTGGACAAAACATGGGGAACAGCTTAGAGAGCACAAGCCTGAAGAAGACTGCAAAGAGGCCCAGGAGAGGCATCACCATCCTACTGCAGTTGGGCCAGGACATCAGAGCAGTGCTATTACGCTAATGGAACCCTTAATGGTCACAAGTGAATCAGAGAAGTTAGAAATGCATGCACAGAGCTGAGACTTGGGCAAGATCCTGCAACTGTCAGGTCTTTGTCCATGCCAGAGATAAACTCCCCACTTAGCTGTGCTGATTCTCTGAGAAGTCACAGTACATTTCACAGGTCTGACAAAGGATGGTGAGAAAAGGATGCTTAAAGTTGTGAAGCACCACCAATCTCAGCTTCCTAAGGAAGGGAAAGCAGAGGGTTGGGGTTCCTAGGGAAACACACTGGAACTCACAGCTCAGGGCACACACACGCTATTCACATACACAGTAGTACCACACTGACTGCAGAAGAGAGACTACAAGGAGGAACAAGAGGTACCAGGAGGCTATATTTGAGGCAGGATGAACCCTTCCTGGCAGAGCAGCACAGAGAAAAAAAAATACCTCCAGTGGCTCTCATCTGCCCAGTTTTCTGTCACTGTGCTCAGTGGCCACATCAGCCAGGCCTCTGAGCTGCAATTAGCCATGTGAGCCACAGCAGTGTATCTGTGGGCTGTGAGTGAGTGTCCTCTGGGAGGCCAGGCAGCCAGGCCACGGCAGAAGGTGTGTGAGCATAGCAACCCAATGCAAAGCACTCTGTTGTGTGGCATATCCTGTTGCTCCCCAAGACATGTACAAGGTCACTGGCTTAGCCATGCTCGTGGGTGATACCATCTATTTAATCAGTGTTCTCTCTGCTACAAAGTCATCCCAGATGCTTTTCATTGGCGACAGCTTTTTCAAGAGTCTCTGGCAAGGTAAGGGGGTGAAGAAACAATTGTCGGGTTTCTTTCTGCATAGGTCATGGCATTAGCAAACTGCCTCTCCCCAACACCTGCTTCCTCCTCTCCTGGTAACTGTAAGCCTCCCTACATTTCACTTTGGGAACTACTGCATAGGAATATTTCATAAACAGGCCTGAGGGTTTGTCTGCTGCCTGTCCTACTTCCTTCAGAGCACCCGAGATCAGCTGGGCTGGAATGTCTGCCCATAACACACTCTCATGCTGACTGGATGGGTGATGGAAACTTACCTGCTGAGGTTCAAGATGGCTTCTCACTCATGGTCTCGGGCTCCCACCTTAAGCCACATTACAGCTGGCAGATGGGCCTCACAGCTTGTGACATTGACTCTAAAAATCAGGAGAGGAAATAAAGTAAGTCTTGCTATTTTCAGAAGTCTTTAGGGTAACATTTAGGTCATACACTGAACTTCAACCTTTCTGGTTCTAGGGGTCATAAATGTCCTTGCCCAAAACGTGAAAATTTAGGCTCTCAGGCCATGCCTCCACGTCAGGAGCCAGTCCTTTATGCAATACACCACTAAGCATCTCCAGAGACTGGGGCCCTGAAGGGACTGCCTTGTCTAGTCCTCCACAGTACCAGGCAATTGTGGATATTTAGAGCTGATGTACGTGCGAACAAATACACATACAAAATACTTTAAGCTCCTCCAAAGTTTCAAACTCAAACACAGTTAATGTAAAAGACCAAAAACTACAACTGTTTCCTCCTTGAAGCACCATTGCTGATGGAAAGGTTCACAGTGAAGTCACGAGCACTGATTACCCTGCACAAAGCAGTTGGTCTGAGATATCCTTTCTGAAAGGCTAGAATGCTTTCCATAAAGTTATCTGTATCATCAGCTGTTAATCAGCACAGACCAATTGATTTCATCTTCCACTAAACAAGGGCCTGGCTCATCCTTGTTTTGGTAGATGTTCATCTGTGATAGTTCTGTAGCTGTGATGGTGAAAGGTAGTACAGCTTGGTAGCATCTTTGGTGCTGTTTCACTTATCATTTCACTCTGTCACTGGGCTTGGAGCCCAGGGAAGGGTTAATCCCTTCCCTGCTTTTGCCAGATAACAGCTGTTCTACTTTCAGGATCCCTGGATCACCCAGGTTTTGGTGAGGTAAGTGGATGTCCTCGCAGGAGCTCCTGTGGGAGGAGCTTTGGGAAAACCAGTCTGGACTGGTCCTGCCAGCCCCGGGAGCATTCCTGCTCCCATGCTGATGCAACTGGATCCAATCTCCTGGCAGAGCAGCTGGCTGCTTTCCAAAGGGCTCCCTCCAGACTGGCTCACACACTGAGCCCAGACCAGGGATAGCTGTGATGAAATTTAAGCAAGGGGACAAAAGGCTTTTGGCCTTCATTAAAGCTGGGAACACTTGATGAAGATAATACTTGTTATTAATTGGCTCCTCCCAAAAAAACACAAGCTGCCTTGTTTTGTTGTGAGTTTAACATTCTGTGGAGCATCTCCTTAGCACCAGCGAGACCATGGATGTTGAATCACAGTGTTGAACTGTAGCGCAATCACTTGGGATGTATGAGTGGGATTCATTTAGAGACTGTTGTGCAACATTGCTGTGAGACGGTAAGGCACAGAGATATTTCAGTGGCAACACTCACCCTACTCCCACTTGGGATTCAGTGTGAAAACAGCTTTATGTGACAGGCTCTGCAGCAGAGCATGGACATAAATGCATCCTGGAGATGAAATAGCTTAACAGTGAGCGTGGCTTAAATACACTCCAGAACGAGGTAAAACCAGGACCAGGGTTGTAACAGAGAGAAAGATGCAAATTCAAACCATGTGTTTAAACTATATTCCAGATGCACCAGGAAGGCTTCAGTTACCTATGTATGCCTTCTGAATGAAAGCAGCTATTAGCACAAGCCAAGATAATCTCAACAAAGAGAGTTATGAAATGCTTTAATCATCTTAAAGCAGATTTTTTCAGACTCCTGCAAAAGGATGAGATCTTCTGAACACTGCTGTTTTCCTTGAGCTCCCGCTAAATCAGTGACAAAACTCATACTGAAGCCACTTGGACGGAGATTAGACAGCACTGATGGCTAACGTGTTCCCCACCATCACCGTTCACCACTCCTTCTCAACTTTTCTTGCAATATTTTTGCTAACAGACATACTTTGTTGAGTCTTGCACTGCTTGCTCATTAGCAGTGCAGTAAGTGATTTCTTATGTAAATTGTGCCAGCCCACAGAAAAACCAGTTCAATTCCAGTCTGTTTTTTTTTTTTTTTTTTTTTTTTTTTTTTTAATAGAAAACCAAGGACCAGCCATGAAAGCAGTCATTGCTTACCTTCTGCTGAAAGCAGAATTACCTTCATATCTGCAGAGAGAATCCTTCAAATACAAAATTCCCCATGCTACCTATTTGCAAGTGCTGTCACCAAGCCTGTATGTACAACAGCAGTTTCTGTTCACCCAATCAGAGATTTCAAACTGATGAGCATTTTTGTCTGTGGACCTCATGTCTTCTTTCAAATCTGATCTTTAGCTTTTAAAGGCATGGCTATGCAGCTAATAGCAACATATATTTTATATGTGGTGACTGACAAACTTAAAGACCATAAATGTGACCCAAGAAAAATAATGTGCAGCCATACTAAGGGGATCCTTTTCTTCTTATTGCTGCTGCTAATACAAGCTCCTCAAAGGCCTGAAAAAGCTTTCTGTTTTTATCCACATCAGAGTGTGCATCACTGCATCAGTATCCTGTCCAGCCTCTCCCCCACCACAGACAGGTAAGAGGCGCTTACTGCTGAGCCTACTAAGGCACTGGAATGTCTGCACTATGGTACACACTAAGGAAGCACAGGGGCCATTCCTTAATATGCCTTACTATTCCTTGCTTTGCCTTTCCTTAAATTTTGTAGAAGTATTAGGTATTGGTTGAACTTAGCACTTTAAGAGTTCCTTCACAGGTGACAGCAGAGGTCATGGGAATTATCCTACATGAGTCTTTAAACTGAAAGGGAAGTTACAGTTTCTCCATGGCAGGGGTATTTGTTGGGGAGCTATAATGTAAAATCCTGTACTTATTCTGGCCCATTTTGCTCTACTCTGCTAACTCCATCCTTCCACCTCACTCACCCTTCCATCTGACATCCCAACTACTGCTGTCTTTTCCAGGCAATATCCTAGCACTTGTGTAGAACATCTAAACAGGATTAAGATACACACCTACTGTTCATGTTCTTGAAAAGCTTTCATTATTAATGCAAGGGACTAGGACCTGACAGGACACTTGTTGCCCTAAACCCTGGTTTGGTTTTGCTCTCTTCTGCTCCACCCAAGAGGTGTCTGCCTTTCATCCCTGACAGTAATCATCTCCAGGCATAGGACAGGAAAGCGACTTTTAACTGGAAGGAGCCAGATTCACAGGAGGCAGATACAGTATGAAAGCAATGCAGACAGATGTCAACAGGAGCCACACTGATTCTGTGCCCATGGTAGTTACATTTCAAAGTTTCATTTGCAACTTTTTCTATCTGCATTTTTTGTGTGCACCTTTAAAAATTTCTGAACATAAATCACCCTGCTTAGAAATGTGAGGGCAAAGGATGCAAGAGAATGGGAAGTCCTGTGCCTAGAGCTTGCGACAGCTACTGGGTTCAGCTCTTGTTTGACCACCAACAATTCACCTAACCATCCCAACAGTGAAATAAGCAGTGAAATGCAGAGCTGACATCACATCATACAATCTAGATTATTTCTGAGGTGCCCAAACCCTACACTGACAGAAACTCTCAATGCTCTGATAGAGACATCTTAAAATATATTCATCACTTTAGATACCTCAAAGTTACTTCTGTATCCACCGTTTCTTAACTAGTCACCTGTAGTGCTGAAGATATTTCATTTCCTAGGCAAAAATAACTTAAATGATGCTAAAACATGTAGTTCCTTATCTTCTGGATACTAGGTTTCAAGCACCACCCATGAACTAATTCAGTCTGCAAGTGTCTGCTGTCTGATACCCAAATACAAATTCATTGCCAGCTGTGTAAGGAAAATAACACTCAAAGGAGGAAGATATTTTCCAAAGTCTGGACCAAAGTGTGCATGGCACTGGAAAAGAGGCTATGCCATCTAAGTTAAGACATATTAGACCAGACTCTCTGACTAGTTTTGCTTTTTGTCCTGAAATTCAAAGAGAATAGGCTGCATTATTTCAGACAAAAAACGTTGAGCCGAGAAGTGGCTTTTCTCTGAATTCTATGAAAAAAGATATGTCTTTCTGACACAATAAGCATATGAATGTTTAGTTGTTCTCCAGAAAACCTGCTACTCTCCTTACTAGGAAAATGTTTTCTTAAAGCATTTCTTTACCTTGGACTTAATATGTCCCACCTCACAGGTCTCCTTTGGTTGAAAAAGGCACAAATCCTGCTTCCTTGGCTTTGGGCCTAGATCCACAGTAAGCAAACAATAGCCGATTCCCTCCGACATTCGCAGGCGTAGTTGCCTCAACCAAGCAAACTCACGAGTCATAGGCAAAGCCAGACCTGCAGTGAACGAGGATTACTCGCTCAAGGAAGGTGTAACCAGCAGAGGAACGATAGGTATGTACAGCTTTGTTCACAAAATGAGAAGGAATCAAGGTTTGCTTATTAAAGGCTGTCTGACCCTTCTGTCATGAGAACAGATTCCAACACCGACACCGGCAACTGGCCCATACTCCTCGAGCACACTCCATCACTGCATTCAGCTGTCACTGAGAACGTGATGCCATCGCTTCCTATCAAAGATAATGCCTCAAGAGCCAAGCGACTGCATGATTATTCACTGAAGTGAGACATACTGTTAGTGCATCAAGAAAACTTCTTCCAAAAGAGGCAAGCAATTTTCCCAGTTAACAACCTTGCTTTCAGATCTGTTTGCTCAGGTAGTTTCCTGAAGTATTTGTAGTGCTAACAGGCTAGTTAAGTATATTGATATTAAAAAACACCCACAGTTATTTTAAGAACTAAAAACTTTATACCAGTCACTGGAAATGGCATCAAACAACTCAAAGGCAGATTTAGGGACACCACTGCACAACATTTATTTGCAGCCAGTAAAAACACCTTCATAGATGTCCGTGTATATCTGGATTTACTAAGGAAAAGAAAACATCTTAAACTCGTATCTTTTCACTGCCACAGAGAAGTGGCCTTCCTGTAATACCCAGCAGGCCAAGATTCAAAGTAACATCTGCTACTGCTCTGAGAGAACAGGGGCATACTGGGAGGAGGGCAGGAGGGGGAAAGCCAAGTCCAGAAGTAGACAGGAAGCTACTTTGGTCATAGACAACTGCAAACACTCAAAAGCTCCATAAATATACAACAGAGAAAAACACCATCAGGAGTTGGCATTTTTTTCTACAAAATGCAGTAATCATAGAGAAAAAAAACATTCGGGGAAAAGGAAGGAATTGTACAAGCAGATATGACCCTCATATTAACAGAATTCCTGGACACTGATCTGGCTATCAAAAATACCTTGCAAAATCAGCCATGTATGCAGAAAATCATGCAAGAACAACAGGCTACTCTTCCAGGTCTCAGCTGAGGCAGCTGTAGGTGACAAGGATGCAGAAACTCTCCTGTCAAAGAAACATTGCCACTGGAAGCTCAAGAAAAATCTGAAGGGACAACTTACTAATAAGATGTGGGACCAGAAATCCAGGCATGCTTAGTGGAACTAAGGGAACTCCACAGTGAGGGGAGCAGGTTAAAAACCAGATGATGTCTATATCCTGAAAAGCAGATCTGGCTGTGCAGGATCAACAATAAAAAATATCTTTGGCCTTGCCCCGCAGCAGATCAGATTTGCTTGTCGCACGAGTGTAGCACCCTTGAACAGCAAGAGACTTGCAGACATACAGTTCCACCCATCAGTTATGGTTTGTTTTTTTTTTTTAAGCAACAAACCCACTGAAGGACAATGTAGGTCTTGATGGTGCTTGTGCACCAAATTTACATTAGGAAGCTAGTAGCAAGCTGTTATTAACCAGGGCCACAGCTCAAGTATAAAAAAATATTACTGATTGCTAGAAGTTATAATCAATTAAGAACTTAATTAAGGGAATAATTTTTTTTTTTAAATGTGAAGCTGTGTATCAGTTCTGAATTTACAATTATGTATGTCATTCCTGCACTAAATTTCTCAAAAATTAATTCCCTCAGCAAACACAGAAAACATTTTACAGTGCTCAGCAAGCCACCACAGGGAACACAGGAAGGGCCCTGCCTAGCACAAGACAGCAATCATCTCTTGGGCACAGAAAAGCTCTGCTAGCAAGCACTATAGCAATGCTGGATTGACTAACTCAGCAGAAGTCCTCTCTACAAGGGAGGTGCTGGCTGCCCTACCTCTCAGAAAACCTGGCTATAACCTAAATCCTGAGAGGATCAAGTCTTCTATGAAGCCTGACCTTGGCTGTTTCCAAACTTTCAGCTAAGGAGACTCAGCAATGATTTTCCTTTCTGATTACTGATACAAGTTCAAGTCCAAGCCAGGACAATGCCAGATGACACAAACTTTCAGGAGTCCAACCTCCCAGAAATAGCTCAGTTAGGCCTCTCCAGTTCCTAACCGCTTTTTGGAAAATACCCTCCAGTCCACGCAGTAATCAGAGTACAAGAAATACACAACAGATGGAAGTTACAAGTTACACTCATAGCTTCACTCCTGCTAGGCTTTCAGGCTGGGAAGTAAGAGGGAAAACAGCTCAGTTTTCTATGCTAGCATTGGTTTAGCATATCAAGTAAAACACCTGGAATTAGTTCCATAAAGAAGACTAGAGATAGAAGAGTTTCTGGAAGAGGAGTCTCATGGCTTTCAAAGAGGAGTTGTAGCTCATTCCCAGTCTCATTAAGCTACAGCTCAGTTACCACTGAGATTGAACTTGTTTACTCCAAAGCAAAAAGCTTGGCATGGCTGACAGAAACAGTTTTTTGTGCCAGAGCTCTAATAGCAAATGTCTGTGGAAAAGCCGCTTGGAGAAGTGCTGTTTACTTTGGTAACGAAACAAGTTCCCTGGAATGAAGGCTTGCAATCTTCCCATGAGATGTTGCAATACATTTACCTGTACCTCAGCTACCTACTCTCCAGGCTGCTCTCAGGGTCTGGTAACCGCTTGGCTAACTCAGGAGACCAAGGTAAATTCATCTCAGCTACTTTGGACAGGATTACACTCTGCTTCTATATTGGATACACAGCTCACATCCTAATTAAAAGTGGTGGTTGGATTTTTTTTTTCTGCTTCAAGCTAAGCCACAGCCAGCAACACCTCTGGAAGATACTTTTGAGAAAAGGGCCTCAAAACAAGGTGTTCTCATTCATCTTAACTGTGGCTTTAAAGCCCAACTCACCCCTTTGACACTTGTATTTTCAGCCAACTCTGAACTTAGACCCCAGCTCACTGCTAGAAGTGTTTAAAGGGAATGTGGAATGCCAGCACACAGTTGATCTATTAAGTACCTGGGGATGAAAAAACATTCAGGGTATACTGTGGAGGCCAAGGCTCCCCCTTCTGTTTAGGGAGTCACTGGCCTCAGGCTATTCTGCTTTTCCTCATTTAAGACCAAGTTTCAAGCCACTGTTCAATTTCTCTGACCACATGGAAATGAAAGGCTCTCTCCTCTTCAATACTCCCAGGTCTTGAGTCTCATACAAACAGGTACTCCTTTCCTTCCAACAAGGTGGTTCACTTAACCCCTCCCTAATCCAGGAACTAGGATTCCTTTGTAGTTGAATTAAATGTACTTCCTATTGAAACAGGTACTTGCATTTGCACATTTTGTTTACAAACAACATGCACTCCTGTGAGAGCACCAAGCTCAGACTTCACACATGGCTGTAGTTCCTTCACAGCCACACTTTGTGCTCTTCAGTGTTGAAATTCCTGCTTTGAGGAGAAACCAAGTTCTAATTTCAAGTGTTTACATGTACTCCCAAGAGCAAGAAAAAAATCTTACCACGATTAGATTATGTAAAAAGTTTAATTATAAAATAAATAAGTTTGTTATGGAAACATTAAATAATAAATACAGTAATAAATATTTACACATTTACAGATAGGACTTGACAATTAATGGTGTTTCTCTGCTACCAGAAGAATTCTGCTCTGTTTATACAGAACACATTCAGTCTTTCAAGAAGAAACTGAACTCAAATAATACTCTGTGCTCAAGACTGCATGGACAGTTCAAGAAACCAAGGACACTTGGGTCAGAAAAGTTTGAGGTAAGTTGAGTTCTTCACACCAGAAAGTAGAGCACAAGAGACCACTGCTTGCAGAGTGTCAGTGCATGAAATTCTTCAAAAGAACAGGTTCTTGGTCAAGTTCAACTCACTAGATCTGATGTGAAGCATTTTATATTTTAAGTGCTGCTTAAAGCAGCATTGAGTACCTGGGTAACAGAAGTAGCTCTGTATTTATAACAGATGGGTCCAGGCTTATCAGCTTGTTTGATCATGGATCTTTTCCTTCAGATACAGAGCTTCAGATCTTGCATTTATTGTCTCAGCATCCTGAGAAGCCTAATTTTGATTCAGGCTAGCACACACACCAATGGATATCTCCACTCACACGAGTCCTACTGAGTTCAGAGGGATTACTTCCCACAGACAGTAACAGAACCCAGGTGTGGCTGACAAAGATATGTCACCAACACCCTGCAAGTCAGAACTAGAGATGAAGTTCTTTGAAGCTGATATCAACAGGGAGCACAGTGACAGCAGAATTAGGTTTTCCATCCACTGAGGTCTAGGGATAGAAGCCATCCAGAACTCTTCTTTTTGCTTTGGCAGAGAGAAGGAAATTTTCTCCCCTCCACCTATTCCTGAAAGCTGCAACAAGCTCTCTCCCTTAGAGTCAGAGCAGCCAAAGGAGACTTGCTAACAGGAAGAAAGTCCATCCACACAACAGCAGAGACTGGAGCTCCAGGACTGATAGAGGGCTCAGTAACAATAGTCTCTAGCAGGTCTTGATAGCAGGTCCTCTACCCCATAGTGGCAGCTCCTGCCACATCGCTGTGCCAAGATGTAGTGGTAACTGTCCTCCCCAGCAAGCAATTCAGCAGCAAGTGGCATGTTGACATCTCCTTGCAGCAGCCTCTGTCTTGATGAATCGGGGCTTAGTGGCAACAGCTCCAGCCCACAGTGTCCAGATGGATGTGTCAGGCAGCCAGAGGTACCCTGCAGCTTAGCAGTGGCCACATCAGAATTGTTCTGTAAGGGGCAGACCAGGCATGTTAATCACCACCCATGACATAAGCACATTGTGCTAGAACCATGTCAAACCTACATACAAAGCAGGTGGGTCAAGGATGTGCACACACCTGAAGACATTCTGCTAGATACTCTTCAGCTTCAAATAAGCTTTGAGCGAAACACTCCAACTGTCACTGGACAAAGCTGGACAAAGCCTGTAGCTGCCATGTGGCAAAGCAAAACTGAGTTCTGCCAGACTTCTCAGGACTATCCTTTATAGTTTCCTCCTTCAGCTTGTAGTATAACTCCTATTTTTGAGTCTGTCATCAGGTATACTTTAGCTCAGAAAGGACCAACTTGCCTGCTCATTAAAATACACTCAATTTCTCCCAGGAATGGTCCATCTAGGCCATGGAGCTTTAGCACTCACTTGCTGTGACAGTATGACACTTGACTGAGAGGCTATCTGCAGTGCTTTGAATTGGCAGCTTTTTCTTGGCCTACAGCCTTTAAGCACCAGAAACTTCCTGATGCCTTGCAGATAAGACATGAAAATGATCAGGTGATGATTCACTTGGCTGCTGCACCATCTTCCATGATGGAACTTCACCATGGTTTCTTGAACCAAACCTGCCTCTGCCCAGGTATTAGAGATTTTTCCTTCATAAGTCCACTTATCTCAGTACATCTTCCTATCTTCACTTTTTAAGACAGCAGCCAGAAAGTTAACAGAGCTGTTGAAGAACTTGCACAACTTGGGTGGTTTAGGGAAGTCAGAAAAACAAGCCAGTCATTCACATGTAACCTATGTGTTTCAAGGCCCTTCAAGTGTTAAATGCATGCAAAACATGCATGTAATTCTCATATGGGTAATTTCAGCCTGGAAGGACTGAAAGGCTTTTCAAATCAGCTCTCATACCTGCTTTCTCCTCATTTACACACCAACATGGCCATTTCTATTTTCTTGTCGAAGTTTTTTCCTTTCTTCTTTCTCTTCATACTGAGGACACTTTTTCCTGACCCTGTGAAATTACAGCATGTTAGAGGTCATTTTGAACCCTGGCATACATCCTGTTGTTACTAGCCCCCACAGCCTCTGCAGCATTTAGGCTTATGTCCTTTGAATCCTCAAGCAGCTCCTCAGAACCAGGAAGTTTCAAGCAAGACAGTTTTTAAACATTCAACATCAAGCAGTATCTGATGATAAAAATCAAGGAGTCCCCAAGTTAGGCACTGCCAGTTTTCCCTCACAGAGCCAGGGCTTCTTGGTTTAAAGCCAATTAGGTAGCAAGATGAAGAAGGTTTCTTGCTGGAACAGAGCAAAGCAGCAGAAGACTTTGAGGGACGGATTTCCTGATGGCTTTAGCAAACAGCTGCAGAGACCAGATTGCCTTCCTCCTCCCCACAGCAGAGCCCTGTGGACTTCAAGTGTATCAAGATCCTGTCTCCTTGATGTGTCCCTTAAACACATCATAAACAAGTTGCTAACCAATTTTATCCCAATTTCTCCAGTCTTTTCTAGTGACTGTTCCAAACATAGCATCAAGCTTCTCTGGTTGAAGGTATAGATTAATGAACCATATGCTTCAAGCTTGTGAGGGTTCAGACCACAAAACAAATGCAATCCTATTCCATGGCTCACTCCAGAAACTAATGATGATCATTTGCTCTTACAGCACTGACTATCTCTCCTAGTAGCAAGGAATGAGGCAGTGTTCAAAGAAGTGTTCATCCCAGCATTCCTCAAGTTCAGATCTAAGTATGAAGCAACAGTGAAATGACAAACGCACACCTTGTTTCCTGAATTGCAGGAAAGGGTACAGCACGTACCCAATTCAGTTGATTTGCTTCATCAAGATCTAAAATTAGTCTGAGCTTTTGCATTTCACCTACAACATCCCAAGTGCTACTGTGGTGGAGCTGCAGTGTCAGAACTGGAGGACTGCTCCAACACTAATGCTGGAGACAGGCTTCCCACACTGACTATCTAACCTCAGCATACATTCCTAGTGAACACACCAGTAAGAAGCAAAGGCACAGGTAGGCACATGCTGCTCACATACTGCTTTTTAACAGGTATAAAGAAGAGTTTGATATATGGCCTGAAACAGGTACCCAGAAAAGCTCTTTTAATTCATTCACAGCAGGATCCCAGATTCTGATTACCCACCACACTGAACTGGCAGCAGTTGGTTAGGTTGGAATGGCTGTTCCCTCCATCTGAACAGCACGTATAGTATTTGGGACTGACAGCATCTGCTTCCCCATTTGCTTCCCCCTCAGTGTAAGTATTTAAGTTCAGCAACCTCCATTAATAAACAGACAGCTGGAACACCATTTCCTTCCCTCCAGCTGTGTACCCAACTGTTGGATAACCACCATGCACAAGGCTGTTACATTACTGCTTGCAGGCTTCTCCAGAAGGATTAGGGAAGGCACTGCCATGTCAGCATTAATGCGCCTCCTCCCCTTCCTGCTGATGTTCTGCAGCACTGTAACTATCCTGGTTGCAGCAAGAGCAGAAAGGCTCTTGTTTGAAAGTAAGGGTCACAGTTGCCCACAGCCAATAGCGAGAGAGGATAAGTGAACACTGAGTCACCTGTGACCTTCTCAGACCTTGCTTCTACCCTCAAGTCACATCCAAGCTGGGATAAGAACTCAACCCTTTTGAATGCCTTCCACACAGGTAATTCAGCTCAGCCAGGCACATTTCAAGCCTACTGGACACAATCCCTGTTCACACCTAGGCTAGACAGACACCAAAGTGTGTAATACTTACTGCACTATCACAATGATAACTACAGTAATGAAGCTGATGCTTGAGAGCAGGACAGCTACCACTACCAACACAGTCTTCGAGTAGTCTGCCACATCATTCTTCCTTTGAGTCTTCATGAACTGTTCACCACAGCGCTCACCAAAAAAATCCTGATGACACCTGCAAGTAAACATTAACATAAGTTCTTATCAGTTCCAGTGTTGTCTGGAGCCAAGGACACCCACACACATTCAAACCTGACTTAGACATCTTCAGAGTTTCCCATGAATCTCAAGATGTTCACTTTAGAGCATGTTCATGAAATGCAGTCACTGGTCTAACATAAGGTTTGTCAGCATTTCAACAAGTCGAGATTAGTTTGGGCGTGATGTTCCAGAATGACACGCCTTTTCATTCTTTTGGTTTGAGTTTATGACCAACTGATGAGTTCAGTGGCTTGTTATGTATCTCAGATTCCATCATCACTTAATTTACATGGCAGAAAGATTCTCAGTCAAAATACGGCAGGTGATGGCTCTGTGCCAAGTTGACACTGATTTTTCCTCTGAGCCCTCATATGCCACCAGCTCATGCCCATCACACCTAACTCAAGGTACAAGTAACTTACTTGCAGGTCACCATCTGGAGATGCTCTAGGTATATGCATTCACCATGGATGCAAAAGTTTTTGTATTCCATTTCACAGGGAGTCCCTTTCTTTTTGTTTTTCCCTTTGTTTTTCTTCCTCCTTGATTTGCTGGCATTCTTCTCACCCCCCCTCTTTGCTGGCTTGGGTTTAACCACAGGTTCAACTGAAAAAAGGATGAGATGACTCAGTCTAGCAATGCTAAAAAGCTAGATTCTGTGAAAACTGAATTACAGAATTTGGTGAGGGGTAACGGGATGGTCACTGCAGGAGAACCTGTGACCAGGATGCAAGTAAGCATGCAGCCGGGCATTTCACATCCAGTACAAAAGCAGCAAGCCTCAAAGCTCCTTAAGCGCAACTCTGCCACCATTAAGTCCTGTGCAGTGCAGATCAAAAGCAGTATGAGCAGATGAGCTGAGAATGCCATCAGAGATGAAGAGCAGCAACGCTGAAGGACAGCAGCATTTCACAACCTAAGATATTCAAGTGAAACTGCACAGGTTCAAGCAAAGACCTGTAAAGAATACGGAGTTCACACTGAGCCAAGGCATCCACTAGTTTTATATCAGCTCAGATACAAGGCTAACAGCCTTCATCGCTCTAAACTCTCCATTTGCATCAGTGATGAAAGGCATTATAACTCACTAGATAGTCCTGGGCACTTAACAGAGGCAAGACAGCTTGCTATCCCAGTTAGCATACTTGTTTCTCCCAAATAACCTGCAATGCTGTCTTCAGCATAAGATAGCTCATTTCCAGTTCTCCTACTTCGAGAGAGATGCCGGGTGCACTGGAGGAGCAAAGGCAGGATAGTCCACAAGACTCAGGTTAATTGTTCTGCCGCTTACTGTTGCCCCTCATTACCTCAATTAAGACAAACCTGTAGAAGAGTGTGGTTTAAACCGCTGGTGACTTAGTAGCCTTTGGACTTATGCAAGGGCAATCATCTTCCTTTCGTTGAAGAGAAAAGCTAAAGCCAGTTACTCTGCAGCTCCTCCATGAAGCAGTCAAAGCTCAATAGCATTGTTTTAGATCAAGTTGGTAAAACACTGGTTCTCTGAAAAAGTCATCCCTTCACTGCTAGCCATAAAGTAACTCTCAGTGCAACACTCTGCTATTCAGGAGTTAACCAGTTGAGTATGAAGAAGTCTTAAGGACAAGTCTTACTTACAACACTCGAATTTTGCTATTGTGCTCTGCAAACCTAATGCAAATCATTTTTAGAGTATTAATATTTTACCCAGAGCACTACGCATACAGGCAATCACCACAATAGGATGCAGCTGGATCCGACTAATGCATAACCCTGTATTTCTAGTGACAAAAAGAAAGCCAGCACAAAGAAACAAGGTGTAGTTCACCGTTGTCTAGACAGCTGATCATTTTAACTTCTAGAGCAACAAGCCTGGCTTGAAGTTACTTAAAAGCAAAAATGCCTTCAGCAACCAGAAGTCTGATTCAAATAGTATAAGCTATATTAATATGTAAATGAGGAACCCTGTTCCTGCAGCAAGGTTTCCTGTCCCTAGAAGCGTGAGCTTAAGCAGCTGAGGCCCCTGTTCTGTCCAGTTCAACTTGATATTTAGGTTAACACTTTCATAATTGAGGCTGTTTCCATTCTTCCTTCTTCAAGGCTCAGCTTGTCAGTCTGATCTCTGTGTCCCTGTCTGCAAGCTGCACAGCCAGGAAAGCGATCCGCAGTTGAATCATAACAGCTTGAAGGCTCCACAGATAAATCTCACGCCAAGCAGAAGAGCTGGTCTGCAAACCAACCACCTTTGGTAACAATTCTGGTTTCTGTGCAGTTATACAACACTCAAACCACCAAGCCAGTAGTTTTACAGGCTGAACTGCTCAATAACTCTGACATTCCTGTTTCCCCTGAAGGTGTTCAACTCATGAAAAACTTCAGCAAGGGTCCACAAATTCCCTAGACTGAGCATCTGGAGCATGGCCCCCTTCACTTAAAATGTCCTTTAGTCTTATTCAAGTCTCAAGGTGTTTCCACACAAAAAATAGTAGCCAGATCCATCCTAGAGGGCAACAATACCACTAAATGTTAGTAGGTTCAAATCACTTGTATGTACCTGGCTTGTCTCACAATCACACTTAGGTCAGAACCAACAAAATCCTCACATCCCCACAGTCAGTATAGTCATATTTGATCTCCTCACAGCTTAACACGCACATAAATTCACACAATAGCTATTGACAGTTCGTCAATATTGCCCGAAAGACACTTAAGCTTTCCTGCAGCCACTTCAGGGGTTGAAGCGTTTGCTTTCCCAGGAAATTTTAATCAACCCAAATAAGCAATCATGAGAAAACAGCCTGAAAATCCTTGAAGCAAGAGAGACAAGCTGATGCGAAACCCATCTTTAGGGCCAAACAGCACCTATAAACCTCGCTGAAGCTTCCATGCTAAGTAGATGGTAGCTACCCCATCACAGCCCGCCTGTCAGGTTTATCAGGAGAACAGTACAGCAGGTAATCAGCTAGCCTGCAGCTCCCGCACACCCTAGTCGCACTCACGCTAAGTTTTCATCCCCGACAGCCTATTTTTAATGCAACAGCTTCAAGCAGAAGCGCGCTTTTGCACCGTACTCCACCACCAAAGCGCAGCAGCCTTACAAGAGGTAAATCGGAAAGCAATGGGTGCTCAGAAGCGGAGAGCCCCCAGGCCCGGCACTGCCGCGCCCCCCGACTCACCCCGGATCAAGTCATCCACGATGTACTGGTGGACGGGCAGCGCCTCCTCGTACTCCTCATCCTCCTCGTAGTCGGGACCCGACACGGCCTCGGGCTCCCGCTGGCCGGGGC
>NW_020799099.1:9816581-9843464 GCF_003259725.1 Athene cunicularia | reverse complement strand
GGGCAGGTGAGGGCGGGGGGACCCGGGGAGAGTCCGGTACGACGGGGACGGGACACCCCCCACCCCCTCGCCTTCCTCGGGGGATCGCGTCGGTCAGACACACCTCCCGGGTCGCTCTGCACCCCCCTCGCTCCTCAGGGAGGCAGCGGGCGAGCTGCGGCAGAAGGATTTTTCCGCAATAAATGTGGTGATCGTCCTCCGCCGCAGTCCGCGGGGTGTTCGCTTGAGCGGCGCATGAGTAACGGCTGAGTAACTCCTGGGGAGGAGGGTGGGCACGCATCCAGGCCGAGGCAAATGTGCCCCTCGGGGGCACTTTGGCTCCTAATTGCCACGGTAGCCCTTAGCGGAGGGTGCCTGACCACGGCTGCCACTCCTGAGGTGTTGCGTAAAGAAAGCGTGAAGTAGACCTGCTTTTAGGGGAGAAAAATGAGGGCAGCGGGTTGTAACGTGCTGGTGTAGGGTGGGAACCCAGAAAAGCCCCGCGAGGGGGCGAGGGTGAAGGGACAGGTACCACTCTGCTCCAGTCTCCGCGACAGCTCTTCACGGCCGGGCGGGAGGGCAGTGCTGCTGAGCGTTGGGAAAGGAGTATCTGGGCGACCTTCTCTTCCAACGGAGAGGGGCTGCTGGAAGGCTACTCACAGCTGAGGAAGCTGACAGAGCCTTTGCTCGTGATGGCTGGGATCCAAGTGGCTCACTCATTAAACCTTCTCCGCTCTTCCACATACAGTGGTGGAGGATACACGGCTCCCGGTGCCGTCTTTGCCAGGTCACGACAATCCCAAGAAACGATGCCAGGAGACTCTAAAAAGTTGCCAAATCGGTCGCTCAGACATTAACCTGTGACAGACAGCCCTGGCAAACCTCCTCTTTGTGCATGATGCAATTAAAACTGACTGTCATTAGCGGATGGCTTTACTGTTTTTTGTTTTTTTTTTTTATCATTGCATTTCCCCTCGTTTCCCATGCCTTTTCTCATAGTGTCTACAGCAGAGAAAAGACAAATCCTGCTCTGCCGCGGCAGCCCTGGGACAGAGAGCGCTCGGTCCAGCTGCAGCACCGACAGGCAGCCACTGAGCAGCTCCTGCGCTACAGCTCAGTCATCGTGTGGGGGCAGCTGGGGGCTCCTCAGGGCCCCTCCTTTCCCCCTTGGACTGGACTTCCCCTCCCACAAGACCCCGTTCGTCTCAGGGCCTGACGTTAGCATAGACCAAGTGCGTGTGAGTAGAATTTCTCCAAAGGCAGAGACTCTGGGGTTTGGGATCTCTTCCATCAAAACGTGGGGTTGGTTGTGTGAGAATGGACGTTTGTCAACTGGGAGTTTTTCTTCCCCCCCACCTGCCATGCTTAAGGCCAGCTTCCTCAGCGAGGCACCACAGCTTCCCTCCTCATTTTTCTTCTCTGCAGCTGTTAAAATGAAGTATTTTCCCCAGGTTTTTTTTATCAGAGCTCCACTGGAAACATTTTAAATTAGTTTTTGTAAGTTCAGTCCGAGGAATATACTGAGCATGGAAAATTTCAGCCCAGTGCACTACGCTTGGCAAACTGCTAAGCAGCTGAAAGGAGCAGCTTAGGAGGGGAAAGGTTGAATGACCCGAGTGCAATTGCCCGTGTTACCTGCGCTGTTTAGAGACCAAACACGGCATATCAAGGGCCTGACTCACTACGTTCCCTCTCTCCTCCAATCTCCAGCTGATGACTCTGTCTCACTGACGGGCAGCGGTGAGGAATTTGGCTTGGCATGCTTAAAATTTGTCAGGCATTTTGTCGACTTCCTCCTGCCGCTTCTGCTTCTTTGAAGAAGAGGAGGCAGCCTGACATCAACCAGAACCGCTCCTCAGCGTGCAGAAGATGCAGCAAGGTGGTGATGGCCACCAGTTGTGCACGAAGAGGTCCAGGTGGGACATCAAGGTATCCCAAACAATGGTGTCCTGGCAAAGCCCTGTTTGGCTTCTTCTCTGAGAGGACACCCTCCAGAAGCCACATGTTTCAGGACATTCAAGGTGGGATCCCACCAGAAGCCCCAGCTCTGCTGTGTGCTGCCTGGGAGAAGGCACTAAGCTTGGCCAGAGCTAGAAGGACACTTGGATTCTGCCCCCAGGCTGAGCTCCCGGAGGATGTCCCCGGGAGCTGTGAAAGGAGGAGAAGCCTCGAGGGGGCTGCAAGGCTCACCCCCATGGGCTGCCCCACTGCAGCTGGGCCAGTGGGGCAGGCTGCTGGGCCAGCAAGGGCAGGGCTCGCTTTTGGGAAGGTGCTGGCTCCCCGTGGATGCAGAGTGCCACCTACTGAGACACCGCTCCAGGCAGCTTCTGGGGTTTTCCCACAGGACACCTAGGCTGGGGCTGCTGCTCCGGGTGTCCTTGGCCACTCTGGCTGGTCCATCGTGTCACTCCCAGAGCTTCCCCAAAGGCTGGTGGCCCCAACAGGGTGCACCTTTGATATTATCAGGGAAGCTGTGCAGGGAGCTGCACACATGGGCACAGCCAGTCTTTCCTTGGCGTCTGCCCTGAGCCAGACCTTGTTTTCCATGGGCCGGTGGCACAGGGGCAGGAGACAGGCATGCTGGCTGCTCCACTCTTGCTGGTGGAAATGAACACCTCGGGAGAAACCTGGGTCCTTCTCATGCCTCGACTGTCTTTTTGCTAGCACTGAAAACCTTCAGCGCAGCCCAGGCTCAGAGAGCGCCCAACAGCACCTGGCACAGGTAGCCTTGGTGCCAAATTTTTCCCCTCTGGTCTCTGCATCTGTGGAATATGGCCACATCAGTGAGAAGGTTTCTCTCTGTCAGTCTGCCTCTTCTCTGAGGCTCATCTCCAGAAAACATCACAGGGCTGAAGACTGTGGCTGTGTTTCGCACATCACCTTGCTACCTGCAGCCCCAAGGCCACAAGGCCACCCTGGCAAGGATCTGATGTCCCAAGGCAGCGGTTCAGTATCTCCCGCTCTGTGGAATCCCAGCAAATTTTGCTGACTTGACATTAATGTGCGCTCTTCTTTTGCCTGACAGCTCCTGGGACCCGCTGTCCTCCTCGCTGACCATGGCCTGTCCCCTTGAGATGACTAAAAAGGAAGAATGTGCCCAGGACATGAAATTGCACATTGGCAACTCTGGTTTGCACTGGGAGCCTCCGGATCAGCAGAGTATTTGAATTCTACTTCCTTGTGCTCAGACCCCAGGGACCAGGGTAAAAAGCCAGCCTGCTCTCACTCCGGATGGGGTGGCCAGCACACAGCCCTGTCCCTTCCCCAGCTGTGCTGCGGCAATCAGGGACATAGGCAGGGACTCGCGGAAGTGAAGCGACATTGATGCTGACAGCTGCCTGGCCTTGGAGGAGTGCACTTGGGCATCGTGTCTCCCAGAAGAGTCTGAGTGCCAACTGCGATCTTGTTATTCGTTCTCTTTACTTTTGATAAAACCCCCGAGAAATGCGTGAAGGGAAAGGAAGTATGTGAAATACCAGCCCATTAATTTTCTTCACTGACATCAAATGTTTATTTTGCAAGGGCGGGCACAGCTGACCTGGGTGTTTGAACATGAGTTATCTTTTCTCATCCATCCAGTTGAGAACAGGTGGAAAAGGATAATGACTCAAACTGGAGTGGTGTCTGTCTGGGCAGCTCACCAGACTTTCACTTCATTTGTGATCTGCAGACGCCAGTATCTTCTGCTATCAGCAGCTCCCTCATAGGCAGGGAGGGAGCTTTGAAGTCAGGCATGTGTGACTCCGGTTCCTGCTGATGTAAATCAAGATTGCTGTAATAAAAAGGATGTAGATGCGTAGCTGGGGTGTTGGGGAGGAGGGAAGGAGAAAGGCCTGAATACTGCCTTCCTGGAAATTGGTACAGATATTGCTAGCCTCTGAGATATGCAGGCGTTCAGATGGCTGTGCATCCCTGCTGTGAAAGTCCTCAGCAGATTTTTTTTTTCTAAGATGGTGACATTCTTCCTGTGCTCCGCTCCTTTCTCCAAGGCTGAAGCAGGGATTGCATGAGTGAAAGCTGTCCAGAAAGGGAATAATTTGCACACTTGTACTGCATCAGCTGTTTATCCTGTGGAAGTCAGACCAGTGGCATGTGTTTTCAGTCACTCCGCATTTGACTGCAACATCTTTCAGAGCATGTCTAAAGAAAAAAACAAAAAGGACATAATTTACTGGCCCCCACGATGACAAGATCTGGATTTTTCTCTCATTTATATCAATACAAATGAAAAACAGTCTAAGAGGTGCCTTCTCAGACAGCATGAACTCCAGCAACTCCAAGCATCCCTGCTTAATCTAATGAAACATACAGTGGTGCCACCAAATTGCAGGGGTGGAATTTTACACTTGCTTTCCACAGACTTTCATGAATGACAGGCAATGGGGAAAAAGGCCTGATAGTTTGCAGAATATCCTGGGCCATGTGGTAGCTCCTGTTGTTGCCTGCTCACTGGCTTTAGACACAAGTGAGCAGGACCTGCTGGGCTCAGTTTTGCTTTGGTGGTGGGGAATGTGTTGCAAGCCTTTCTGGGACAGCAGTTCTGCCACGTGCTAGGAGGTTTTTTTGGGAAGCTGCCTTCTGTTAGCACACTGCCCTGGGCTTTGACTGCTCTATTTTCTACACACCATGCACTGAGCAGCTCTCAATTGACCAAAGACATCCTCCAGTGCTCACCCACTTGTTTTTGTGCAATGGCTCAATTTGCAAATGCTCAGGGGCAGATCCTGACCCTAGCAGTAATTGTAAGGGCCTAAAGCTGGGAGCTGAGTGAAGCAATACTGGATTTACACTAGCACGGGGAGCTGTCCCTCAGCTAAAAATCTCCTTCTATAATACCATGTCCTGCCATGATGGAGACACAGAAAATTGCTGCCCTTTCTTCCATTTCTTGGGCAATTTGCAGAAACTTCCCCCAGGACTCTGGCAGGGTGGGCTTGGGGCCCCATCCATGTCCCCAGCCCGAGGCAGGCTCCCCACGGTACCCCAGAGCAAAACCAGCCTCCTGACAATGCTTGCCTGGCCCCATGGGACACAAAGGGGTAGGTGCTTTAGATAGGAATCCCTAAGGAAACTGAGGCTGTAGCTCAGCTGTTGCAGTCTGTGCCATTACACTGATTTACCCAGTAACATTACTGGGGCCCTTTACCTTCAGTACGATAGTGTTTTGCCTGCACTGCACATTATTTTATATATTCATCATACCATATCATTGTTAGACGTACATAATCATCAGATCATCTCTCTTCTCTATAACATTTCCAGGACACAGGCTCAGCATGGTCCCTACAGAGAAGAACACCCAGCTCATTGCTTTCCAAAGGTGTATGTAGCTACTGGATCATTCTGCAATTGTTCCTTCTAAAAAGAAGAGAAAAAAATGTTTAAACGTGAAACTGCACTCAAGGTAGCAAAAGCTGTATGGCTGCTCTTCAGTGAGTTTTGGTGGTCTCCCAGCTCAATCACAGAATGCACTGGACTTTGAGAATGTGTGTAATTATGTGCACAGTGTGGCTGTTGGGAAAATGATGTCTGTACCTGGGAAAATGTAGGCTTTTTTCCCCTCTGGTGTCTTAGAGTTTTAGCTGAAAAAAAAGGCTTTCACAAACCAAAATGTCACTGCTTGGTGGTTTTAAAAGCTAAAACATGGTTACCTCTATTACCTGGAATATTAGCTGTGAATCTTCTTTCTTTTTCACTCCATGCAACTTCTGGAAACCACTTTTTGCTTACTGTAATAGTCACTCTGTAGGCACAGGTGGGTTTTATTTATCAAGTGCTGACTGCAGCCTTCTTTTTAAGGAGCACTGCGTACTACAGTCAGGACAACAGCTAGTTTTAACAGTGGAGGAACAGTCTCTTGTAGTCACAAGTCAAGGCAAACTTCCTTGGGATGGTCTCATACAGATGCATTGGCAATGATTTGGGGTTACCTTTAAGGATCCCCTAAGAGGATCTTTGCCATGAAAGTCTGGCTGACCTAAAGCATGTTGGTGCCAATACAAGTTGCAGTGGATAGTTCGACTAACTGAGCTGGTTATATATCCCTTTCCTCACGTTAGAGACTTGGGTATGAAGTCACCTTGGAGATGTGTATCACAACTCATTTGAACACATAGCATGTGAGTAAATTATACAGTGCTGCACATTTTTGAGGGATTGCAGCCTCACATAAGGACTGGGAACATGTGACAAATAGCATGATGTTTTCCTTCTGTGTTGCACGTTATTTCCAATTGCATCCAGAGTAACAGAGAAATAAAGGATATGTGAGGATTGTTTGAGAATTTTCTCCTGGAAATTCAGCTAAAGTCTTAGCTTTTTACTTTATAATCTTCCTTGCACAATGTTTTTTCCAATCTGATTCCCAAGTTGAGCAGTTGGTGAGGCAGGTAAATGCACACGGATGAACAGAGTGTGGAAGACGTTCTGTGTGAAAGGATTTCTCCTCAGCAGGAAAATGCTGTGAGTTGCCTGGCTCCATCCTCTGCAGGAACCCAGGGAAACCCGCTTGGCCAAGAAGGGTCCTCTCCCATCCAAACTGAACGCTTTTTGTCTCAGCATCTTTACAAAGAGGCATACAGCCCACGGCACAAGAGAGGGGCTGCTGTTCTGTCACTGCATGCCTGTTTCTCCTCTCTGCTACATTTGTTGGTTTGTTGGTGCTCAAGTCCTATCATCTGACATGAGAATCAAACACAAATTTTAGAAATGAACACATGCCCCTGCTCTCATGTCCACTGCAGTCATTGGGGGCCACACACTCTGTCCACCTTCTGCCTGACGGCAAGTGGATCCAGAGCACCCAACTCTCTCTGATCTTAGATTAGATTAACAGGAGCAGGATGAGGCAAAGGTCAAATTCAGGCCTGATAGGAGCAAACTGAGGAGAAATAGTGCACAAAGAATCACAGAATCATTCAGGTTGGAAAAGACCCTTGGGATCATCCAGTCCAACCATCAGCCCTACTTTACAAAGTTCTCCCCTACACCATATCCCCCAACATCTCATCTAAATGACCCTTAAACACATCCAGGGATGGTGACTCCACCACCTCCCTGGGCATCCTATTCCACTGTCTGACCACTCTTTCTGTGAAAAATCTTTTCCTAATGTCCAGTCTGAACCTCCCCTGTTTCAGTTTAAAGCCATTCCCTCTTCTATCACTAATTACCTGTGAGAAGAGACCAGCTCCAACCTCTCTACAATGTCCTTGAAGTTTTTGTTTCTTCTCTGAGCCAATACAACTTTTACCTTGGGCTGATCACTGGCTCTCCATGAAAAGCCCTTTGCCTGGCTGTTGGAGGGACCCTTTACTGTCAGCCCAAGCTGTGCACAGGTTTGTGCTGCTGAGGTCCCCGCAGCTGGAGCACAGCAAAGAGGCTTCAGCATAAGTGAGACTCACAGTATTTCCCCTGATGTGAATGGTTTTCCTTCTTATTCACCTACCATCAGGAGAAGAGGAGAACATCTGTTACTGCCTTACCCCCCACTGAGTTTTTGCCTAGTGTCTTCCCATCAGTGCATCAGGTGGTAAATTTTCTTTACCTATTTGAAGTCATTTCATATGTGAAGAAACAATGAATCACAAAGAGAAGCCTACAGCAATTAGGAACTCCTTTCCTCTCACCTTTGCCAAAGCTAGATTTTTTCCCTAGAACAAAGCCCAGGCAAGCCTTCCTACGCACAACAATGATTACATAGATCACTCTGGATTTTGTTTTTTTCACAGGCCATGAGCAAGCAAAGAAGCTCAGAGGAACACTCCATTTCACGGGCATGTTTGTTATGCTTCCTTGGAAATCCCATTGTTTGCTGGTAGTGCCTGCTTTTGGCTACAAGTGCTGTGCCCTTGTGACGCCGGCTGCTTTTAATTGTGACGGGGTGCTAGAAAATAAGCACGAAATTTGGCAAACAAGAAAGGTGCCGCTGGAATAAGTCAATCCTGGCAGTTTGGGTATACATTTCAGCATGCTTAAGTGGGATCACCGAGCAAGTGTTTTGCGAGGCTGCTCCCAGTCACACACATCCATCCGTCAGCGAAACCTGTGCAGGCAGTGGACCTTGTGTCCCCTCTTCCTTGCATGTTGCGTGTGTCCCCGGCAAGCTGGAGCGTGAGGCCAATGCTTTCCCAGGAGAGGACTGCTGAGACACACCGTATGAGTAAGGTCTCGTTTGCATAAAGATTGCACGCTCACACTGTGAAGGAGGTTTCCTAGGCACAGTCTCATTTCCTTCTCTAAGTAGGTTTGGCTTCATGTAGGAAAAACCCTATTCTTGAAGTCCTTGGACAGAAACCAGTTTACATTGTCATGCCACAACGCCATGCTGGCATGTTTGGGTCCACCCAAGCCTGACTGTATGAAGGCACAATCTGCCCCTCTGAAGCAAAACTGAGTCTCCTCTTTGAGTTGGATTCAGGTATCCCGCTTGCATGAGCTTGGCTGACAAGAGGTCTCATTCTGCTCCTAAAAGGCTTTTCAGTGTCACCGATGCACCAGCATCTGCATGGCTCCTTCTCTCCTTGTGGGCTTCACCCTGGAGGTTTCAGTGGGAGCAGCGTGCTGCTTTGAATGGGGAGGGAGTAACCTGGAGGTTGCAAATGCAGGGCTGAGCACTTTGGTCTCCACCACCCAAGGCTTTCCTCAAAGGCTAGACCTCAACTCTGTTCCCTTGCCATGGTGAGAGGTAACTCAGCTACAGCAGGTGAGGTAGACTGGTTTTGGACTAGTGCCAGAGAGCAGATGCTACAAGGAGATACTGGTAATGAGAGGGATTTATATCAAAATCAGCTGTCTGGCAGGGAAAGGGATTGTTGTCTCTGTTTCCTCTTACCTAGGTGATGCTGTTCTGAGTTACAGAAGGGCAGGATGGATTTATCTGCTCCAGGGACTCCTTTAATGTACAAACTTTTGGTAACAGAATTTGTGTTCCTCTGCTCCTGCCCAGTGTGTTCTGAAATCTTTATTAAAGATTTACCTGCGTCACTGATAATGAACAATGTAATTCATTCTTAACTCTGGAAAGTTATTCCCAAGCTTGCTCAAGTTGCCTGGAACTCATGTATTTTTATGAAAAAAGAGAAGGAAAATTCAATGTCATTGGACTAAAATTATTTTAGGATTTAAGGACATATTTTCTTAACATGCACGAAAGAGGTCACTAAGCATTTCAGCCAGAAATTGACTTTCCCCCCATGTTAGCAAAGTGTGGTGCATAAAATAAAAAACCATTTAAAAGAAGGAGCTGAGCTGAAAAATATGCACAAGACATTGTACGAAAATTCAGAAATGGTTGTACAGTGTCAATTCAAGAGTCGCATTTCATGTATCCTGACCCCTGTGGATGCCAAATTCAGGCAGGTGTTTTGTGGTATACATTAAGCAACACAGTAAGTAAACACATTAAATATTTTGGAAGAAACTGAAAGGAGGAGAGACGAGGCTGCTCAGAACCCTACTAACCTACAATGACAAGCAGCCTCACACTCAACTTTAGAAGTGCCTCTGCAAAGGTGATTTTCACATAGGCTCTATCCCATCGCCACGGCAAAATGCAGAGTCAATATTTTCCCAGTGTGCACCCACGGAGGCAGTCGTCATGCCTGTGTCCTTAGCCCTGCTGGGGTGGTCGCTCTCATCCCCATGGCCCAACCTGGCTCTCTGCAGGGTTTTTCAGACTGATCGGGATTTGACAGGCTGATGTGCCAGGTGCCATGTACCCATCTTGCTGTCCCTGTGCTCCACGGCACTCCCAAACCAGCTGTCCCTCACCTGGAGATCCCAGAAGCCAGGCCTTGGGTGCAGCAAGTGGCACATAAAGGCAGCCTCTCCGTGACCCCTGAGCTCTGCTGCTGGAAATGGTGACTCCCTGCTGCACCACAGGTGAAAATCTGAAAGGGAGACAGACAGGTAAAGCACCACTTCATCAGCAGAGAGGGGAGTCCAAGGGACAGCTTTCTCTGACACAGCTCTGCACCCCACGCTAGGAGGGCCACAAACTGCACCTGTGCCATTTCCTTGACACCCATGACTGCCAAATTAGAGATCTTGCCATCCTGGGTGTTCGTTGGTGGGCTAAATACATCAGGGCTGAGGTCATTGCCAAATCCCTGGGCAGACATGGTGACTCTGGCATTCTCAGACCATGAGCTTGAGCAGCTCATTTTGAAGTTGATGAATTTTCAGCAAGGGCAGCTTTGGGGTGAATAAAATCTGTCATATCATTTGGCATTGCTTGCAGGCTCCGCCAAAGGCAGGCCAAGGTTCAGGTTGTTGGAGAACGGCTTGCAGAGAGCAAGGCCATAGCTCCCTGCAGGAGCTGGTCGGCCATAGCTCCCTGCAGAAGTCGGTCACAGCCACCTGAGGTAAACAGAGGAAAAAACCCAGGGTACAGTGATGCTAACAGGGACTGTTGTGAGAACAGGGAGATAAGTTGGGGCACATTATGACCTTGGGGGTGAGAGAAAAACAGCTCTGAGAGGGAAGCAGGTTCACAGCAAGAAAGAGGTTTATGCATACCAGAGATGCCACAAGGGGCTGGGATATTATAATGTGACCTTTTGGATGTACCCAATGGCTGAGATATTATAATGTAGTTTTTTTAATTTATCCAATAGAGTTACAAGTAGTGTATTGTAGAGTGCTTATATAAGGTGTGATTTCTTTCAATAAAGTTGAAGCTTGCTCTATCATTCACATTGAATCGGCTGCTTGCTTCCTCTGCCTGCTGCATCAGGGTACCTGTGATTGTGAGGGACAAGGCTGACAAAATACTCTTGGTGGCTGCATAGCTCTTCAGCAGGTGATGCTAGCCTTTGGTTTGGAAAGAAAGAAGACTTTGCTGTTAAATATCAGGAAATTGAGCCTTTCAGTAATGATTAATGACTCCAAGGACAGCACACACAAGGAATGGAGAGAGCCTTCTAGAGATGTCATGCATTTCAGATTAGGACTGACCAAAAGCACGTGTCTGCCCCTTCGGGAAAGTCTGGCTTTCCAGCTTCCATTTCTATTCCAGAACACAGCATTATGCCAAAAATGTCATAATTACTTTTTCCATGTTGGTGTTGGCAGTGCTCCAAATTTTGCACTAAGAAGATATTGAAAGCCTTAATTTCCACTTTTTTTTGATGCATACAAAAATAGAACTTTCATAAGCTCAGAACGTTCTCTGCTGTTTTGAGGATGCACACAAAACACTGCTTTTCCACAGGAAATTTCCAACCTAACTCACCTTGCAGGATGTGGCAGGGAGGCTGCATTCCCTCTTTCCTCTGCCCCTGCTGTGCCAAGTCCGATATCTGAGCCCCATGCATGCCAGCATGGGATGACACCCATGGTGCCCCATGCAAAGACATGATGATCTGGTAGTGGGGGATGTAGTCTTTGAGGTGACCACTATGTGGGAAAGAAACCAGTGCCAGAACTGTAATGGGACCCTGAACCATTCAGGAATATTGACCGATTAATGGATTTTCTCCCCTTGTGCTTGATTTGAGCTCATTGAAACAAAGCAACTTGGGTGAGTTGAAAAAAACCAACAAGTTTTGACAAGTGATGAACTGGCTGAAATGAAATATCCCAGTTCAGTTATCCCAGCAGAAAGGAAAACTAAATAAATAGATGAAGATGTTGGGAGAAGAAACAATCCCAAGTCAGATTACTTGACTGTTTCAGAACCCGTATTTTCCACCGGAAAAATCCTGCAGGTGGAAAAATTCTCAGTGAAACTTCACTGCAAAAAGAGAGCCCTGCATCTCCATGAGTAGAGGGGCTGACTTGCCTGGCTGTGTCAGCCTGTCTGCACAGGGATGTCTTTGTGGAGGCAATGGCTGAGGAGGAATTACACCAGTCAGAACAAGGGAGCAGTGACCACAGCATCGCCTGAGAGAGGGGCACTGCTCAGAGTGGTGGGAGGCTGGCTGGGGAGGCCAGCAGTGCTGACTGGGCACTGGGAGCTCTGACAGCAACCTTTTCCTGGCTGAGCCTTTGCAGGTGCTGAGGGTGGGCTTGGGAGTGCCCTTTTCTGGGGGTTCTTCCCATTTCAAAGACAAAAATGTTATTAGTGAGAAGGAGACAAGCTGGTTAGAAACCAGGCCACTTGAAAATTATGGCGTGGACTCACCCTGCTGGGTTTTTCCAGGTGTTGTAAATCCAGTCTGATTTCTGGTATTTGACCTCCCTTATTTAAATGCTCCTCTTGGTGAGCTTTCTACAGGGTCTGAAATTTGCTGTGCCTTGCTCTGCTCTCAATGATGCTTGTCCTTGTCATAGGTGGGTTGAATGGGGAGACCTCCTGAATGAGCTTCAAATGTTTGGGAGGCCACAGGTGCACTGATCTTGTGAGGTACCAAGTTCTCATGTTTCCTCCTGACTTCAACACTGTGTCCTTTTTACAGTCAAATGTCTCACCATCTTTTCTTGCCCTCATCTAAACCCTATTCTTCCCTGATTTTCCATCCTCTTATTACAACTTTTCAGTTTGGTTTTCACCACCCCTGTCTCAGTAGTGACCTGAAGGCTTATTCCCCTGTTGCTGTGTGTATTCTGATGGATATCCACCTCCCCTCAGCTAGTCTTCTCTCCTGAAAGTAACCCTTGTTTCCATGCCTTTACCGCCTAAATTACAGCAGTTCTGGGATAGGCAGATAAACTGTCTTCTCTTCCTCATTCATGTGGTTTATACAGCTGCCCCAGCTTCCCGTTATAATGAAGAGCATCGACAAGCAGCCTGACAGGCTGTAACAGAAAGAGCCATCACCACAGGACCATAAGACCACTGGGGACCGCTGACAAATGTCCATGGACAAATGGTGGTCCCCAGCTGGGGATGCTGCCTATTCCTTATTGCATCTCATCTCCTAAATTCCTGCTGGGCTTTCCTATCAAGAAGCTGATGCCCTCTGGTGACTGGGTCAGAAGGATCAGACCTGGCATCCATCATGGTAGGGCAGAGAGATTTCTCAACATTTTTTGATCAGTTGTTTCAATCTCCCAGTTTGCTGGGAAAGCTTTTAATCATACAGGATGGAATTGTATAATGAGAGTGTTGGAGTAATTTAGGTTTGGCACTGGCTTTATTAAAATAATGATGACTATTTGTGCAAGACCAAACCTCTACATTTACTGATGGAACACCTTCCATCCAACCTTTCTTCCATCAATCCTTTCTTCCCTCCTTCCATCTGTTCCTCGGTTTGTCCGTCCATCCATCCATCCATCCATCCATCCATCCATCCATCCATCCATCCATCCTTTCTTCATCATAAACACAAAGAATGACTGCTCCTGACCCAGACCAGATTTGCAACAAGTGTGTAATTTGTAAGTCATTCCAGCCCATTTAACCTCCTCTCTCTCCTCCCTGTGCTCCATACCTGCCTTTCTCACAAGCAGCCCTGAGATAAGGTGCCAGATGCACTGTGCAATCCGAGGCTTGCCTCAGTGGGGACTAGGACCAGTTGTCCAAACGTCCTCCGCTTCTGTGATGTAACCCAAGACCTCCAGCTCTTGGCAAACTTGTGACATGACCGGCTGACGCACTCCAAGGAAACCCGCTGAGGGGGACACATGACTCACAAAGGCTTGCGATTGCCAAAGCACCTCTAGTGACATTACCATGAAGCACGCAACAGGCAAGACGGCATCTGGAGAGAGAAAGGTCAGCCTCCCAAGTTAAATGCATTGCTGTGTCATCTGTTGTGTGGCCACAGATGAAGAGTGTATTGAAGGAGGTTTAGTTTTAACCTCTGCAGTAGCCATGGACACTGTGGTAATGGTAACTCCAGGTTGGGTAACAGTGGGCACACCACAGATGCTGAAAATGTTTCTCCCTCGAGAAGGGATAAGGTGACACATGACTTAAGTTACTGTGACTACCCCCACTCTGATCTCTTTGCAGGTTTGTGGCTGGGTGCTGCTTTTGGAAAGATTCTTTTTTTAATGTCCTCTTAAAAAAAGTTTGATATGTTGTGACCGGGGGAAATATTAACACCAGTAACATTTGCACAGAAGCATAGCACTTCAGAGAGTTTTAAAGAGTTTAAAGCCTTACTTCAAAAAAGCACTGTCCTTCCACAGAGCACCAAGGGAGGAGTTGTTGCCATTGCTTTCTAGGTCAGACAGCCCCAGGCTTGAAAGCATCAGCTATCCTTTTCCTGAATCCCAAGAGGCTGGAATGGGTTTCAGATAAAATATACAGACTTGTGGACAAGAACCCCACAGCAGGGTTACTGACAGGGCACGTCTGGGATGGGTAAGTTTTAAAGTGATAGAGGTGCCGAATGGAGCACCGCTGCAGCTGGTGGGGGCTGTGGTTGTTCAGTCCTCCAGAGAGCTGCCAGCAAAAGTGTCCCAAGCAGAAAAACTGCAGAGCGATATGTTGGTGGCCCTGAGGACATGTAGATATCTGCGGTATCCAGTGGGTCTCTTCAATACCAGTCTCTAGTTCCTATCCCACCATTTCACACAGCTACTCTGCCATGATGCAGTTCAACACAGCCATGGGAGAACTGCCTCTAACACTCATGCAGGAGCTGAAGCCATTTGGTAAGGAAGGCTGAGGCAGGGCAATCTTGGAGGCACACTGCAGGCGCTTTCACCAGCAGAAAGAGTTGCAGCCAAAGGTGACTCTGACAGTGGGCATTGCGGGTGAGGAATTGTTGCACTAGAGGGACGGAGGTGGTGCCAGCAGAAACCAGGAAAGAATGAAGGAGGTTCACTCTTTGAGACAAATGATTTGGGGTGTGTCATCAGGACCTGGCTGCGTGGTTGCTGGACTGGCAATCTACGTCCAGCCAGCAGAAGCTGTTGAGGTGGCAGGCTGGTATGTGCCCCCAAGCTTTTCAGTTGCTCAATCATGTGCAGGAGTGAGAAAAACACAGGGTCTGGAAGGGCTGTTATGGGCTGGGAATAAGATGAGCAACAGGATAGGTGGAGAAAGCCCAAGCCAAATCAAGACAGTCAGCTAAAAGTTAAGGCAGATAGAAAAAACCAAACAAATCCTGCACAGGCCTGGAAGTGGACTATTCCTCCTAGATTTGCCTGACCCAAATAGTTAAAGGCATGATAAACCCCAGGCTGTTGCCACTACTGCGATTTAAAACTTCTGCAAGTGCAGCAAAAGGCATGTGGACCCAAGTGCTGCAATGGAAAGATGCACTTTTAGTTACTGTGGCTGCTCAGGTGCAGAGGGGCTGGTGGTAAGCAGGGCAGGGGTAGAGAGTCTGAAGCCTTTCAGCCAATGGAGCTCTAGTAATGGGACCTCAAATACACGGGGTCATCATTTACAAAAGGTGTGGTGAGAGGACAGAGCC
This sequence comes from Athene cunicularia, assembly GCF_003259725.1. Classification (NCBI taxonomy): domain Eukaryota; kingdom Metazoa; phylum Chordata; class Aves; order Strigiformes; family Strigidae; genus Athene; species Athene cunicularia. The sequence goes on along the minus strand of NW_020799099.1, from coordinate 9,828,171 downwards.
CCCTTCTGTGATGCTTCTGCCAAGTGGAGCAGAGGAGTGTAAAGGGCAGAGAGTGGGAGTCGGAGCAAAAGTGCAGCCAGGCTGTGTGTGCCTCTGGGCTGAGTCTCTTTGGAGAGTCCAGGAAAAGTTTCTGGAGGATGAACAGGGACTGGCCAGAGCAGTTCACAGACAGGTGGGGAAGCCTGAGGGGGAAACAAAGATGTGTCAACAAGTATCCTAACTGGGTCACAGCAAGAAGGGAAGGAGGCTCCAAGAATCAATTTCTGCCCTATCTTCCCACTGGGAAAGGCTGTGCTAACAACAAGGCTGTGGCTGGGGTTGCCATTAGCTGTCACCAGTTACCTGGCAGAACAGGTTCCTGTGTGACAACTGGATTACAGGAAAAGGAGAGAGGAAGTAAAAAGCTGAACAGCTAATAAGGGCCCTGTGACACAGAGTTAACCCAGTTAACTGGGAATGACCAACGACCCCCTTCGAACTTGATGCTGAAGGCAGATACAAAGGATCAGGCAGACCAGGGAAAGATTTGTACTGACCAGACCCATCTTAAACATTGACTGATCCACATTGAGGGCTTGATAAGGACTGGTCTGTAGCACTGCCAAAAATGAGCTCTTAAGTCATCTCAGAAGATGGCAGAAGGTAGCAACAGGCTACCTGCAAAGACCCAGCACATTGATCATGAATCCTACAGGATAACCCAGTATTTGAAAAAGATGGGCAAGATATCCCATGGTCAGATGAATGCAGGCTGTTCTGTGATAGACTTCAAGTCAAACAGTGAGTGCCAGCTTGCCTGCAGTCATAAGGACATGCAAAGGGGGTCCAATGAAAACTAGATGATTCTGGGCAGAGCTATTTTGACACACCTGACCTGTGGTCTGCCTGACCACACATTTGCTGTGGTTGGTGCTTGTCAGAGGAAAGATAGCAGAGAAAGTAAGTCCAAGTCAGAAAGCGAGTACCGAGCTGGGAAAGAAGCAGCTATCATTTCACATGACTCATCTTCTCCAAAGAAAGGGGTATAGGCCACATGTTCAGGGTGGAGTACTCGGGCAAGCCTTTCCCACCTTGCCTCCCAGCCCCAACTACAGGGATCCTCCTCGGTTCCCATTCACAGCCTGTCTGCTCTCCAGAGAGGAGACCAACAGCTACATTCCCAAAGACCACTGCTGGCCAAATGACTTCCCACAGCTGGCCTCCTTCTGCCAGATTGCTGTGCGTCTGCATGGAGCAGCTTGCGGGTTCCCTTTCATGGCAGGTCACAGACAGGCTTTACTCTATAGGATGATGCAGAGCAGATTTAAGCCCTGCTATGGACAACACACAGCAGAAAAGCAAGTAAAGCCAGAGAATAAAATCCTCCCTTTCATTTGCTTGATCTCAAGAGTATCTAAGGGCAGTTTAAGGAGAGAGGGAAAGAGCCGGTTTATTCCTCTACAAGGGCCTCTGGCTGACTGAGAGCTTCTGAAATAGCACTCTCATTTTGCAATGTCTCAGGTTCCACCACTCTCCCTTACAACGATCCTGTTGCACAGGTCAAGAGATATCAGGACTCACCCATAAACACCAAGCAATACAGGCCAACATAGGCTGCATGGATCTCTGGCAAAGACAGGGAATGACGTGAAGGTTGTACTTTCTCTCACATGTTCTGAAAGTGTGAGAAGTGATGGGATGAACAGGGATGATTTAAATACTACAAGAATCCTTCCTGTTCACACGGAGCCACACCTGGGGTGCAGCTAAACCCAGGTGGCTATTCTATCATTATTGTAGGCCAACAAGCTATCTACATTAAGTCCAGACTCAAAAATGTTCTTTTCTGCTGCTCTCAGCTCTACGATAGACACTATGGCAGAAATGCTATGGGGAGAACTCAAGTGCTGGTACTGGTTCTGAGGAAGCATTCTTCCTGCAGCTACACTCATGCTGCCATGTGTTACTGTGTTCAGCAGCAGAGACTCATCAATTTGCGCTCCTGCCTCCTTGCTGTAATCCGAAATAGACCCAGCACAACTTTCCTGAAGGTATGGATGAGCTGAGATCCACGCTGCTCTCATGCAGTACCTGATGGATAGGCTGCACTAGGAGCTGTGCTCTCTCTTCCTTTAAGTCTTCCTCTGGTTATGCCAGCTAATAGCTCTATTCATTGGAACTAATGTGCATTGATACATATTATTAACGATACTATGGTTTCTCTCTTCAAAAATAACGTCCTGCTCAGTCAAGCCATGCCAAGTTTCACTTGAATCAAACCACACAGACATTTTGACGTTGTCTAGAACTTTTATTTCAAGGAATAGAATTGTTTTGAGCATATTCACAAGAATAAATATAAAATTACTCTTCAGAGTAAGAAGATGAGCTTTTATAAAAATATATCTCTATCCCACAGAACCACTTAGGTGGGGTTCTCATTAGGAAATATTATTTAATAAAAAAATAAAACACTGAAAATAAAATGCTTGACCTATACTGATTGGATCATCAAACAATTGAAATTTTTAAAAGCATATAAATATTGTAAATATTATTAATAAAATAACATTTAAATAGATGGGAAGCTACTGAATCCAGCCAGATGAATGGAACACTGTAGAAAGACACCGTTTCTTCTACACAGCACCAACTTCCTTGTATTCACTGGTGTTGGCTTGTCTCTTCCTGTTTCGGTACCTGTAAGTAGAGAAGAGTGAGTTCTGAAAGCCAGTTGTTCCAAATGGCTTTTGGGGAGTGAAGGGAGGAGGGGTTGAAGGAGGGGAAAAAAAAAAAAGTATGATTTCCTCACGTTTGTCTTAAATCTCTAGCAGCTAGGCTCTGTCTGTGCTCACTTCCAGGTCTGAGATAACTTGTAGTCAGAGTCTAATCTCTCAATTCTTCACTGAAGATTTCACATCCACATTAAAGTCTTGCTGCTGGTATTAGGTTTGTCTTTGAGAAATCCTGCTGGACCCTCCCCAGCAATAGGGCTGAGTACCCTAACCGACTAGGCCATCCTCTGTTTGAGATGACACGCCATTGAGTCTTTGGGTAGGGAAGAGGCATTCCAGTAGTTACCATCTAGTTCTGTGAAGCTGAGCACTCCCTCTGGGGGTTGTTCCTCCTTGGCTCTCTGACGGCTCCTTACCATTAGTTACTAGCCTGAAGAACCATTCCTGCTGCTTGTGGGTCTGTTAATGGAGAAGACTACTGTCCTCCATTGTAAAGCTGATAAGGCAGTGCTCATGACATCACAGTCACCCCAATAACACAGCAGATAAACAAATTAGCTAGTTTTAATACAGTTGCTCTCCAGTTCCTGATGACTGGCTAAATGGCATTACCAAGAAAAGGAACTAGAATTTTCCTGTTCTGTGTCCGCTCTCTCCTTTACATCAACACACCCTCTAAGACAGACGTGAACTAACCTATACATATAACCCTACGTCAGGGTTAAAAGGCATCTGATGGTACTGTTGCCTAGCCTGCAATCTGGGTTATGCTATGCAGTCAGCTTACTTCCTTTTCTGAACACTTCACTAAGTGCAGGCTAACGGGTCTATATACCAAACTATGTCCCTGCAGTCAAATGAGTGTAGGTATCCCAGTCTATCTGAAGGTACGCAGCGGACATCTCACTACATGTACAGCTGACTCGCCTTCCTGAGCCATGAAGAAAATCTCTCTTACCTTCTGCAGATGTAGTAGCTTGCAATAGAGATGGCGGTGAGGAAAAGCAGAACTACAATAACTGTCAGTGCCACATACTCCTTACTGAGGGGTTGTCTGACAAGTTCTGAATGCACACATCGGACACCAGAGAAGCCTACGTCACACCTGCGGATAAGAGATGCAGAATTAGAAACTCACCGTGGGGTCACATTTTAGCAGTCCACAAAGCATGCTATACTGCTGGCCTGCTGTTTGCCCAGGGACAAGCAATTTGAACTGACATAACTCAAGCCCATGTGGTCCTAGAAATGGTCACAAATTCTTCAAGTAAATGAGGAATACCCTTAAGAATGCCTAGAGGATCTTTATTTTGTAGGCTAAACCACAGGAGAGACCTTGCAGCTTTGCCTGAGGTCTGGATCTCACACTACTGTAAATACAAATGAACAGGGAAGCACATCAGAATGAGTGTCTCAAGTTTAAGTTGGGTTGGTGACTAATTTCAGGTGTCTAAGACTCACCCAGGTTTCACTAGGGCCAGCACATGTGCTTAACACTTGCTTAAATGCAGCTGGGGTGTATTATAGATATACTGCTCCTCTTTAAGTTCTTGTGAGCATTTAAATACTTTGGTGGATTGGTGTTCCAGCTAAGTGTCAACACCAACAAGATGAAAGGCCACGTATGGTTCATTTCAAAGCACACCTCAGGGAGGTCTGCAGGACACATTGTGCCCTGTCCATACCTGCAGTAGTGCTCATCCAAGTCCACTATGTACACGCACTGTCCGTGGAAGCAGTAGTCCTTCATTTCAGGCTTGCATCTAGTTATCCCAACCTGAGCCACACGTGGACTGTTCTCTGTCTGGACTGCAAGGAGATTTTATTATCATCTCATCAGCCTTATTTTCCCTTTGTATTTCCCAAACAATATACAAGCTTTACAAGTATGACTAACAGTCTTGCTACCAAGAGACCTCCAATGCCACAGGCATTAAAGCAGCCAAGCCTTCTGAACAGGGAGAGGATTTTCCCAGGCTCGACTTATATTGACTTTTTCTTTGGGAGTTCCACATAAGCTATTTCTGCTTTCACAGCAGAGTTGTCACCTCAGACAGAGCTCTTCTGCCGAAGAAGCAATATTAAAGGAAATGCAGGCTAAAAAAATGGTTCTTGTTCAACACTGAGCACTTTGCAGGATGTTGGCAATGTTGCTCAACAGAAAAATGATTTGTAAGGGCACCTCAGTGAGGCTGCCAGCCCAAGGAAGATGGGAACCAAAGACTTGTTATTTACAAAGAGCTGTGCAGTACACTTACTTAGTGCTGTTGTGCAGTTCTCCATTTCACCAGGCCCACATAATGGGATCACTGTTGTACCCAGGACTGCTTGCAATAGGTAACCTACAAGAGAATAAAAAGAAGAGTCAAAACTAGATGCTTTTCAAGTATAGTTAAGTACTTCAGCTGGTGTACTCATTAAGTTAATACAAGTAGAACAGAAGCTTTTTATCTTGGTGGGAAAAACCCAGTGTTGTAAGCTGATAAAGTATGGGAGATCTGCTGCCTTTATTATATAAAGCAGCCCAAAGAAACATCTCTGAAATACGAACTTTTACTATAGAACAGAGATCAAACAGAAACTCTGTGTCTGTGACCCACCTCTGACCCACACTTTGAGTGAGACTAGGCAGGAACAGGCTTGGAAAGATTGCACAGGAGAGGCAGAAGTTAGGTGAACTCTGAGTATGTTAGGTTTCTGACTAGTCTGGTATGACACCTGTGCAAGGGGCACAGCCAGGATTCCACAATTAGGTATGACAATCCAGCATTCATGACAGGAGGAGTTCTGGTGATCAAAATCAGGATGTCCTGGAGTTGGAACAGTCCATGGGGAGAGAATTTCCTAGGAGTCAGCAAGTCAGTGCAGCTGGTGACTCAGCTTACCAGATCAGTGCCGAGCCAGGCTCAGCGCCCCAGCACTAGCTTCAGAGACTCCTCCTCCTCGAGGCGGGCTTAACACAAAAGCTGCTCTTTATCAGCAAAGAGCCTCCTCAGCCCTCTACTTGCTGTAACCAGCCTGAAAGGCTGGACAGTTCCTCCACTAATACTCTTGTGTTGGAGTTTTCCAGTTAAAAGCCCACTTGCAAACAGAGCTAATGAGAGATACCAAACCCTTTTCATCTGGTCACTAGGTTGGAGAGGTTATTGACCACTTTATGGATCCTGGACCAGTGCTACTTATCTCAGTGGAACCCCAGAAGAAAATGGGTACATTTCTGTCCTTCCTTCTCTATCCACACTGAAGAAAAATGCAGCTCAGCAGGTTTCAGGCAGATATCAGACATAATAGGAGACTGCACCATGCTGCCTGTGGATTTCGGCTAGTGGAGCAGTGGTTGCATTTCAGTGGGGAGCAAGGACCCTTCTTTCCCTTCTCTCAGAGATTCAGCTTATAAAGAATTTTGAAATCTTTCAGGCTGTATGGTGCTGCATAGGCACAGCTTTCAGGTCTTCTACTAGTTAAATGAACATTTCCAAACAGAATTTGAAGGTGAACACAAGTACTTGTAGCTTCATGGCTAGCCCATCAGGAACAGTCAGTGTTTGCCCCCAGCTGGCCATGAAATCCACTTGGCTAACACTCCTGCTGTGGTCACAAACTAACCTGCTCATGAACTGCTTAGTCATCATCCCCATTCCACAGAAGTCTGTAATTTGTGTCTTTGGGCTGTTTGCCTCTATTAACTTGTCAGGTCATGCATGTCTAATGGAGGGAGTGTGCCTTCATAATTTCGTGATCACTCTAATTCAACTTCAGTTATTAGAAAGTTTCATTACATCTCAGAGTTAAATCTAATAGTGATTTATAGACTTCCTGCAGCTTGTCTATTTCTGGGTGATCAGCAGGCTTCCTTTAAGCTTTATTCCAGCTAAATACGAGAACAGCAGGAATATCCATCTTAGAGGGACTGGAGTTTTTTGCATTTATTTGTGTTCCTTGAAAAACACCATTCCTTGCAAAGCTAACAAGCCAGGTTTCCACCAAGTTTTAGAAGAAAGGACAAAGACTAGGCCTGCCAAAGTGAGAGCCACAGAAACAGGCCAATGATGCTGGACAGCATCTTGACTTGTACAGGAGACTAAGCTGGAGACATCTGTGCCTGCTGGAATGACTCAGCAGGGTTTGCCTTTCACTCCAATTGGGCAGGACCAGCAAATTTACTTTCAGGGTGGGATTTTTTTTTTTTTTTTAAACAGCACTGGTTATATAGATTTCATCAGGAGAAGCAGTTTAACACTTCTGTAAGGCCAATTTGAGTTGCCACAACAGAAAGTGTTTGAAAGATTAGGCCACCAGCTGACAGATGGTGGCAGCTCAGTTACTGCTAGAGCAGTAGGCTTTGAGCTTCAGCCAGGGGCCTGGTGTCCCAAATGATGCTGGGAAAAGAAGATTTACCGAGTCAGTTCTTCTTCCCAGGAACTAGTGGGACATTTCAGAGGTGCTCCATGGACTAAGCTGCTCCCTTGGCAGGCAGCAGCTGTGGCACAGGACAGCTCTGTCCCACAAAGTATACACCATGTCACTGCAACAAGGGATACTGAAATCCTGAGACTAGTGAGAGTTAGTGACATGAGGCTGCCTCCTATTCCCCACAGACTGCTGCTATCATCTCTGTGTGATGTGCAGCAATGCACAAAAGTTAAGGCAAAATATGTTAGAGGTACCTGAGAGATCCACTTCTATTGTACTTAGTTAAGTAGAAGGATAAAGCCAGCTGATGATCACTTTTAGTCTACTTATATGTTTCAGTTGGCATACTTCCTTGATCTGAGCATAACCTGAACAGTTGCTTTTTAATCTAAAGTTCCCAGTTCGAGAGCTACCAGAAACCCGCTTTTGCATTTGAGAAGCTCAAACCTAGGTACATGAAAGAAACAGGTTGGCTCTTCTCTTTGCTCCAGAAGGAGGCATTGCTTTCCAGCTAGAGAAAAGGCCAAAAATCAGACACTGTGAGGGATAAATTAAAAATAACCTCCTCCTGCGACACTGAACAAAGGCTTGCCCCATTCCAGCCATGCATGACAACTGATAGCCTCCTCCACCTGACTGCAGACACACAGGCTGGAAAGGACGGAGTACAGGTGTGGGTATTTGCTGACACCCAGCAGTATTTTCTGCGTTCGGGCAAAGTTCTTCCTGCTCTGTACTGTTATATTTTGCCCTTTCCCCCATGCACATATTTCTCCTCTGTCATCAATGGGAGGGGGATCCTGCAGGAGGATAAGGGATCCACGCACCACAATGGGAAAGGAGAGGCTTTCCCAGAATAACTATCAGATGATGTATACCAAACATAGGACCTGGGAGAGGTAGTTATATTTTTATTTCTTCACTGTTCACTAAGCAAATACTCCACAGGGTATAAGATAACACTAATGAGATGGTGGATATTCCTGTGCCTCACAGGAATGTGAGTGCTACACCACTAGCATACATGTGCAATACTGCCCGATATTGCAGGTATTCCTGCAAGGTTAACACGGACAGCAGTGGCTATTACTGGAACAGGAATAATGCTGCTGTTTCCTTGTCCTTCCACAAAGGACAAAAGGAAAATGAGGGGCAGAGACAGGCTGCCTTCCCTTCCTGCAGCCTTCATCAGAGATGACATGCAAGGGCTAATTATCAGTTCACTCACTGAAAGCCAGCTATAGTTTCCAGTTACAGGATGACTACTAAGAATGAAGGATGCACAGACAGGATACACGTAACTGAGAATTAGTCTCTTTGCAAGATTTATACCCATTTTAAAGGGGAATCATCAGGTTTCTGAGAGGTCTACCATCATTTGAGTTGACTTTGCCTGGCACCAAGATCACTAGTCTTGTACTAGTTCATCCGAAGACGACTCCGTGATGCTACTTCACACTGGGCCTCTCTGTGGTCTCTCTGCCACAGCGGTAGTGTCTACATTTTTCACATGGGTTGCACTTTCAAAGCAATGCCAAGCACAGAGGTGTCCAGGTGACATGCATGTGGAAGATCTCAGCCCATCTTAACTCTAGAGACAGATCAAGATGGATCCCTATCACCTGATTTTGGACACCCAGAGCACATCTGACTGCCTAAGGCCTTGTTTGTGTAGGCTAAGCAGGAAACATAGAAGTTAGCCGGTCTGTCCTACAGGCTTTGTGAGCATCACTACTGCTACCTTTTAATTCAAGTGCATTGCCTTTAGTACCACTCTGCTGCTAACCTCCTTAGCTAGCCATAGAAGTTTGTAGGCCATCTCAGACAAAGCAGGCACCTCTGGCAATAAAGGCTAGACGGGTGGTTGTGTTTTAACAGAGGATCACAGAAATGTAGAGTTATCCAGGAAAGCTTTGCAAACAGCTTACTTAGGACTTGGCTGTGCTCATTCAAGCACAGCATCTCTCAAGTTCCGATCATCCACACAGGCTGAGCATGTTTTCCTGGGAAAGGGGAAGCGGTCATTCAAGGTAATTTTAACAACCTCAGACAGAACATACCTCCCCATCCTTGCACTCAGAATGCATCATCTGGCTGCTTCTTGATGTTTTGGGTAGGATGTACCTGGTGCCTAGCTGCCTGAGCATGCCCATCAAGGCAGGTGCCCAACACTCCTCTTCCTGAGATAAGACATACAAGATGTACAGGTTGCTCTTGTCACCCAAGTGAAAGGAGATGCTATCAGCCCCTTCCACCCGTCATCCCCTTGCAGTCTATGGATGTCTGGCCTGTCGTCTCAATGGAGGCACCAGACATGGTGGTACTGAGAGAGATCGGCTCAAATAAATTACCCTCAGGGCAACTGGACAGAAGTGTCTTTTTATGTTTCTAGAAAGTAGTGTCCAGGTTTCCCCATCTCACGTTTTGTACTCATGACTTCAGAACTGTCTCCTCAAAGACACGGGTGCCCAGGGCCAGGCCAGAGCAGCTCTAGGGCACCCCTGGGAACACCAACCTGTATGGAAAGACTGTCGCTCCATAATTGCTACAGGCCCACGTGATCATCTTCAACTTTATGTCAGGACTTACCCTTAAGCAGAGATAATGCAGATAATTACGCATTATGTGCACCCAGTCATCTCAGGACTGCTTCCACCCCTGTGGAGACCTACACACCAATGATCTTATTCACATGCTACTCCTGTGCCTGGGCCACTCTGCTTTCCACTACATGTGTGGGGGCAGAGGTCCCTACACCACAGAAGAAGCAGAAATCCCTTATTCCTTCCAGCCAGACACATTAGCCACTTTTTCCACATCTCCAGAATCAGTGACGTTTATGTTTGGCCCACTTGCTGATGGCCAGACAAACATACCACAGGAAAAAATAAGGTTAGCAGCTCCTGAAACTGTCCAGTGAGTCTGGAGATCCGAGGCCTGCCTTCCCCATTGAGTGAGCATTACAGTGACTGCAAGGAGACCCGTGCCAAGGCTCCTGCAGTAACTCATGGAAAAGGCAGGGCCTGGGTTTGGCTCTATCTCTGCCACATCACCGCATGGCTGGCGCAGCACCGTGGCTCCTCAGGGGTAAGCAATGGCTCTCTCCCAAGCCCATGATAGCCAGGATACAAAGCTGACAATGACTGTCACTTCATTTAAGCTTTAGCTGTTCAGCAGGGAACCTCTTAAAGTCTGGCATAATGCTGGCTACAGACAGTCTTCCCAGCTTCTGCAAGTGGCACCAAGTTCTGCTTACACTATTGACCTGGGAGGGAAAGGTAATAAAGTGCTTGTACCACTTATTATGATGCCATCGAGCTATGACTAATCTATCCCCTACTATTAGATTTTGTGCCTGCCCCGGAAATAAATAAATCCGTATACAAACCCATGAAGACATACCAGTTCCTTCCAGTGACAATTTTGTGCAAAGCATGGCTGAGTCACAGACTACAAGACGTTTAGCCCACTGTCCTGGCAAGTAAGATGCTGTGCAGCAGCTGATCCATAAGCTATTATGGAAGTACCTGGCCAAGGTGAAAGACAGAAACTCATGCTGCAGTGGGCTTAGGAGCCCGCAAAAAGATAGTCTTGGGAAGTGATCCTTCCCATCGACTGTGACCCTTAGTGTGAGAATACACTCTGCCATTAAAGCAGCGTGCGAGTGTGCCAGGTCTCGGTCCTGCCTCAAATGTTTGCTGCCCACATGGTTCGAGTCACCTCCTGGGGTCAGCTCTCAGCAGTCACTGCCAGCGCCCAGTGGAGGTGCACGGCAGGAATCCCTTGTTGTTTCAACAGCGCACCCAGGCTCCAGGACTCTTGATGCTCTATGGCTACACGTGTTCGCTTTGGACTTTCAGGCAGCTTATGTCATACAACAGAGTAACACACTCCCAGTGAGGAGGTGGAGAAGTGTCAAGCAAAGGGAGGCCACAACCTGTTTTGTTACCATAAGGAAGTCTCTGCCACCCTGGGGATTCACCTGCTGAGCTCACCCCGAGCACGGCCGGGGTGAATGAAGGCAGCAGGACCGGACTATTAACAAGGCAGGACAAGGTGAAAGAGAACAGACTGCATTGCCTTGAGCAGACTGTGCTGGGAGCAGAGGTGGGGAGAAGGGGAATGAACATTCACCTTCATTCAGTCACAGGGCACCCCTGGGCACCGCACAAGCCAGGCACCGTCCTGTAACAGCACACCGCAGCCTAAGACCCGCGGGCTCCTCTCCTCCGCTCATGCAGCCGCCCCGGTACACCCATCCCTGCCCACGACTTCACCTCGGAAACACGTCGGCTTCACCTGAAGACAAGCTGAGCTTTACGTTTTGCCAGAGATTTTCCAGCAGCTGGAGAATGCCCGATCCCCCCCGGGCCCCGGCAGTCCCTGCCCTGGGGTCCCTGCCCTGGGGTGGGGGGTCGCAGAGCCGCGGGCACGGCGGCGGCACTCACCGAGGAAGAGCAGCA
>NW_020799099.1:9782077-9816531 GCF_003259725.1 Athene cunicularia | reverse complement strand
GGCCCGGCCGGGCACACTCCTGCCTGAGCCCTCTGGCCAGTGGCTGCTGTCCGGGTACATTTGATTTTCGCCATTTTAGCATGCTTTACTGCACATTTTTAAAGCCCGCATAGGATCTATCGCCTGTCCCCTCTGAGCAGCGTGGCCCAGGCACTGATGATGCCCGGGACTCCCCGGGGTGCCCACGGCTGACCGACCGCACGGCCTCGGCCCCGCTGCCTCTGCTTGCCCTCGGTCCGACAGTGCGAGGCGTAACGGTGTGAGACTGTGCTGGTGCAGCATGGACCCGAGCCAAGCGCTGCCCCGGTGGGCTCTGCCTGCACACAAAGGACCACTGGGCCACTGCACAGCCACGAACACCGCCCAAGCGTTTTGGAAAAGACCTCAGGGTGGGCAGCCAGAAACTGGCTGCCTTCCCTAATCTCCCATCTCCTGGCATTTCTGAAGTGACCCTCGGCACACACATGCTGCTGCCAGGGAGCCTCGGCACTCGGGGCAGAAATGGTCTATTAATTTCCAGCACAGGCCACAGGAATGCCAGCACCTCACCAAGCACCTGGACCAGCCACAACAGTCTCAAGGTCAGCGTGTGCTTAAGGTGCATTGCCCCTCCAGCCCTTGGCCTCACCACAGCCAGGGGCCATTCCTGGTAGCAACAGAGCTTTCTGTTACTTAGCAGTCAACTAGTTACAGCCACTTTCTAAAAAAATTCCTTTCAAGTGTCTTGTTGAAGCCCACACACTCTTGTCACTATGTTAGGCAAGGCCTCACTTGGTGCTTACGTTCTGTCACCAGATAGCTGAGGGATACCCCACCCCCAAATCCCTACTGTACACATTTGCCTAAAATACAGTGAGTTTTATCTAAACAGCTGCTCAGCAATGGTGGTTATTTCTTTTCCTTCTAAAGCAATAAACCTTCTTCCTGTGTCTTACTGTTTTCCATCATCAAAAAAAGGCAAGGTGATATCCAATTTATTGCAGAACTGATAAGCCTATCTCACAGTGTAAGGAATTTGAGTATTGATAGCGAGCTGCAGTTTAATAGCTGGTGACTCAAGTATCCATAGTTTCTTCATTTTATAAGTGGTTATTGATACAAGAGAGTTAATTGTAGAACATACTGCAGAATACGATATACTACACTTCTATGCTTAGATTGCAATTATAAGTAATAAGAACATTAATTCAGGGAGCTGGAATAGATCTGGTACTTACAAATCATAGTCCTCTTCATGTTGAGAGCATTTTCTTAGATCTACAGAAGTGTGGAGATGCTGAAAAAAGGCAGTGTGTTACTAGAGAACTGTATGTCAGCACCATTTATTAATTATCTGAATGGTATAAGAGCTGTCAAGATAAATGTAGTAAAGATGAGTGTGAAAGTAGCGTTTAGAAGTTTGTCCTCCACAAGTAAGTGGGACATGATATAGCTGGAATCTTTTTCTAAGTCCCTTTTTTTCACTTCTCTAGCATTAGGGTCATGGCTTACCCCCATACAATCAGTAGACTGCTCTAAGATTAGCAGATGATAGCTTTTTTTGATGCTACATGACTGTTTTCATTGCTTCTTTAATTTGGGCTGATCCTCCTTATTAAGGATTTTATTGTCTGCTCCTTCAGGGATCATAATGAGTAAAGGAAGGAATTGCAATGATTAGTAAAGCATTTCTGTCTGTGGGCATACAGATGCCTTAAAAAGCAGCATCACTGCAGAACTTCCACTTTATAATTAATTTCATCCTTAAATTCCTGCATGATTTATCCTCTGAAAGAGAGCATTTAATTATAGTCTTGTACTGGTATCCAGATACCAAGTAACGCTGACACAATTGGAGCAATTCATTGGAATTTCCTCTTTCAGATTTGAATATATGGAAAACAAGTATCATGCACACGTCTTTGTTTCATCTTTCTGTAATGTTCTTTGCCTCATGGTATGTGATTCCGCACCTGGCACCCCCGCTTGCGGCTTTCACCATCCTCTCCTCCACGTGGAGGCTGCCTCTTTGAATAAGGTTGATACACACCTTAAGTGCCAATTTTCCAAGAGGCTATTCACACTGAGTATCACCTTCCTGCACCAATAGGTTCATTGTAAAGTAGATTCATTGCATCCCACAGATCTGAATACAGTGACATGCCTGTACAATGCTAAGAGGGAGCACTGATTGGGCAACAGAGCATCACGGGTGCATTTCAGCTAGTGGCCTCAATTTTGCTGGGGTGAGCGGGCACGCCCAAGTCAAGGCAGTGATGGATTTATGCCACTTGGCACTAGACCAGCAAGTAGCCCCCATAATACGTTGACATTTCCATGTTTTCTTCTTTACAAAGTGTAACAAGTATACGAGGAAATGCCTTGTGCAAAAGACTTGCTTTTATTACCTTGCAATGGCTTAATTATCTTTAAAGAAAACCTCTATTTACAAAGTACCTTGGCTCAACTCAAGTCCATGTTGTGCTTAATCCTCTTTCAATGTTACACTTATTCATCTGTCTTCTTTTTCGGACAGAGCAGCAGATTCTTAGCAGTGATTACTTCAAGGGTATGGATTGAGCTGTCTATTAGTTTATCTATCACTGATGGCACAGGGGGTTTTCTATGAACAACATACTCTTTTCAACTTAGTGAGGAAAAAATGCAGGTTAAATGTACATTTTTCTGTGCTTGAAAATACTTTTCCTCATGGTGATTTGCTGTAGAAGAATACATGCGTTCACAGCAATGAACTGCCACTTTATGTGTTTTTACATAACTAAACCCATACATGACAAGTGACTATATCACTTTATCTGCTTTCTGTAGGACTTGCATCCAGTTTCATATGTTGCTGTTGTGGGGATGGATCTACATTGTTTTTACATAGGTCAAGAATAAGACCTATTTGCAAAATCAACATTTTTTTGTCAGAAAGCATTTTTGAATCTCGATGAAAATAATTCCTAGTCTTGCACTGAAGCACTTGGCACTGTTACACACACAACAAAAAGTGTCAAAAAGCAGCATTGCCATAAATTCTTGGGAAAAATCGGATAGCATTTCTGAAAACTGCATGAGTGTTTACAGCAGTATGTGTATAAGACAAATTTTTATATACAGCAAGCTTTCATGGCACAGCATGAGAGATCCTCAAGAAAGACTCTCAAAAGATCAGATAGCTAATTGGAGTGCAGCTCTCTTGATAGCATTTTCATTTACAGAAAATTAAGTATGCAAATCATAAATGGTGAAAAAGTATGGGGCTCACATGTGAACACAGATGCCCTAAGAAGGGAATATATTTAACTGGGATACATAGACAAGAGAGTCTAGAGGAAATGGAGTAAGAAAAAACATTGAGCCAAACTAACTCCATATAAAGACCAGTTTAAAATTTGCCATGTATGTGAGGGATTAATTAGGTCAAATGTTCTTAAACAACCAGGTTTTCCTATAAACTATGAGAGTTCAAAACGCTGCCCCAAAGGCTGAAATTGGCTGATGCCTCTTCCTGTAAATGCAGAGTGAGGTCAAAGCTACTGGACAACACAGATGTGTTGCCGTTTTAGGAAAAAAACAATCCCCCAAATCCACTGATTTCTTGGCCAGCTTCTTGGGTCAGCATCAACTAGTAATTTAAAAAAGAAAGAACCCCCCCCCCCCAAACAGCTACTTCCAACCCATCTCAATGTGTCTCAAAAGATGGAGATGAAAAGGCAGACAGATCTGCCAGTTCATGCTGGATTGCTCCCTACAGGGCAGTTTTCAAAACTTCACTCTTCTGGCTTGTATGAC
Organism: Athene cunicularia; assembly: GCF_003259725.1. Lineage (NCBI taxonomy): Eukaryota > Metazoa > Chordata > Aves > Strigiformes > Strigidae > Athene > Athene cunicularia. The sequence goes on along the minus strand of NW_020799099.1, from coordinate 9,812,754 downwards.
ATTTCCATTACTCTCCCCTGGGCAACTCCTGAATGGCTCAACAGATCTCACTGGCAGGAGTAATGCTCAGCTGGTGTTTTCCCTTTCCTAATTACAGCTCAGAGCTCCATGCTAAGTGATTTCTTAGCCTCCGAGGGGTTTGTAGCTTTTTTCATTTGTGGAGTCTTTTAATGGCTTCTGTCTTTACTTGATGCTGAACAAACCTGTGTGAGCATTTTATTTGTACCCTTGTAAAGAGTGTCATCAAAACAAGTCTCTCCTGTATCACTGCCCATCTCTCTAGTAATTGTTCCTCCTCGCTCCAAGTGATTTGTTAGGAATATGAGAAAGACCAAGGTGCAAGGAAAGTGTTTTTTCCCTGAAGCATGTAGCAGATTGCAAGCAAGCCTGAAGAAGAACACCAGCCATCAGTCCTGTGTGTTGTTCTGTCCATCAGCACATCTTTCGGTATCTTTCATTCTCCAGGAAGATGAGAGTTAACCACTGAGAGATAGAACACAGGCAAACATGAAGACTGCCTTCTCTGATGGTTCACCATGTGTACATGTGGGTGCAGCATTTAGACCCCTGACCAATAGCCGGTGTAATTGAAATTGTTACGTGAAAGCATGTTCCTGGCAGCTGACTGTGTGACCCATCTGCTCAATAGCTCTGCCCTGAGAGCATCATCCATCTCAGGACAGTGAAATGACAGCAAGAACCACCACTGTGGGGACTGGTGTGACTGAGCAGGCACTCACTGGCTCCTCTCGAGCTTTCACCACAGCAGCCAGTCCCGGCTATGGGCTCTCCACTGTTACCTTCCATCCCTCTCCTGTATCTTCCACCAGAACAGCTGGTGCTAGCATGGGGAATACAAGAGGAAGACACTGTATACAAGTACCACTGTCAAAGGGAGGGAAAGACCTGTCGGAGACTGGAGCAAGGCCAGCCTTTAAGGCCTGTGCTGAACAGTACATGATGCACACACAGGATCAGAACCCTCTGCCTCTCATCTGCTCCATCTGGGAATCTTGGCCATCACCTGAGTAGTTATACAGGCCTCACCTATAGTGGCTTCAAGCCTTTTGGCAAGTGTGTTTTGCCCCTTTCACTGCTGCAGGGGGTGAGGGGATAAAAGCAGGGCAAGAGCAGAGGAAAGGCTGACTTGCAGACTACTTCCCAGCCTCAGAGTTCCTGTGCTTGGCCTGCTGAATCGGAAGAAGCACTGAGTTGTGACTCGCCCTGTGCTCCAGGCCCTGCACTACCACCGGGACTTCAGCCATCTGCAGACTCCACATTTTGGCTGTGATTTAGTGGTGACTGTCACCTGCACGCCAGCCATGCGCACGGGGAGCTGGGGCACCCTCGACACAAGGAATGTGTCATTAGGGATAATGGAGTAAACAGCAATTCACCTGAAACCAGCTTAGCCAGCACATGTTCCAGAAACCAAATCTAGGAAAGAGGCATGGGTCCACCGTGTATTTGTTTGGCCTGGTAACTAGCGCTAGGCATGGGAGCAGATGCACTTAGTGGAATTCCCCCATCCACTAGCATTATGGGACACTCCCATTACTGTTCTGATAATTACTGTTAATCATTACTATTACTGAAGTGACCAAAAAAAAGGCTGTCAGGATCAGGCCTTTATTGTGCTGGCTGTTGTCATGCAGATGTGATGAGACAGCCTGCCCCAGGGAACCTATAAACATGGGTGCCCAATTTATCACTAGAGTCATATTTCAAAGTAGGACACTGTGGTCCATAATGAAGCTCCCCTACAACTCGCACTAAAATAAGCCATGGCACTCCCTCCAGCTTGCACCAGCTTGGAGCCAGGCTGCTCATATCGTGCTCTCTGTCTGCTGAGATGCAGCTAGAAGGGAAAGAAGCTGATCAGGAATACTTTGGGGTTGCAACACTCAACAAGATGTTCCCATTCTGTGTTTTCCCTGTTTGGGCCCAACCTGCTATAAAATTCCATATTCTTTGATCTCCGGTGAATTTAGTACCACCAACTCTTGAGAGCCAACCATGAGTCACATGGTATGTGGAAACCTCTGGGGTTTAGTTTGGGAATGACCAAGACTATGTGAAATCATCTTCTACTCACCTTCTCCTCCCATCCATGGTCTGAACATCACCTCAGGTATCCAGGCCTCCCTAGACACTGTTCCTAGGTCACAGACTGAAGAAGCCACAGACTGGGCACCAACAGGGAGCCCCAGGGAAAGACTGTAGGCCTCTGCGGGGCTGAGAAGGGCAGATAGCTCCAGCACAGGTAGAAACCATCTGCCTGAAACATTGATTTTTCCTCCCACATATACAGGTCTGGTTTCTATCAACCACCAGAAAAGGAGACAGACCCCAGTTTTCTAGTCAGAGCTGGCTGTTCCCCAGCCTGACTCGGGAGAGCAGCCTGGATTCCTCCCTGACTAAGAAGCAAACCAAAATGTATTCAGACCCTGCATGATTCTCTGCTCTCTCAGCAAGGAGTTGTAGGTTTGCTCAAGGGCCAAGCAGAAGCAAACGCAAAAGCCTAGGCCTAGGCCTACCCGTCAGGAACTCATCCCTACCTCTCCACCCATGGGTAGGGAGTGTGAAGGTTGCCTGCTGTGTGCATGAGAGATGGGACAAGGAGAGGAATCTACAACTGGATGTCCTGGGGGAGAGGTGACAGCACCCGATCGGCTGACTGTGACACTTCCATGGATAACTCCTCTGTGTGGTATCTACACATCCACCCCCTCGTCCTCGTTCCTGCAGCTTGATGTTATTTAAGAGATGCAAGGAGATTTCCTTTATGACACTTAGAGAGCATGCGTGTAAATCAAGTGGGACAGGATAAAGGCCAGGGCTGGGTTTAATTAGATTGGTGTCAGTTATTAAATAAAGAACAGCACTAAGCTAGGGCTGGCAGTTCTTGATCAATGCTCTTGCAGCCAGGGTCTTTGTCCTTCATACATGAAAAGGGTCAGTTAGTCAAAATTGCCAAACACAAGTTAGGACTCTGAATCTAGTTAAACTCCTCAGTAACAACAGTCCCTCTACAGGACTTCCAAAGAAAATAGGCATCCAAATAAAGGCTGCACATTAGATGCTCAGGATGAGACACTTTTGGCCAGTGACTTTCAGCATGCCTACAGCAGAGGTCACCCCTTCATACATTACACACTCACGTTCCAGCTCCACACCCAGATTAATCTACCCTGCCCAAACCAAGCACACAAGCAGCCTGACATCAACCAAAACAAAGACCATCAAGTTAGTGCAGGAGATGGCCTATCTTAGGTCAACCACGCTGGACACGAAAGCCCATGCAGAACATGGCCCTGCTCTTTCATCTCCATCCCAGCTGTTCAACCCTTCCCCCCATTTTGTTCTTGTAACATTCCCCATTGTGAACCTGAAGAGAGATTTCCAGGAAGAGCTGCTGGATGCAAAGCTAATTACTCATCTTTCCAAATCAACCACTTTAAAGGGCGCATAGGTTAACTAAACTAAAAGAGGTCTCTCTGCAAGTCTCTTCCCTCTTTCTCCTAGAGCACTCTTATGCAACATGCTGCGCACTGCTGCGTGCATTTGATTACATTGGGGTAGCTTTGATTACCATGTCACGTATCACCAGAGCTGCCGATTACATTGCAAATGTTGGAATTGTCTTTTACGTAGATCTAAATAACATCAGAGCCTTTGGGCAATGGCCTTCGATTGTTTACACCGTTTTCATAAACAGGATATTAACTATTTGTAAATATCCTGTCGGAAATCCCTCAGCTGTGCCTGCAAGCTCACCATAGACTAGTCTGATATATGCCCATCTGCTCTAAGTGTCTCTCTACTGAAACTTCATTGGTAACATTGCACAACTGTTACTGACCACAACAATTGCCTCTAATTGTACGTACCAATGGTTCTACTTCATGGCTTTTACAAATTGTTTGTGGAGTTGGTACATCTTTAGAGTATTTGCTGGGAAACTATAAATCAAATAACTAATACATTACTGTTGTCTTTTTTTTCCATAGGCTTATACTATATAGTGCTCATTCAGGCAGAGAAAGCAAGGGAATGACACTACTCTGAATTCTTGTTGCTACATCTTACCTAAAGGTAGGTTTTTTACCCCCTTCATATAAACTTCCACTCCAACTGAACGGAGATGGTGACACACAATTGTACACACAGACACATGCACACAGAAAAATTGAAAATTTTCTCAAGAATTCCTTCAGTGTTGCAAAATAGGGTGTTTTGACGGTCAATAATTAGATACCTGTCCATAATCCTGCATATTTTCCACAGTAAATCTAAAAATACCTTTCAAAAAGAAGTTGTAATGCTAATCTTTCATGTTTTAGCAGTCCACCTCAGGATAAATCCTCTCAGCAGAGTTAGAGAGAGGCCGTTACTTCTAAGCTAAATACTGTATTAAAAGCAATGCATGTCCACCTCGGTTGGCACATATTTAACTAACTAGGTAGCTAGCTCTAGGGGATGGAGGAGCTGCCCTCATGCAGAGGAAAGCTCCAGCTTGGAAGCTAACAGAACAACAACAGTAAGAACCCTTGGTGTAGGAGAAGCAGGAGCACCAAGTTGTGTTACTCCTAATACACATGTGAATAACCCACTAGTGGGAGCACACTGATGCAAAGTAGTCTGACAGTACATCCTAAGCTCCAAACCAAGTGCCTTAAAGAACTATAACTCCAGGCCACAACTGTGCTAGCATAAGGTCAGATGCTAGTAAAGCGTTCAAGAAATAATAGTTGACCCAACCTTAAATACTATTTGGGCAGGTGAGGGAGTCCTCGTAAGAATGTGTATTGTTGCTGTCTCCAAATATGTTTCATCTAAAAGAGATCTTGTCTCAGGTGCCTGGTCCCCTTTAAAGTTAAGAGCCATTTCTTACCAAACCTCTGGTGTCTGCACATTACACAGATCTGAACACTGTTCCCCGCTGCGTCAAGCAATGCTTCTCTGAGTCGATGCCTCTGTGCATCAAGCTGGTTTCCCCCAGCTCCCACATTCCTATCTCTGTCATACCCTTGACCAGAAGACATATAAAGCCTCCCATCCAAGATGCTATCTCTCACACACTGATACTCAGGCAAGCCATGCACTGCAGTAAATGCTGTCTGTCTGATCCAGGCCAGTTTACTATCCTCGCTGAAGAGAGAATTTACTATCCTGGCCTCTTTCGAAGGGCCACAACAGCCCCTTAGCTGTGTCTCTGTTCCTGAATTGTGGCTATATTGTACTCTCCAGCCTTGTGGGCTCTTCTTCGGCAAAGCGGTCCCATTCCTGTAGTGCTACGTAGCAATCCTTGTTGGCTGCTAACTGGGCCCACTCTAAACCCCAGCCTTTCTCTTCTTGCTTCCAGTTGGATGCTGCATAGCTCATCTCCCACCACATCTTCTCTGTCACCAGCACTCTTCCATCCTCTCCCACTGATCAGTTCCAATGCTCTACAGCCATCACCCTCGTTTGCTGCTTTGTCTGATCACAATCCTGAACAGCAACTGGGCAGAACAGCAGCACATAAAGCCAAGATTGTCTGGCACAAAATGTACACTGGCACCTGGTGGTCTTGCAATGATTTTTCTTACCAACAATCCTCAGTCTATATCAAAAAAGGCACTAGACTTGCAAGTCATGTTCATCCTGCACAAAACTCCAGGGAAACCAAGATAAGCTTTACTATGTTTCATGACCTTCCCATTCTACATCTCCTCCCTGCACACACACTTCCCCCAGACTTTGGTAAAAAGGACATGAGTCATATGATGTGTCACAAGCAAGAAAAAACAAGAACACGTCTCATTTCAGTCCAATTCCCAGAATAGCCTCAGTGGGGCCAGTGTCACCAAAACCATCTTCGACAGGACCCCATTTTCTTCTCCTCTCCTCCTAGGCCAGTCACTTGGGTGAAAGGAACGGGAGGGCAGGAGAGACTGCTCCTGACATACTCTGAGCCACTCAGAGCAGCCTGTGCTCTGGCTGCTACAGCTGCTTTGGCTGTACCGATGTGGGGGCACAGACCGCTCTGCTGTCATTCCTGCTGCCACCACAAGTGGGAAATGTTGGGCCTATTTTTCACACCTCTAATCCATCACTCGCACCACCTGAACAGAGACAGGCGCATCTGAAAAAGGTGTTCGCTGTAAATGATACGATCATAAACTTTTTCTTTAATTTAAAACAATGAAGAAAAGGCAGTGGTGTGAAGTCCTGACGCTACTTGTTCTAAGGTAAATCACTGTGTATTGCACTATGAACTCAGCTGGGCTTCAGATTGCTTTGCAGATAAAGCAGGAGGAAACTGTAACTTACACCCACTACAAGTGTATCTACAGCTAAGGAATGAGATAACTAAATGCCCTTGGGGAGATATGAGAGGCATTTAAAGCATAAAAATTGCTTACCTTTCCCTTACCAGGTAGGCAGATAAACACAAATGTCTCTGTTCAATAGTGCCTGAAAGTCTGATGCAAGCCCTCAAAAGCAAAGGAAATTAAGGCTTAGAGGCAACCATGGTGCAAGGGTGTGCAACCCCAATGACAGAACATTCCCCATCAGCTCAAAAATAAGCGGCTCGCGAGAACTGCCCGAGTTGGCAGAGATGACGGCAAAGTAAGCGTGGGAGGGCAGAGGCTGGTGCTTCTGTGCTGGACACAGAGGCCTGGGCGTTTCACAAGGGCATTCCCAGCTTACCAGGTGCTGCGCTGCATTCAGACTTTCAGTCACGTGGCTGCTGGGATAGACACTGCTTACCACATGCTAAGAGAGGGTGGGAGCAATTTGCTTTACCGCTCTTGCCAAAAGCCTCTATTAGTATATGTTATGAAAGCTCCAGAGAGGCAAAACATTCCTAAAACCTCTTTATTAAGATTAGTAACACCCGAAACTCCCCCCAGTTGTTTATGGATGGCAGGGCTGAAGGAGGCAAGCAGCAGCAGAAGAGACAGAGAAGCCTTCACTTTCTCTGCAGTGTGACAGGCCACGGGAGTCTCCATATAATTTCAGCTGGTTGATGAAATGCTGCCTGCTTCCCCCACAGTGCGTGATGAGGGCAAGACTGATTTTCAACCTGCAGTTGCAAAATGTTACTTAAGGACTAAGTGTATTGGTTTACCATCGCCCAGGACCTACGGGAAACCTTTACAGTCTGTAATACTTCTATTCCTGTGGCACCTCTGTAGCTATTTTGATACTTCTCTGATGGTAGCATCGAGGTACACACAGCATCTGCAACATACTGAATGCATGTGCGGAGGCAGAGCCCTGTACCTGCATCTCCCAGGATCCAGACTACTGCCCTTTTCACAGAATGCTTCCTCCGTGGATGGTGAGGAGTAGCAGCACTGGCTGCCTCCCAGACTCCTTGTCTTGATATTACAGCCCTGATCCATGCTGCTGGAGAATGAAAATTTAAAGCAAGGAGAGAGATTTAAGAGTGGCAAAACTGTCAGGTCACCCTGCAAGCTGGGACATGTCAGGCAAAACTGTCAGGTCACCCTGCAAGCTGGGACATGTCAGATCCCATGCACAGTGGTCTCAGTGAATCACCCCATGCTTTTTTCGCCTTTGTTGCTTCCTCACCCTTAGAACAGGTGAAAAACTTTTAGCTCATGTCTTGTACCCAGGTAGCTTGTTGCTTTACAAAATAGACAGGAGACTTAGGAGGTCTATAGTTTGAGATGGAGCCATGTTTGAGCTCAGGCTTCTGAAATAACAGGCCTCCTGAAGCACATGCAAGCTTCTTTTGTACCATCTAACTCCTCATGATACATGAAAGCCTTTGCTTAGACTTCTTTTGCATTAAATCATATGGATGTAATTTTCTATTTATATTAATTATGATTTTTGCATTCTGCACAGGACCATATAAACCTTAGGGGAATTTAACACGTGGAAAGGACTGAACTAAAGGTTTTGTGTGGAATACAAAGATTGTGCAGGCCCTGATCTGCATCTTTTTGCATACAGATCTGCCACTGTGCCACAGCAGAGCCCCCTGCTCCAAACACTCATATGTTGCTCAGGAGGGACATGGCCCTGGACACATGGGATCCAACTCTCCCCCACACTGCTGGGTTTTGGGTTTGGTTGTTTGGGTTTTTTTCCTAACCAAGTTATTTCAAGGATAATGGGATGTTTTCTACGTGTACTGATCTACATGAACCTGAGTTCTAGGTTAACTAAGATTATTTTTATGAGAAATAAAAGACAAACTTGCTGTTCAACATTACCAGAACACCTGAAATCTAAGTCAGAGCCTCAGCTCTGCATCAGCACAAGGAATGGTATGCACATTCAAGTCAGAGATTTTCTATCATACACACAGGACACCTTTGTCAACATTTGACTATATATTTCCATGTCAGCTAGACACTGATCACAGAAAATACCATTTGGTATAACAGAAACTCTGTGTGTGGCAGCACACAGCTAGACTGCTGAAGAAAGAATGGGCAAATAACAGAGCAATGTACATTCTTAAACGAATGTATTCAAATGTTCTGAAGACAAAGGGAATTTGGCTCATATGTGTCATGTTTTCTTTCAATACAAATAGATACAACTATTTGTATCGAAGGAGAGAAGTACACTCACTTTAAATCACTTCCATTATGGATAATGCACACAGTCTCCAGAAGATCCATGGTAGGCATGAAGAATGGATGGATGGCTGATATAAAAATCCTATGAAAATACACAAAGTCTAATTCCCACTGTCTGGTGTTTCTTCACAAGTCACTGCTCAAAATCAACGATGTTAAATCTGCTACAATTTCATCTGCATGAACAGGAGAGGCAGGGTCCCAAAGATGATAGACACCCCCAGATTCTTCTGAGTCACAGGAACCACGAGCCACTTGCGGCCTGCTCCAAAGCCTAATGAAGCAGATAGAAAAATGCCCAGGATTTCCACTCTGTCTAAACTGTGCTCATATATAGTTAATTGTCCCCAAATTTTCTCCTCCATCCAGGGTTTTTTCAGCTTTATAGTAATATTCAAAGCTCACTTGCATTTATGAGTTACTGTTACTGAACAGCACATTGGCTTGTATCTCTTACCTTGCTCTTACATATCGTGGTACTTCTTACTAACGAAAACACCACAAACAAATGAGAACTTTTAAGAATTCCATGGTACTCAAAAAATATAAATGCCTAAATACCCAAGGACCCAGATGGTGCAAGTAGCCTAACTGTGCATTCACTGAAGTCAACAGATGTTTTACTATAGCCTGCAGCAGGGCTTGGAGTTAATTGGGAAAATCACACATCCCTACTTTATGATTAATTCTCTTGAAAAACCTTCACTGAAGGCACTCATTTGCTACATTTCCCAAATATTTAATGGTTTAAGAAGCAGTCAAACTAACCCTACTTGGAATCACCTTAAATACCACTTTAAAGGCTCCAGTTTGAATATGGCACCTGAATTACAAGAGGGCATTGGACAAGTTTACAGTGGTACCCCACACAGGCATATCTTCCCTCTGCCTAAAAGAATTGAGGAGGTCAAACTGATGCAAACATGCCTGAGTAACAGAAGAGGAAAGCAAGGACAGCAGGCTCCATTTTTCTCCCAACTTCATGAGACCTTGCAGTTTCTTCTCAGCGGGGTACAGCTCAGTCCTGGACCAGAACGAATGGGTCAGAGAGGAATGCAAGGGGCCACACAACTCGGTCTGACTGCTCCCAAACTCCTTATTGCTTCACTGAGGTCATGGCCATTTCTGTGCAGGCCTCAGAGTGTGTGTGTCAGTGTAAGGTCATGCTCTTTGCCTGCGTCACTCCCCATTCTTCTTGGGAACAATCAGGAAGAAACTCCTAGTGTTTCTTGGCTCCTGCAGACATTTTTCATGCACAGGGGAGCACCTAGCCCATAGAGAACATTTTTTTGCTCCTGTAATCTTGATGAAAAAAGTAGTTAGTGATGGAAGAAGGAATTCAGAAGATGGCTGAGAAGTGCCTGAGGGAGGAGAACTTTCAAATGTATTCACACATGAGAAGTCGTGAACATGCCAGCAAAAACGTCAAGAGAAGTATTAAGGCAAGGGGAAAGGGCAAGGGAATTTCCCATCTTTCAGCTACTCAGGAATTCTGCCTGCTTTTCAGTCTGCCTGTTCACTCCAGTAAACCCTGACAGCTAGAAAGGGCACTGCTCTGAGAGTGGCAGCAGACACTACAGAAGTCATACATGGGCAGTTAGAACTGTAAAATTATTACAGCTGGAAAATGAGAAAACACCTCTAGCTGTTGTACACACACAGGAGCTCATGCAAGTGATACCCAATTATGAGAGCACACAGGGCTAATTTTATGCCTGCTTGGCGCCCAGAGCAAAATTGCATGTGCCTTTGTTCAATCAGATCCTTTACACCACCAGCCCGTGAACTACCGGAAAGGGGTTTGCAACACAACTACCAAAGCCAGCTCTACTGCTGGCACCTGTGTTCACTTAACAGGGGTCCACACATCTGGTAAGGAAAGTTAAGTGCTGTTGTTTTACGCTATGTAAGCAGAGGTGCACATGCTCATGCTTGCACAGGGGCTATGACGAGCGGTTCGGATGTAAAAGCCTAAGCATGAAGCTGAAACAAAGCTGAACCAGAGGGCACTGCAGTGAGGCATGTATCTCCTGTGACTTTCCACAGATCTTACTCTGCCATTCTTTGAACTAGTCATCTCTCCCCAAATGTAGTTTTGAGTCTTGAACTTGGTTTTGCTCTGAAATACTCTATCCTACCTCTTCTGACTTGTTTTGCAGGATCACCTTGGAAGTGACTGATTTTACCGGTTCATTAAGCAAAGGGCCTTTCACCATACTCAACTTGCCTTTGTCTTCTTGTTCACACTTACCTTGAAATTCATGTTTTTGCACCTCACCACCACCCTGAGAATAAGGCAGCAATAGAAATTAGCAAAAACTGCTATCTGAAGGTTTTTACAGTCACCACTCTGTTACAGCCATCAGGTATCAGAGGATTTGCTCTTATGTGTGGACCCAGGATTAATCTCAAGTTGAAAAGAAAGACGACGCCCCACAGCCTTATCAAATGGGAATTGTGCATCCAATTATCTCCCTTGCTGGGTAAGAAAATTAATAGTATAAAGACAGGCTGGCTATTCTTCAAGACCCGCATTATCCATTGTAATGGAAATCCTCAGCACTCACAGATCAATACCAACACTGCTAACATCAGTAAAGCTGCATTTGTTGAAAGCAGCCAAGATTGGGACCAACATGTACCTAAGTCCCGTTCCCCTGGACAGGTCAGACACAGCGTCCCATTCAGAAGTCCACATGCAGCATCTGCCTTCCCATCCTTGCCAGCAGCTCCTCTCCTTGCCCTGCCCACACTGACAACGATGACAAATCCCAGCTTGCCAAGCTTCAGTGCTTGCACTGCTAGAGACAGAAAGCAGATTAAGCTGTCGAAGTCCAAGTCTTGCACCTAAACTAACCAACGCTTTAGATGCTAAGAGTTTCTAAAAATCATAAACACAGAAACTAAGGCCTCTTGGGGGGCCTCCTTGTGTTTCTCTTCCTGAACAGCATCCCTCCAGTAAACACACAGGAACATGTGAAACTGCAGCCTTGAAAAGAGGGGAAAAGGCACAAAACTCCTAGCCAAATACTGCATGTTTTGGCTACACGGCATGGCCTGTAACTTGAGGTCCTCCCTTGCTGTCCCTGCTTACCACTGACTCATCTCAGCCTGCTTCAGCCCATGGGTGGCTGCTCGCAAAGCATGGATGCACTGAAGTGCCCAGGTCCTCCCTGTTACGTAAAGCTGTCACAGCTACCTGTAAGGCTGATCTGTTGCCCTGCAACCTTTAAATTCTGAATTAATATCTATTAAGACAGCTTCCTGGAACAGGGCTCATATTCAAAACTGCTGCTGGGCTCTGTCAAACGTCTGGCAGAAGTCAATAAAATGCAGTTCATCATGAGATTTGCCATAACAACATAGAAAACTCCCCCAAAATGGCTATGGAAGACATGCTTTGACTGCCAAGTTCAGCTCTCATCTTGAACTGCTCCAGAGAATGAGCATTTAAAACAGATTTTACCCTGATTTGTCTGTGAAATTTTGTCTCACAGGTTGGTTTTATGTTTATATTAAAAAAAAAATTTCAATCAAACTAACAATCAGTTTGGACCAGCTACATGACAGCCTCTATGTTCTTCATGATCCTTAAAATTCAGATACATGGAAAACTTCATGACAGAAGTCATCTGAGTACTATTCTTATTTTTGTGTGTCTTAGTGCTTACATTTTTACTTCCCTTTCTATGTAAACACATCACTTTGAAGCCCCGGCAAGATGGGCCCCCCAACAAAAAGATTAGACTTAGGTGCTACCAATTTCTATCTTCCACTAACAAGATATCTGCCAAATCCAGCAAACAGCAACTTGGCTCTCTTTCCAGGCCTCAGGCCTCTGCTGTTTCCCTTAAATATAAAGGCAAAATGTTGGTTTGCAAACAGGAGAAAAGCAGTCCCCTAGATCCTGGTTGTATAGGCCAAAAGCCCAGGGTCTAATGCCAATCTCCAGCTTCATGCAACTTGCTCTTTTCTGTGCTTCTATCTCGTCTTGTATCATTTCATCTGGCCTTCTAGAAAAGATGGATTCACCTCTTCTCCCTGCAGTTACCTAACTTCTCATTTAGGAGTCTACTTGCCCACATAGGCAATGGGCTTACATACAAACTCCCCTCATCCGAAACTAGTCTGTGCCACAGCTTCTAACTCCAGCAGCGAGGTGCAAGTGTGCTCTTCCCATCTTTGCAGCCACCAGCAAAAGGGGCCTGGCATGACAGTGCTCCGAGCAATAGCACAATAAATATTTTATTCTTCTGCACACATCAGTGGCGTAGGCTGTGCTGTGACACCTCCTTCAGCTTGCTAAGAGCTGCTTCTTACAGAGCCTGCTCTTGCTCCCATTCAATTCAGCGAGAGTAGGAGCAGCCCAAAATCTAATCATAATACAAGATTTTATTGCTGTCATGATAATTAATGACTACTTACACTGAGCTTTTAATAAGTACCTGCACTTTTTGTTTGTTTGTTTGTTAACTAGGTCGTAAAGGAGTCCCGAATGATTTCTTGGATTTATGGTACGATAGGGCCCTCTACAGGCGTTTCCCTCTTCAGAGCAAGGCTAACGACATGACCTGTATGAGCAGCCACACATCACTGCAGATGCCATCAGAGCTCTGCAGCGCAGGGACACCACAGAGCGTGGAGCTCTGCAGACAGCGCTCTCAGTCGGCAGGTCAAGTTGCTCACCTTCAGGCCACTGAAGTGACACTCTCAAATGCAAACAATAACCAGTGAGTTTTTCCCTAGAGGCTGGATCCAGCTACACCACTGCCATGAAGCTGTTTGGTTCCATGCCAGTAGCTACAGAAATAAGCAGGGCTATTGAAGGCCCTACCTACAATGGGCTGGAGTTGACTGAATACAGCCTTCAGATTATTTATCTGCATCATGGAAATTGTCTTATTTCAAACATATTTTGACATGATACTTCTGAATAGCTCCAGAAGTTAAAACACACAAAAAATTGCACTCATGTCACACAAGATCTAGAAATGAACATTCAAAATGAAACTCTTGCTGTTTGCTATCAAACTTTTCTTTTACCATGACTGACCTCTCTCAATACTGTTTGTGTGTTATTGGTCTACTGGAGAACCATTTCTTAGAACTCAAAGGAGCAGAAGAACGATCTATCAGCTACAGCACTAGTAGCAGGTTTGTAGTTTGTTGCCTCTCCTTCACATGACTTTAATCCCTCCCTGTTTTAGTTCTCCATAGCACTGCCTTGCTTCATAGGGATGCTCTGAAGACAAATCCATTAAGGACTGCAAGCTTCAGAGGTCATGCAAGCTATTCTGTTATCAAATCAGTTATTTTGCCCAATTAGCCTTCTCTTTGCAGGATGCTTTCCCAACTACAGTGTATTTCATGGACTAGAAATTAAATAAAACCTTTAATGGATGTAAAGAATGACAAAGCTATACAATTTTGCTGAGCCACATAATTTTTGGGGGGTTGATTTTTTGTTTGTTTGATCTTTTGGGGTTTTTTTTGCATAAAATCTAGACTGAGTAGCAAGTAACCAGTTTCACAGCTAGTTCTTAGGACACAACCCAGTACTTAGGCCATGTGCTAGTTAGCCTTGTGCTAGCCACATAAGCACAAATCAGTTTTTTACTCTTAATATGCACTAGAAGAAGCTGGATTGCCATGTTAAGTGGGAAGGACAAGAAACTCTGCTGTGTTATTACACAAAACATATACTGGATTACTGAGAATAAGAGAAAACCTTCTTTGAGGGAAAACTGTCTCCTACCTACTTGCCTGCCACCAGACCTCCAAGACCTTCTTCAGGAGCCTCTGGCACTGTCTGCAGTTGCTGGCTGGCTTTTGGACCAGATGGGCCAGTGGCCTGGCTGCTGCTGTGCCCCTGCAGCTCAGATTGCTGAATCAGCCGTGTGCAATCATGGGCGCCGCTGTTAATCAACAGTGCACCCTAAAGCAGGCAGGACACGGACTCTGCCTGCTCCAAACATTAGCCATCAATACATTTCCTTACACTTCCAAGATTAAAAGCAGTATTTTATAAGGACAGTCATCTTTTCCACAGGCTTGCCACTTGCAATTTTAAATAGACCTTGCTGGGATCAGGTAAACTGCAGGCCACCCACACACTTCAATAGAAAATGGGTGCTGAATTCAGGGGAGGTATTCAAGTCACAGTCAATCATTAGCAACAATGTACAACTGCACGGTGACTGCAGATGCTAGTGAAGCAGGCAGAGGGCTGGGTGGCTTAAGGGCAGCTAGGCTTGAGAGATGTGCTGCAGGAAAAGCCAGTGTGATTCCTGCAGCCAGGACCATCCACAGGGCAAGTGCTCTGTCCTTCGGAAAGGCAGGTCCCAGTCTTTAATGTCTCTCTCTTGGCCCTACTGAGCTGGTGCCCCAACAAAGCTGATGGAGAATGGCCTAAAAGTCACACAAACACAAGGTCTCCTCTTGAAATTATAGTTTTTGGCATGTGCAGCTAATAGGAAGCAGAAGCTTATGACTCTGTTAATTATGCCATTACAGAAGGAGTCTGAGCCTGATAAATGAGCTAGGAAAGATGATCCTGATCCTCTGACAGGCCAGTTCTGCAGGAAATTCAGCACCGTAAGCAGCAACACACCATACTAGCCCAGTAACATCTGTCACTTATCAAGGCAGGGCTCAGCACAGCTGACTCCACGAAGCAATCTGAGGCGACGTAGACTTCCTCAGCCAGGTACTGCATCAAACAGCAGAGTGATTCATTCATGCAGTGATAGCTCAAACACATCTTAGGGCTGATGAAATCCCTTAAAACTGCAGTAACAACACTCTTCTCCCACATGGGGTACAGCCTGTAAACACTGCAGACTAATGGAGAAAGCCGTCATCTGTGTTGGTGCCACCAGCCTTTGCTGTCTAAGAAGCGCCTGCTCCAAGGTTGTGCTTCAGCACAAAGGGTGTACAGAACCCAGGTGGTGAGGAACCCATTTCTGGAAACCTCAATGCCATTTGGAAAACTAAATTAAAGCAAAGACCTCCTTTTCCTTTCTTCTTCCCAGCTTTGTCTTTCCATTTTATTCTTTCTGTCCTTACACAAAGTCTCATCTTGCATGCACAGACTCATCTGGTGTTTCACTCTTGCACTTTTCTTCCACTGGCAGAAAAATCTCAGCAAGCTTTCACTGGCAGTCCTTCCAAATCTACCTTGGACCAGAAAGCAAACTAGAAAAAGAATTTCATGATTTAGTCTCCTGATAAATCGTAGCCTTCCAATAAACCTTCTTTTCTCATTATGTTTAACCTACATCAAAAAAAAAAAGGAAGACAATGTGTGTTTCTACAGGTACAGACTGTTTCACTGCAATGAGTAAATACGTTTGAGAAAGCACTTGCATACCCTGCAAGGCACTTGCTTGGCCACTGGTATGTAAAAGGTGTCAAAAAAGTCAGTAAGAGGACATGCAAATGGTTAAACCCAAACAAAACCCATCTCCCTCCAACAGCTTTCTTTGGACAAGTTCAGTTGTTCAAACTTCTGCCCTTAGGACTCCTTTAACAACTGCATGTACACCCTGCACAAGTTGTGCTGCTGTGCGTGTCTGCCCCAAGACACAGCCTCTGTGATGCAGAAGGGCTGGTCCTCTAGAAGTGAATGCAACATTCCCCACGTGCATGCAGGAAAAGACTACTCACTGCGGAGAAGGAAATTCACTCATGACAAAAACTTTGAGGCTTTTCATCCTTTGGCTCATCTAGCTCTAAAATCGTCTCTGAGATCAACGAGAAAGATCTCTCACCTGTGTTTCCCCGACAACATGCATGTTTCTAATAGGTGTTTCCGTTCAGTCTGTCAGTCTGTCCAGTGTGTGCTAGGGGTGAATGGTGTTTTTTGTGTGTTAATGTGCAGATTCGCAGATTGTAATTCACAGCTAATTGCACTCTCACTCTATACATGCGACACAAAATATGAGGGCAGCTACTGAAAGCTGACTTGAAAATTGTGAAAAGCAGAAGTTGTCTCTCAGTGGATACTAAGAAAAGGTTAGAATAATAGAAATGAGCGAACAATACAGAGATCTGAAGATTTAACTTGAGATAAAGAAAACACAAAGGCTGAAAAAGTTGGAAAATCAGCTCAGTGCCTCTTACAAAATGCTCATGTCAATGCACAGAGGAAAGGACTGGTGTCCATCTCCATCCAGCTCCTCACCAATCCTTTCTCTGCATGCACGTGTCGCTTGCTTCAGGCTGTTGCACAGGGACTCCAACCAACCAGTGTGTGACATGTTGTTTTATTTACTGGCATCAGAGAGCCAAGCTGACTCAGCTACTGACCAGGATGCCTCTGTGTGAGAAGCCCACTGAACTTCAGACCACTTGAGTGCAAAATGTATATTTATCCTTTCAAAGCCCAGTCTTTCAGACACATTTCAACATTATCATTGTAGTCTCACAAATACACAGGTTTTTTTCAACAAATGACATGCATCCTATTGTGAAAATTAACTCACATAACAAAGAAATTGAGCATTTCAGCAGGGCACCTAAATGTAGGAGCCTGTATCATCCCATAAAATCACAAAATACCGAACTGCCTTTTTCTTGTAGATGACTAAGCATAGCAGATGCGTCTACAACATACAACAGCTGAAATGAAAACCTCTTAGAGACATCTCCAGTCTTATCAGCACTGGCAAACACTCTCAGCTGTCAGTGAGAAGTCACAGTTAGTGCCATGGTCTCCAAAACCAATTTTCTTCTCTTTTCCTTGAACAAAATCTTTTTACCTTTGCAATTCTTCGTAGACAAGATGAAGAAAAACAAGTATCTGATATGTAAATCTGTTCATCCAGGGTGGAACAAAATTCCTAAAGTAATTTATTTCCTATTTGGGTGGTCACATTGTGCACATAATGTGAGAATAGAATAAATAAAGTCTGTTTCCTGGGCAAAGGTATACTGAAGTTTCATAACAAAATTTCAGTTTCTCCTGCAACTGAAGTCTTGCGCTGAAATCACGGTGTACCAAGGTAATGTACTGCCTGAAGTTCTGTGAATCTGATGAGCTGCTATATGATGTTAGGGAAGAGTAGAGTTCTTGGTCATGAGCACACTCAATAATCCATTTTGAGAAAGATGTCCAATTCCTTTGCTTCTGAAAACTTGCCACACTCGGAGGTGTCATGATCTAATTTTCCAGGAATTGCTTACTCTCTATTCCTAAGCTCAAGTAAGTTTGAGAACCATCCATTTTCCTCAGTCCAAAGCATTTTATGATTTTGTCCTTTAGGGCAGCAGAAGCCTATACTTTGCTTAGCACACTGAAGATAACTGCTGCGTTGGAAGAGGGCTGTTTATCCACACACATAGGCAGCAGACACTGAAATCAGAACCCAAATGGTTTCTTGTCAGCATATGATGTTCAGAACACAACTCCATTGTGAGACAGGTTGTGCTTTTCCTCCAGAGGAGGAAAAAGAAGGGGAGGGACAAAACAAAACAAAACAAAACAAACAAACAAAAAAAAGACAGAAAAGACCAGAGCAGAACACTGTACTATGGCATGAAATGACTGAAAACAGCTAAAACCAACCAGTCCTTCCCTCAGCAAATACCAAACACAGGAGAGTATTGAGAGGGCTGCAAGTATCCTTAGCTGTTTGGACCTGCTCATCTAGCAACCTTTACTAAAAAGGAGGAAGTCTTTCTTCAACAGTGAATGGAGCCCGCCAGTTCTGCAGAAGTTCCGTATATGTACTCGCTCTGTCATTCCCTTTATTTCATCTCATCAGCGAGGCTGGGGTACCTGCCAGATGGCGCGGGGTGGCCTTCCCAGCAGAACTTCCTCTCATTTACAGGCAAATTGGTAAGTGTCCCAATGCCCCATCTTCACAACGCTGTCTCGCCCATGCAGACTTTGTAGGGTGATTTCAATTTCCTGCATCTAAAATGGACAACATCACACGATCTTACTCAGACAAATCTAAAACCACAGCAGAACCTAAATCTAATTGCCTAACTCATTTAAGCAGCCCCAATGAAAACCATGTTTCAGACAATCACACCATTTGATCCGACTGGAAGATTGGAAAGCAGAGGCATACTGCGTCAACTCCTTCAAGATCACACCGCAGATCAGTAGCAGGCAAGAACACACTCCCAGTGCCCTCAAAACTCTGCATACTGTTTCTTCCTGCCCACTGTAATTCAGATTAATGTAATCAGAAGGTTGCATATCTCCCATACCTCTTTCTTACGTAGCAGTAGATGATAGCAAGTATCCCACTTGTCAGTATTCCTACACCAATTCCCACAGCAATGTAGCGTTCGTAAGAATTATGTGCATATGAATTTAGTGTTAGATGTTCACATCTCTCTCCATTATATCCTGCCAGGCACCTACAAAATAAATATACACCAAGCAAACATTACTCAGAACTTCTTATGCTTTCTATTTCAGAAACACGTCAGTTTTCATCAGTTTTAAACAATTTAGAACAAGTCTAAATGAGGATGGGCTGGATCTGGTGCTCACTCAGAACCTCTTCACCAAGACTACCAGTTGCCCCAGTCTATCTAGTTTAAAGCAAGCTCAAATACTGCAGTCACAGCAGCAAATGCAGTCTAAACATATCCTCATCATGGAGGGTGTGGACAAAGAGCACTGTGCTCTGCTGATCCTTAGCTGCTATAATGTCTCCAAAGGCCAAAGCTGCCCAGTAAGGACCCTAGAAAATTTTAAAGACACCGTAGGCCTGAATGATGTATTACAGAATAAGAGAGTTGCAGCTGACTTCTTGGAAGATCCTGCCCCCTTCAGCATGCTCACTGTGAAAATCTACTTATTCCTCTACTATTTAGTCAGCATCAGTTCTGATTTGAGATGCCATAGTGGCAGTGACCTATACAGCTGTGACTTTTCCCTTTCCCTTCCTTAGTATTACACTAGCACAGCACTACTGGCTCGTTAACAGTCCTGAACCACCACAGCACTCAAACCTGTGCCGGACTAAGCCTGCAAATACTTGACTGGCACCTGAAAGCTATGCTCTGCCAAAAATTAGTCACATTACATTAGTAACATGTACCAAAGAAACAATGCTACTGTTGTTATTTTCTAAGAAGGATACTTAAAAGCATTATTCTTTACTTGCATATGGGTTTCCTCAATTCACTGTGGAAAGCACAGAGCCCATTGATACAATAGCTGTGGTGTTCTTCAAGACAGGTCTGCATGAGTTTCAAGAGCTTTGGCTGCTCTGTGTAGTCTACTGTGAAAGAGAAAAAAGTCACATTATATTTGGGAAAAAAATCATTTGAATATATTTTCACAACTCAAGTTGAACAGACATTGCCAGCAGAAGACATTTAATAAATGCATTTACTGTGGTATGTCTCATGAGCAGATTCAAGCACTGCTAAGCAGAACAAGCTTCTGGGACATTCCAGCATAGCTTTAGAGAAAGAACAAACTGTAAATGTATTACTTCCTCTTCAAAAGCATCTATAAAAATGATTATGGGAGATTCATCCATGGTAACATCATCACCATCCAACCTGAAATTCAATCAGAAAAATCATCCCAGGAGTATCAGGGTTTAGGACACAATGAGAGAACTGAATTAGTATGCTTTCCAGTCTGAATTAAAATTACTGGTTAATTCCTTATTTCTTTTCCCCACCACAAGAGAAACTATAGCCTTTCTAACACTCCCATCCACCAGCTCGGCAGTTATGAGCGGCGAACGGTGGGATTGCTCCCTCTCTCCCTCCATTCTCCACGGTCTAACGTTAGCAGAGTGTTCAATTACGCTTGTAAGCACCCAAGACTGCCTGGTTGGTCTTGCCATGCAAAATCATGTCCACAACTATGACGTTTCTGAACTTGCACAAAATTATATGCACGCAGGTCAGTAAGCATGCTTCTGCTTTGAAAGCACAGAACATAACTACCTTATTCCCAAGCATGGTGGCTCAAATGGGAATAATGTAGGAATCAAAACTCTTCTTGGGGATCTTGCATCAGTGTTACATAACAATAGGAGAAAGCCTGAGCCCAGGAGCCAGGCACCCTGATGTGTAAGAAGGAGTGCAAAGGCCAGCATGAATCTGGGAACACAGGAGCAGGGGTGCGGCAAGTGAAGAGAAAGCTCAAAAGCTTCACCATCAAAGCAAGTATCTGTTTGAACTGGTCTCTCTACCCACTTACAGGAATCGCCGGTGGGGTGGGGTGTCCAAGCAATGTCTTGCTATTTCAGGGCACTGTTTTAGTGATGGCTGAAGGTGATTTCCTAACTGAGTGTGTGTCAACACCAGCTTTCAGTTATGACCACAAGAAAAATATCATCATGCAGGAAGGTGACAAGGTCTGCTCAGAGTGACTAAACAATGGTACAGCAAGCAGAAACCTTCCTTTCTGACTAAGTGCTGAATCAAGGTTTGGAGACATTATACTGATGGAACCAGGCCTCTAGCTGTCCTGCAGGGAACTTGAGATCCCACAACACATTTTTCAGGAGTAACAGCACCAGCCCCCTAAATTACCAATCAAATTTCAGTTTGAGTCATTTAATGGCAGAAATTCCCCGTGTACTCAACTAAACAATTTTTTTCTTTGTCCTTTATGCAGCTCCATCACAGAGATGACAACTGATGGCAAACAGTTGCTCTACTGTATGTCTGCATGTTAGAGCAATTCACAACTTCAGTTGTGAATCATGTGGTTTGGACACCTAAGACCTATGATGCTATCGCTGTTATTCAGATCAAACAACACTACTTTGAAAATAGTGTCCTCTGAAACCTGACAGAGCAATCAGACTTCCAGCTTATCAGGAGACATATAGAGAACAAGTAACAATTCAAGTCTGCTTGAGAAAGAACATGTCGGTTTACTACACTTTCTCAGGAAAGGTTATAGATGTGGAAAAAACATGTCTTGCTTTCAAATGAACTTCTTTGGGCTCAGAAAAGGACATCTTCTCCACTCTTGTACAAAACAAAACAAAACAAAAAAATCACAAGTTGTTCTTCACATTATGACAGACTTAAAGCCACAGAAACACAATGCTAGAAACTACAAACCAAATCTACACCTTTGGCCTAGCACTCAAGTGACAGTACATATGGACTGGAGGATATGCCGAGACCGAGGCTTTATCCCTATCTCTCACTACGATGCAGCAGGGGAGCACCTGAAGCGGCTTGCAGACCAGATTTGCATGCAGCATCACCTCGCAGTGAGCTCTACGCTACCACTGCTAAGTTGTCCCCATACATTGAAACCAGAGTGGTATCTCTGCTATAGAAAGCCCTGTGTAGGGCAGACACACCCATAGCCTTGAACCACACGCTCTGCAGGGGAAGATGTTGGCACTGGCTACACACGAGTTCTAGTATCAAGCTCCGGCTCTTTTCTGGCTGGCTTTGGGAACGCTGCCGACAAGCTCCGGGGACAGGCTTGTTGGCTGAGAGTACAGTCAGCACAGGACCAGGCCTTTGAGGGACAGATTTAAGGAAGAGAAGAACAACTTAAGAATGACAGATTTCAGGAAGACAAGACAGATTTTATGACATGAGATGGATGATACCTTTTTCTGCACAGGAGGACTGTATGATGCTCACTGCTGGGGAAAGCACAACAGAAAACAAACCACGTGGTAAACACAGCTGCAGGGCTCAGCATGCCAAGGAAATGCAGGAGACCTGCAAAAGCCCATTTTTATTTAAGTCTAATGTACCTGCAGACCAGCTACCAAAACTGCAGGGAAGAGTTTAAGTAAGCAGGCAATGGACATGCTTCCCCTGTGACTCTCCTCAAACACTTCAGCACAAACTGTTTTGAATCACCATTTCAGTGCAAAGGAGGCTGAAAAATTCACTACAAAACTGCTTGACATAACCACTCAACAGGACCCTTTAATGTGTGTTCCTGCCACCCAAAGAATTACTCTTCTACCAGGCCCTGAGAAGATGTGTACTGCACAGGTTTAATATTTCACTTATTTCTTCATGTATCTCTGCCATATAGATTAAAAAAAAAAAAAAAAAGAGAGAGAAGGTAAAAATCTACACACCTGAGGCATAAAATCCCCAGCCACCTCTACGCAAATTTCCACCAGATGGATTCACGCAGCCAGACCATCCCTCCTCATCTACCCCACCACTGCCGAGAGGTGGCACCCTTCCATCCACCAATGTCTGGAAGAAAGCTCACTTCACAGGGGAAGAGGTTTCACGTACCCAAGAGTGCTGTGAAAGTTAGTACTGTCATTAGAAACAAAGGTCAGCTAGAGCAGAAGCCTGCCTAGAAAGCGCTGGAGACAAACATCTTGCTGCACAGGCGACAAATGAACAATATATTCCTCCCTTGTTTTCAGGAGCAAGAGCTTTGTCCATTGTAGGTTGCAAGATCAGATCTTAAATGTACACACAAAGATTTTAAGTGCTAATTATTCTGACACTGCAAAAGTACAAATTAGCTCTGAAAGAATGATGAGTCTTGAAAACAAAAAGAACGACTTTCTAACCCACCCCAGAGCATTACGCTAATTCGTATCATATTATCCACCTAGATACTGAATAAGCTGTTGAATAAACACATCCATGTGCCCTTTCATGTCACGTGAGGAAAGAAAAGCATGCTGTGTAAGCACTTGACAGTTGCCTGCAACTGAGTCATTCAAACAGATACACTTGGCAAGATCTGACATGAAATCAAAACTACAGGTACTTGGAAGCCTGGGCATGCCAAAACTGACAGACTGGCAACAAAAAGTCAGCCACTAAGACCACGACAGCTCAGCCTTCAAGTATGGTGCGTTGGGGAGGAACAAGAGAGTCAGAAAGGGGAGGCAAAGAAGGGGTCAGCCCCAGGTTCAGGGCCTCCCTTACAGGCTGCACGGACGAAGCAGTTCATGGCAATGAGGTGATCTCATTTTTATCCCAGTAAAACCAAGCCTTTTCCTACTCGTAGCTGCCTATTTTGCTACAAAGGCTCCCCTTCAGCCCAAACAGCATCAGAAGTTCATTATCCCTGCCATGTCAGCTCCCAGCCAGGCACCCTCTCCATTACGTTCTTCCCACCTGGCTGATCACTGAGCCTAACGTTTCCCAGTGCCAGCACTGGTGACAAGTAAAGCCTATGTAACATAAAATAAGGAAATAGGACATGATCTTGTAAATAGGATACAAATGGATTGAGCACAAATTAATGGTTTTCCACAAACCACACCTCAGTCCTCAGAGGAACTGCAATCTCACAAGAAACTGCCAGTTCCTCCAGTGATACTTAAGCAGGAATTAATTTTCTTAGGATCCAATATTACTATACCTTGGTTATAAATCTTAATATAAACAACTTATGCGGGAATGGGAGCTACGAGAAAACATCAGAGAAACAGCCAGTTTCTTTGATGACTCTAAGAATGTCTTTTTGATCTTCTGGAAATGCTTAACTTTCTAAAGTCATCTAACTTTTCAGTGGCTTGGTAAAAGGTCCACCAAAGTATACTTTTAGCTACCTGTGTAAACATGTGCTTGTATGTTTGTGAACTTGCTTTTGCCTTTGAGGGGAACACACTCTCAACTAAAACCACTTGTATGTCGTTGACTTGCACAGCCAGAGCTAGCGTTAGGGTACATGGGATAACTACAGACATGGCTGTGTCCCTGTAAATAAGCCTCTTATTTGTTAAAACATGACCCATAACTCCTGCTTTCTACAAAGAATACAAACAGGGTACTTAAGTCACAACATTTTACTACTTCATTATATTCCTGCTTGTTGTACACAACTCTGGAAGAATCATGTACCACACCAGACCACAGTGCTGTACTGATAAATCAAAAGTCAAAAATCAACATCTTCTTGACTTCACATACATGTATGTGTGTGTATATATATCATATATATTTTACATATATATATATATATATATATGAAACCCACATATATATGTATGGATGAATGTATATATATATATCTGTAACACCGTACCACTTTGACAAATGAGACAAAAAAAGAACTTGTTATGAGAAAAATAAAAAGCTTATGATCTACTAAAAAAAGCTTTTAAGACATCTTGTGATGACTTACAATTAACAGAAGATGATTTGTATGCATGTTTATGTTCTTTTTAAAGTACAAAGACATTAGTAAGTATCACAGTTAAAATCCTTTCCTCCTTTACTGACCTGCCAAAACCTCAGTTCCAGATCGCACAGTTCTCCACAAGTAATGACATCACTAGCACCTGAAGTAACATCAAAATGCAGCTTGCAGGATAAACACCGCGCTCTGGTCTCATGTTGGCAGGGAAATAGCTTGAGTTCACATTTCAGTCAGAACAGAAAAAGAAAGAAAAGAGAGAGCTAGCACTCTGAGAAGGGTTGTGGAAGCTGTGATAGCCGAGAGCAAAACTGCAACAAAGAAAGAAACTACTGAGTAACAGTAATGAGAGGCATCACTTGAAGTTATGCTTGCTGCATTCCCACTTGTGAGCATAAAGATTCACACTGAAGACACCTAGAAACCAAGCACTAGTTAAAAGTAACAGAAATTGCCATCAGAAATGCAGATCATCTATCCCAATCAGTCTTAAAATATCTTCTTAAAATTATAACTGAATTTGGATAAATGATCCTCTAGCTGGTCAACGTGAGCCTACCCCAGCTAAGTGGCAGTGGAACCTTTAGAGAGGTTCATGAAGAAAGCAGCTCATCTTACAAATCCAACACACAAAATTCACCGGTTTCCAAGTATCAGGAGCATTATAGCAGCTAATACATTTTGCTGGCTTGTGGGGTTTTTTTTGTGTTTTTTTTTCTTTCTTTTTTTCTTTTGGGGTTTGGGTTGTTTGGTTGGTTTTTTTGGGTTTTTTTTTTTTTTTGGTTTGGTTTGGTTTTAAGTGACAGATGAATAGAAAGAAACAGAACAAAAAAGAAATACCTTCAGCGTGGTTTTTTGTCCAATTATTCCATAAGTCTGTGCTGAGGGATGAAACAGTAATAGCTGACTCTTCACTCAATGCCCCCATTGCTGTGTAATGCAAATAGATGCTTACTGTAACAGAAAAACTCAGTATATCTATTCAAGGTTCATTTCATCCAGAAAACACGTAGCCACTTAACACAATTCTATACAATGCAGCAGTATAATAACAATTGATTTAAAACATTCTTGCCTCAAACTTCCTTTTGCCACAGCGTAATTATGGTTGTGGGGAAACAATTGTTTGCAAATATATATCCATTCTGCTCTCGTTCTGTTCTCCATTCTACTATCTTACACAGTTTATGACACAGATACCTGTAATATACTACGTTACACCTATTTACCAGTCTAAGTAGGTTCTCTTCAAAGAGTCTAAATTATACCCTATCAGTTAAAATTTCATACAGGTTTAAAATTGCTAAAGTAATTCTGCTTTGCAATGTCTTCGTATGCTTCCCACCCCTACTGCTTCTTTCAGAAAGAGCAAACTATTGTTCAACAAAGCTTTGTATCTTACAACATTGAAAAGCCTCCTCCAAACCTACCTTTCAGCAAAATATAGATTAGCATTCCAAATGCCATGGCAAGCAGTTGCTTTAACACCTTCTCAACTCTTCTTTCCAGATGGCTGGCTTGCTCTGCTTATCTGTGCTCCCGTGTTTTCTCTTACACTTATATGCCATGAAGCGTCATCTGCTGTTCTCACCAATCAAAAAAAGGTGCATCTGGCAACAACCTCAACCCCCAGGGCAACCACACATTTATTTAGGAAACTGCTATTATCTGGCAATGGGATCAGGTTTTCTTTTGAAACCCTGGTTTCCTATTACCTGTGGGCATAATTGTGCATACAAAGATATAGTTTTAAAGAGAGACCTGGTATCTGCCAGAGCAGATACACGAAATACGGCAAAGCAAAGGTGAGAAAAATGAAAAATGACATATTGTGAAAAACTTGATCTTTCTTTCCCTTAGCAATGTAGGTCTTATGTTACTTCCAGGAGGACTGTTAGGCATTCAGGATGCTACTCTGGAGTTCAGGGTCCAGAGACCAGCCCCTGCTTTGCCCGTGTTCCTTCTTTGGTCCTTCCCTGCCATCCAGAAGAGAAACTGGGAGAACAGTTAGTGCCAAGATTAGGAAGTGATCAGACATAAAGATAATGGATGATGTTCTCCATCAGTGACTGCCAGCAAGAAGCCTTTGATCACAGGCTCTGGTGAGCCGAGGGGCATGCTAATCACTTTATGTTCAGCCTTCCCACGTGCACAACACTGAAGCAAGGCAGGCCACCAGCCCCGCAAAACCCTAAGACTGCTGGCTGGAGCTCTGCATGGTTGTGCAGGGCATAAGTCGAAAGCTGGCAAAGCCCAGGCTCTGAGAAATCACCTAAAGAGCAGGAAAGCTGTTGCCTCCTGTATTAGGTGATCACTTCACTACTACTGCCACTATACTGCCATAAAAGCTCATCTCTACCTTTTCAGGAAAATAGGTATGCATAATGAGAACAATCCTACTTTTTACATAAAGTGTTTGTAGGTCCCCAAGACATACCTGTCATACACACTTCTTAAACTAAACCAGTCTCCAGAGCCCCAGATGCAGTGCAACGTCCTTGGTCACAGGTAGCTTGGAACAAGTAGGACTGGTCTCTGAAGGGTACTTATGTAGCCAAACATACTGGAGCAGATCATCAGAAAGGCCCAGTTCAATAACGTACACACACATCAACAACCCGACTCTCATCAAAGGAGAGTTACACACTTCACCCCAACAACAACTTTTGCTTTCTCAACTGTGACCTCCAAGCAACAAAAACATTTCACAATTTTTACATTTTAAAACCAAAACCCTTATGATAAATGCCCTAATAACTCCAGTCAGCTCCAGTTCTCCCCCTATGCTGCACTCTCCTCAGTGATCGGTAGGATTAAATCTAACCACTTCACATGTAAAGGGAAAAACACAAGCTAGTTATGCACATTTTAATTACGCGTTCTCCTGCTCATGGACTGCATTCCAGGAGGCTTTTCCCTTCCTTCCCTATCCTGAATTGCTGCATGCCTGCACGCTGATCGAGTGCAGCTTGCGCACTCCTCAGATTGACAGGAGTGTTTATGCCTACCTGGATAACCTCTGCAATCAGTCCCGAGCAGGGCTAAGTCTCATGAGCCTTGCTTTCTACACCCATCTACACAATGGGAGCTTAATCCAGCTTGAATCGGAGAGGTGGCTTTGTCATTAGGCAATAGAGCTGGGTGTGGTAGGCCTGTGAGAAGGCTTTGGTGGATAAGGCCGTGCCTCTGTCTGCCACAGGGCATTTGTGCTTGGACCAGACTTGACCAGGTCTGGCACACAAGCATGCTTTCTGGGGTGGTTAATAGGCCCTTCCCTCTGGATGCTCCTTCTGGATGTTCTCCCAGTGGAGAATACTCTCACAGATGTGTCTGGCAGCTCTGAAAATAGTATGCCGTTGCACAAAACCTCGGTCTCACTGGCTTTTGTGTAACACTAACCCATTTACCATAGGAGAAAGAGAAAAAGCTTAAGATGCACAATAAACTGTAGGACATAAGAGGCAGACTCACTCAAGCGACGTAAGCAAAATGCCATAAATTGTTATTCTGCCAAAAAAAAAAAAAAAAAGATATGATTATAGTTAAATCAAAGAAAACAGACAGCAATGTAAGCAGATGAAGAAAATTAATGACTGAACATGCAAAAGTCATCCATTGGCTCCACTCTTGACACACTGATAAAAAACCACAACCACCCCCAAAACTGTATTAACATTTTTTACCAAGACCAACATAACAGCGAACAAGTTTTATTCCATCTTAGTCAATGATGGGTTGATCAGTCTAAGTATTATCTCCATAGGCACCTTGATCCTCCTAACACTTATACTACCACTTAATTTTAAACAGATAATTGTGTCTGCACTATTTGCACTATGTATTTAGTAATGATTCTATCAACTTCTTTTTTGAACACTGCATTAAACAGAACTCTCAGCAAGTCCATCACAAGAACAATCAGCACAGAAATGATGCTCCATCTTGTTTCTTTTATTACAGTAAGCACATTTTTTGTTTAATGGCAGTAGTATTTAGCCACAACTCTTTTTTAAATTCCCCTTTCAAGTTATCTATATTCTAACTGCAAACACCTAAGGCTCTTGATGCAATTAAATCAAAGTTATCCCAACTGAGATAAAAACATGAAGATAAAATTCCCAAGTGGCTCCCACTGACTTCAGTGGAAATTGGGTTAGACTCTTCATCTCAATAGTGCACACAGTTCAGCTGGTATCTCAGCAGCAACTCCACTCCAACTTTTACATTGCATGATACTGTTCTAGATCTATCTTGGAATTAAAATTTTTGGGAATAGAAACACACTGATCTTATTATCCCATATAGTCCTCTCTAAGCAGCAACACACTGTAGCCAAGGATTCACAGGGCTGAGCCTTACATCATGGACTAAAGAAAACCCTTTCATGCAGTTTCAGAAAATTAAAGAGAATAGTTAAATGGCTTAAAATTCCAACAGAAATATTTCATCAGGGATAAACTTTTCCTTTTCTCATCCTCTTCTTCCCTGCCCCCCTTATACATCATGTACATACATAGCAGTTTTAACTACATTCTACCTAATTAAAGTCTGATCCAGCCCAGTCATCCATTCAGGGTTATTTTTTGTGGGATGAGGGCATTGTGCACCAAAACACTTTGTCAAACAAATCCAGACATGGAAAGAAAATAATTCTGGCCTCAATTCTAGCTACTTATTCATGCATACCTCTTGCATATGCTTAAGGTCAGAATTTCACCAGCATTCAAGTTTACTCGATCGTTTTAAAACATGTACTGAACATTTGCATTCATGTCAACATTACTGCCTAGCAGCTGAAAAAAAAATTTCAGTCTTTCACTCCTTTCAGATTCAAGATTTCTGCTGCTATCTCCGAGGGTTTAAGAAAAATTAATTTCAAGACTTCAAACTACACCCAGAGTGCTCCATAACCTTAGAATTCAAACCATATTTTAAAAGAGATATCTAGCATGTTGAAACTTAAGTTTTCATATTGTTTGATCAAAATTACAGGTCCCAAGTGCTTGGAAGATCTTGGTAATTGCACATCATCCCAGATACACAGGTGTATTTGTAATTCATGCTTCATTCTTCATTTTCACACACATAACATTGTTGGTGGTCAATTATCTGCATAGGCTGCATTCTCCAATTCATTTTTGCTCGCAATAAGTCAGTAGGAGGTAACACAAAGTATTTAAACATTCTGTAAACTATTGGGTTCAGTGTATTTTACATGAAAAAATAAATACAATGTAGAAATAAATATCTTTGTAGTAAAAAATAAATGTTTTGAGTATCAATAAATAGAACAACTTGGATTCTTCTTCCAAGGTAGATCACTTGCTCTAGTAAATGAGCTTTTTAGCAACTGTAAGTGTGTTCTTCAGAAGCATTGCAACAGTCATAGGTCCTACCCCTCCCGGCACTGGAGTGATAAAGCCAGCCTTCTTCTTCACTTCTAAGAGACTTTTTTTTTTTTTTTTTTTTTTTCTCTTCAATTGCCCTCATATGCCTAACTGGCAATGAGCATAAAAGGACTGAGACTTGGCAAGTACTGCAGAATATGAGAAAAGTTAAGGCAGAAGTCTTATTACAGCCATAATAGTGACAGAATACAGTCAGGACCAGGGCTGAAAGGTAGTTTTCTTCAGCTGAATTATTACCCAGGGGCTAGCTCTGGGGCATGGTTTCAGAACCTGTTTGAATTGATCCACCTGCAGCAGGCTGTCCTTTCCTCATGAGAGCAACATACATTCTTGCAGCCTGTGATTAGACAGATGGAAAGTTAATCCTGCAAAACTTTTTGGTAAGTGGCAGCTTTTGACTGTTTGACCTGGCTGAGCATCTGGCCCAGGAATGTCTGGGTGACATGAGGGCAGGATGATGCCAAGAGGGCAGCACAGACTTGCATCACCCCCATCTGTCAAGGGTGATACTGCACCTTCAGTATCCACCAGAGCTATGGAAGGTGGGGTTCTCATTTTGTAGGTAAAAAGATGACACCACCC
>NW_020799099.1:9746117-9782027 GCF_003259725.1 Athene cunicularia | reverse complement strand
CCACCCCCCCCCAACAGTGTGTGTTCCTGAGGAGCAGCATGCAGAGCAGGACTCTGCTGTAACTATCAAAATCGACAGCAGAACACGTGCAGTAGTTAAAGTTGCCTTTTCAGCCTCTTTCCCCCACTCTGGCTTGCACATTCTAACAGAGACATTCTACGATCACAACAGAACTTAAAACCACAGAGAAGGAGAAAGTACAGTTCCCTAGTTGGTATGTTTTTCCACTTCACAATATGGACAAAGAACAAAATCAAGAGCTGTCTTCAAGGAAAAGATTCTAGTGGCAAAATTACCATTGCAACTTCAGCCATAAACACAGCTCCTCCAGAAAATACTTTTTTAACTAGTGTTACCAGGGTGCTTATTCTGAACTAGAATCCAGAGGCACAGATCTTCCTGAAGTCTCAAACAGAAGGGAAACTGTCACAGCTGAATTAACTCCAACCATGAACCACATCAGACTATCCGAAGTTAGTATACACCTTGAATGCTTATGTCGAGGTAAATACATATGGATTACATTTTTTTTTTTTCAGAACTTAAAATAACATCTGTCAAGTTAATCTCTTTGTACAAAGAATTAATATAACCTAGCAATAAATCCTGAATTGATATCTACTGTGCAAAACACAATCAACTGGAGTTGTATGTTACCTGCAAAGGAATTATATGCAACTGACTGGGAATTCATTGCATGACAAACTGTAATGAGCAGTTATTTGCTAATAATGGTTAGTCTAAATAGCATATTACTAACCTGATTACTACAGAGGTTTTTTTCTTAAGTGCCACTGTGAGAGGTTTTTTGTTTGTTAGTTTGGGGTTTTTTTGCTTGCTTAGAAATAACTTCTTGGAAACTCACACCCCACTTTTAAAAGCATTGTTTTTAAAGAGGCACACACAGATACACAGGAGAAAACTGAACAAGCACAACCCTGACACAAGCACATACATTCCCACTGAAGTCACTACAGAGCAGAATCTATACCTGACTATAAGAATAGATCAATGGACAGAAAACTAGGCACCATGACTTTGGAACAAAGTTAAGTTGCTTCTGCTTTAAGTGTATTCCTCTTGAATATATGTGGTGCTTTACTGTTGAGAATAACAAAGTCTCACAAAAAAAATGTTACAAGAGAATTTGAGAAGCTGGACATTGGTTTTTTTTTGACAGAATATTTATTAGATTTTAAGCGGGGATGGTAAATGAAATAAAAAAACCCCACTGTCTGAAATCCTCAAGGCAGGGACCCACTCAGAGCATTCAGAGAATTTAATGGTGAATATCTGGCTGAAGTGAAGAATAGAAGATTAAGCCTCATTAAGGACAGATGGCAATTACAACTGGGAGGGTTTTAATTACTCAGTTGACTGGTACCACCAGATATACTGTTAAAATATTGGGATAGGTAAACAAATTGCAATGCGGTTTTTTCACATGTAAATTGTAACAAATGAATTAAGATCTCATACAACAGTTATTCTTAATATTCTCAAACACAAATAATTAGTCTTTTTAATAATGATACTATTTTGAACTACCTACCATTTGAGATGGTGTTTACAGTTAATACAGTTGCTACGAATTCCCAGATTAATGTCATAATTATTGAAATGTACCCACATCTGAAGTAAACACAGTAATTAACACAGAAAATATTTTAGGCATTTTAAAATGAAGTTTGTTTCCATGGCAATGTTACATCCCTTTTTTTGTGGTATTATTCAAACTACTCCTATCTTACTTACAGAGAGGTACAATCCACAACCGGACCATGCCTTACCTACAGAAAGCCTTCTAATGAATATCATGTACAACATTCATTGCCTCTAGTGTTAGTAACTCACCAGTTAACACAGCAATAAACACACAGTACACTGTTTTCACAAGTTGTTGGGGAATTTCTCTACCCATACTCTATCATTATGGAAATCCCTGTAGGTCAGTGTGGCAGAAGACATATTTTGTATCAGTTAGCATAAAACCACCTGGATAGCTTATTCACAAAAGCTGATCCAGATTTTTAAATGCACAACAGGTGTCTATGTTGGGGAAACTACCATCTGATAAATTTCCATCTGTAAGGGTAAATACAGATATGGTGAATGCAATTTTCCAAGATGAATGCCAGCGACCAAAGGGGGAAAAATAACTTGGGCCTCAACAATGTAAATAGGTTTTCCTTTCCTCGTGAAGTGCAGTAGGCCAAAGTACAGTTCCAAGACAGCACTTCAGTGTGACCAACCTCAATTTGGGAAGTAAGGTGCTGCACTGTCAGTTCCTTCAAAAGGTCTTGTTTCTGCTCCTCAGTAATAGCGTAACTTCATCCCTACCTTTAACTCTGCTTTCTTGACATGCATGCTGTTCTCCCAGGCATTTCTCCGCCAGTGTGGAAAATGTTGGTATGCAAATTAGGTGCCTATGGGGGAGGAGCTGCTAGTTTGCAGCTTCTGTAGAACCTTAAAATCTTCCTTTGATTCTTCAGAAGAAATGAAATGTAGATTGTTTCCTTGAAAAACAGGATCCACTGCTTTGGAAACAGCCCTTCATTCCTAGGTTCCTTTAAAGCTAAGGACATCAGACACCTAATAGGGTTAATCACACAAACCAAGGGCAAGTCTCAACCTGAAGGCAGTTCTGGGTCTTGTGCATCTGTGTTAAGTGATGCAGAGTAATTCCTGCCTAAGCACTGTTTCCACACAGCTTTATTAGTCCCTGTAAAGCTACTCTGGATCACTGCATCCCTGCAGTACTGCATAAGTGTGAATCACGTGCTTAGCAGTCACAGTACATATCCCATGTTCTGCTCTACACATTCTGGGATTCTTCTTACTATGCTTCTTACTGTGTATGGATACCAACCCGCAAGCACCTACCTCATTTCTCACAGTTCCTTCTTTTTCATGTTATCCCTGTTTCTCTTACTGCAGCTACTTTAACACCAATATAAAGGAAAACCAAAGAATTATGGTCCATTACTGTAACTCTAATAGTGCATACACCTTTCCTCCTCCAGTACCTCTAAAAGCCAAGCAACAGAGGCATCTTGGAAATAATCCAACGTAAAATTATGCACAACAGCTTCTTTGCATTCAGGTAATGAGCATGGGCAGGTGAATGGAACATCGCTGTAGCCTTGGGATAATAAGCAGTAGCAGCAGAAATGCAAAATACCAAAGATGACTTACTTCGACCCCTGCACGACACTCTTCTACAGAGGAGTACCTAGACTTGTCCATCCAGCACCCTTCTGTCACCAGTGAGCAATCAGTCAGTCTGGCCTTCTGGCAGGCACAGCCTGGTGCTAACATTCTTATTTATTTCTTGCACTAGTGGAACATAACAACAGGCAACGCTCCCCCCGATTTTTGTAGAGCAGCAATATGGTGACAAGATTACACAGATGGGACTTCTATTAATTGCAGAATGAATGCCAGGTGCTCAGGATCAACTGAAAAATTAGCTGAATAAAGCTATAGTAAAAGCAGCTGGAACATCTACATTCTACTTTCACGACCACTGTTTGGAAAAGCTACACAGAGAGATAATTTGGAAAGGATTCAATAATATGAAGAGAAGTCTACAGCCTGGAAGGTAACACAATGAACGCAAAGCGGCAGCAAACGACTGTCAGAAGCAACTGCTGTCACAAAGCCTGAGTTTCCTTCAAACCGTAGCTAAGATATAACTGCAGGACCACCATTTTCATTAAGAAACCAGGTTCCAAGATTATTGTAGTAAATCTCTTAAGCTACATGAAGAAGTTTCAAGAAACTTGTCAACTTGCCCAGTTACTTTGTTCTCATTAGTCCTGTAGCTGATACAGGTGGGATACGTTTCCCTGGTTTTCATTCAACTGATTCTTTCTTTTTGTACACTTACTCTATCCAGAAGTAATATGTGAACCTGGTCCATTCTCCATCTTAATAGTATTCAACATATGATTTCCCTGGTTTCCCTGCATTTACTATGTACAATTATCTATCAATCAAAGAAAATCTGTAATACATGACCATCACCCTTCACCATATCGATCATTTGTTGAGGCACTCTTTTCTGCTATTGAGTACTGGGAACGTCTCTACGCTCCTAGTGACACGCTTTTTCCAGAATCTCCTTTATGTCACCCAGGCTGTGTAAAACAGATGGGTCAGGAGAACAACATTCATTTATAAACCCCTCCACTGATACCATGCCTATACCACCTATCTTGCATAAATGATTTATTTCCTATACACTTATACAATAAAGACTCAAAAACCAGCATTACCATCTGCTTGTCAAAGATATGGGAGGAATCATAAAGAAATACAGGCAGCATTTAGAGCAAATCCCACATGAATTCTGTACACTTTCGTTTCATGGGCATTTCCAGTTCCAGTTTCATAGGTTAGCTACTACATCAGTGTTACTACCCTGCTCTACCAGTCAC
This sequence comes from Athene cunicularia, assembly GCF_003259725.1. Classification (NCBI taxonomy): domain Eukaryota; kingdom Metazoa; phylum Chordata; class Aves; order Strigiformes; family Strigidae; genus Athene; species Athene cunicularia. The sequence goes on along the minus strand of NW_020799099.1, from coordinate 9,777,588 downwards.
TCCTGGAAATGGTGCTCCACCCAAAAAAGTCGTTCCAGTTAAATGCTCTGTGTAAGTTGTTGCTTTATTTCATGTTCCTGGTCCTTGTAGCCCTCCTCCCCCCTTAGTATTACTGCTGTGGCAACAAAAGCCCTATAAAATGGGGCCAAGTACACCCACACATGCATTACCCCATTCACAGAAACAGATCTCCCTTTCTGTGACTGAAACTTGCTGCACAAAATTAACTAAAATGGTGCTGGCAATAATCTAAGGATGCCACCGCTTCTCTTCCTCCCTGTCACTTCATCCTCTCCCTTTTGGCTCCCAGAAGCTACAGAACATCCCCTCCCTGGACCACTTATTTTAGCAAATTATTAACATACATAGTGGTACACTGAAAGTGCTGTGCTGATTATATATGGAGAGATGCACATGCAGTTTAAGATATCCTAGCAATATCAGGCTAAGTACCTCAGCATGCTTCGCCATTGACCTCCACATGCAGTGCTTTCCTGTCTTGTTCTTTCAGATACCTTGGAACTGCATAGTAAACTATTCTGGACACAAAAAAAAAAAAAAAAAAAAAAAAAAAATTGGAAACAATTTGGAGTGTCAAAATAAAGAGGACATATGGAGATGGGGAAAATCACAAATACTGTTTAAAGACATTCCACAATATAGCCTGGGATTTTTTCCCCAAACAAATGGTTACGCCTGACAAGCACAGAGCTACCCCGATGGCATCACTACCAAGCCAATCATTAATGCAGCAGTAATAGTGATATGCACAAGTTTGATACTGTTAAATTTTTGTAAGTAAACTAAACAATCCTGTTGGTCCTCGTCATCTATCAGAATTTAAAGAAGAGCCGCAGTGTGTTCCTTGGCTTGAGAGCGTGTACGCACATACACCAGCATACGCCAGCAGTCAGTCCTCAGCCCACCGTGGGAAGTGCTGTCAAGGGCAAGTGCTCTGGCTGTGGGTGACTAGGCAACTCTGCTGCCTTCAGGAGAAGCAGAGATGACTCAAATGCAGATATTAGAAGAGATCTCAAAACTTCAAAACTAATTTTAGCAACTATCAAATTCTCTTGGCCTGCAATAAGTATTTTTTTCCTCCAGGCATTTCTTACACTGAATTTAATAATGAACAACATTAAAAAAAAAAAAAAAAAAAAAAAAAAAAAAAAAAAAGAAATAAATGCAAGTGGCATTATTTTGTTGTTAAAAGAGATAAAAATAAACTTTTAGTCTCTAACCTAACCCCTAGAGATTAGAGGATGGCATCCAAGTATTGATAGGAGATAATAGCTGAATCAAACCAGTTTCCACCCATCTAATAAACTTAATTTCCACTATGGGAGATTTTCTGTCAGATGACTGGGTGAAGTAAGTAATTTTAATCTATTTCTTATAAATCAAATTTAACCTGTGACTGCTCAGTTAAATCTCTGCTCTCCCCACAACCACATTTTGTCTGCTTAAAGAAGTAGATGATAAGACAATAGATATTGGTGGGTTACATGATGTTAAACTGGTGCTTTACATCATGCCAGCCATTTATGCACCTAGCCTTAACCTGTAAAAATAATCTTTATTTAGGCTTAAATATTAATTCAGTCAAGTGATCAAATGGAGGAAAAGGATAAAATTATTTGCTACATGAGTACACTAGCTTGCTCTATTTCCTAACTGCCAAATCAAATACTTGGCAAGGGTGATTTACTTGTTAGTATTTAGAACTGTATACATTGGGATGGTTTTTTCTGTTGTTAGAGATTTAGTGAAACTTTCACCGATACCAATGAACCAACAACAATTTCCCTTTGGCAATGCACAGTGAAATGCTACTTGCAACTGTAATGGCATAATCCAAGTTGAAGTTCCTCCCTCTTTTTTGGATCTTCCCTCCCCCCAGGTAAAATCCTGAGAACAACCCACAGCAGACATGACGAGACATATACAGTGCATTGCTGAAACTCTGAATCATGGCCTTGCCATTGAATCTACACCTATATTACATTCAGAAGGTCTCGCATTTAAGAAAAACAAACAAAAAGGATGCAACTTTATGTTTCTCAAAAGTTATAGCTTTTTTCCTCCTGTACCTGCTAAAGCAAACAAAAAACTCCTGAAAATTCCTTGTACTTTAGTTCTGAAAATAGATAATACAACCTTTTACTTGTGATAGTGCAAGCAGGATAACAAAACAAAAAAAAATTTCAAGTTGTACTGTAAAATTATTTTTCTACTGGAGCTCTATTGCATACATACAGTTATATATTTCCAAATGCAAGCCAAGACAATTGCTTAGCTATACTCGTGCAGGTAATTTAATTGACTTTAACAGACAGGTATCATGTATGTGATGAGTAAAAGAAACAGGAACTAAGGGAGTGATGTAATTACAAATACACACAGCTGGCTAGAAACATTTTGAATATAATTAAGCTTTGAGACATTATGCCAGCCAAGATGTTAATAACTGTGAAAAAAACCTGTGGGTGATTTTCATACTTATCAAAATAAGGAACTGTTGAGAACCATTAATAATGTGGGTAAATGCTGTCTAAGCTTCCCACACTCAACTCTGCCAATAAGCTTTAATTTTCAACTCCAACAATCCTGCTATTCCAGTCTGGAGCTCCTCCAGAGCAGAGATATTTAATCAAATTACATTGTGAACTTGCCCTGCAACACATTAAACAAAAAGATCAATATGTAACACCAATTTTTACCTGTTAGGCTTGCCTGGATCAAGACTTTCAACAGCTTAAGATGAACCCCACATTAAACCTTAGCATAAAGGATACTTTTAAAGCAGAAGTTAACATTTTCACATACAATTATAGAGTGAGAGTGTAAAAGGCTTAAGAAACTGTGGTATAATAATACATGCTATGAATGGTGGGAGACCCTATACTTGTGAAAGAGCAGAAACTGTTTTTATTGCTTACTCTTAAAACACTTCAGAGACTCAAAAATGATTAAAGAAACTTGGAGACAAGCATCTTCTGCCACCACACTGCCATAAGAGCTCATTTGCATCTCTTAAAAGTTGCTGGTATGTGTAATTAAAAGTAACACTTCCTCTCTTAAATAACATACCATTTCTTAAGAGCAGATAGATATGTGAACACATACTTTGTTTTTTTATTTAAGTAAATTACAAAAAATTCCTGCAAGTGTCATCTCATTTGACACACTGGCTATTCCAAGTATTTATCAGGAATGAAGCCCACAAACTTCAAAATATTTATCTGAGAGGTTCATATAAAGAATGTTTCACTAACCTTCAAAGTCCACATCCCCAACTAATTTGGTCTTTCCTGTGAGAGGATCGTGGATATAGTTGATGCCTACATCAATCACAGCTGCACCTTCTTTGACCATATCAGTTGTAATCAGCTTTGGGATACCTGGAATCATCAAGATAGATTTGGTTAACATGGCCAGGTAGTCTTAGGTCATCAGTTTCAAATTATATCAAGGAGTGTGAAGGCACGTGTATATATGCACAAAGAAGATAATTCTTTCACTTCAGTTTTTCTTGATACATCACACACAGAAAACAATTATTCCTCAATTTCATACTGTTTGTAATTATGAGAAGGAAAGGTGATATTTGTTCATTTTGACTAACTGTTTTCAGCTAAACCTGGTGTCACAAACATGGTCAACATGATCTCTATGAAGGAAGAACTTGCTGGTTTGTGGCAGTAAGTCCCTTTCATAGCATTTCCAAAGAAAAGCTGGACAATAAAGATGCTCTGCGAGCCACAAGAAACCTTAGTGTTGTCAGAGGTCTGCTGATCCAGAAGCATTGTCAACTGCTGAAGCAAGCCAGGCATATGATCTCCACAGTATTTTCTTTAATCTTTGCTTTTTTAATACCTGTATTAGATTTGTGTTACTCAGCATCTCTGATTTCTCATATACTTTACTTGTTAGCTTCACCATTTCAAGCAGTTACTTAAATAATGAATGTGAACTACATGAAATTCCACTGCTACAAAAAAACCCCAAACAAACCAAAAACCAAACCAAAAAACTAGCACGGTGAGAGAATCTGATCTATCCTGCCACCTTGGTTTTGATTCCTGTCAATTATAAGCCACAGATAAACAAGAAAAAATAAAACGGAGAGCTCAAATTTAACCATCATAAACAACATCAGCTCAATCTGTAGGAGAGAAGCAACTGACTTTCAAGTAAAACTTTATCCACCTAATCTTCTCATAAGTGTGCAAGAAAAGCATACTGGATGGAAAACAAATCGGGTAGTTGTACCCAGGTAAGAGGCTCCAATGGTACTTTATGAAAATTAAAGCATGTGCAGAGGGAGTACAAGAAGGGCCAGGTGTTTGTTTATGTATCACTAGTGCTGTAGTAGAGAACACTTATTATTTAATAGTGGCACAAAGTGCAGATGACACAAAGCTGGAAAGAACTTGAAACAGATTAGCTTAGATTTCAAGTGCCACTGGAAAAAAAGGAGTAAAGCAAAATCATTTGACATTCAACAGGGAGGAAGGAAAGATACCACATTTATGTACATAGAATTACCGCTCACAAAGTCAAGACAGCAAATGACTGGTTAGGCAGTAATATTTTAGAAAAAGAATTTGGGATTAGATCAACTGAACACCAACAGACACAATCATGCTACTGTAAAACACATGTAGAAGCCCTAATCTCTTCAACATATGACATCAGCTGGGATACCATATTCTCACTGTGGGTGATAGACTTCTCTGATCTGCCTGTTCACATCTGTATAAAATACCAAGCACATGAGGATTACAAGGAAATTTTGCAAAGAATTAACCTTTTAGATCTCATGACAGCCTTCAGGGATATTAAAAACTTTTGGCACAAGAATGCTTTTTTTCCATGTCCATGGTCAACGTGACACAAAATAATAGATTTAAATTTGATTCCCTTGCTGCACTGTCAAGAACTTTTTAACCACAAGGACAGAGAAACATTGAAGCAGAGAGTGTGCAGAGAATAAGGAAGTCTGAAAAAGCAGACTGAACTAGTATGTACAAAATAACACTTTTGGTGCACTAGTATGGACTAGATGGGCTTTCAGAAGACCATTCTCACCCTGCTTTTCTGCCACTTCCACATAAGACATAGCAAAAGGGAACCAGGGAAACCTCCTACATTCAAGCATTACTGATGCACAGAAGACACTGCTCTGTCTCTTGTACTACTTAGATAATAAGGCCACTTACACTTGGCAAACACATCTACCAAAATTTGTTCAAGGGTGGAGAATGGCAGTCTGAGACTGAATCTGGAACAGCTGAGGCTTTTCTATGTTAGTTTTTAGCACTACTACAGAAAAAAAACACCAAAACCAACAACCCAAACCAAAAACTGCAATGGGATTGGTTTTGGTTCAAAAAACAGACTTGACCAATAGGCAGTTTTAACTGTACTACTGGTAACCCTAGAGCATGACAGTGACTTTTCACAGGGGAGCTTCTACAAAACACTGTGTCCTGCTATTTATAGCAAATTGGGAGACCTCCCCTGCTTACCAAAGAGGGCCTGGCCTCAGCACTACACACCTTCATCATCGTTCAGTGGGCCACATCTGTGCAGAGTCTTGGGATACAATTTTTTTGCTATTAAGAATCTTCAGCTAAAACAGAGTGCTGCAGCAAGCTGCCTCAGCTCTTTCATGTACACAATATTCCTTCAGCACATTTAAATGTAAAGCATTTTGATATTCATCACAAAGATGTTCAACTGTCAGGACCCAGAAAACCTAAAAGGTCACTTCAAGTTCCAGATAAATGGCTGAGTCAATGGCTCTCTGTTTCCATTCAGCACAGCTGAGCTATCTACATACATAGCAAGAGACACCAGAACAGTTACTTAGGTATTGGAAGAACTTAAGTACAAAAATGACAACTGAATTACACACAAAATCTTACCAAAGGGTGTGGCAAACCACCATTTTGTAAAGCAGTAGACCTGAACAGTACATGCCTTTGACTTTGTAAAGATCACTGCTGCATGGGATTTCACACTGCAGGTAGCACCACACATTTACTTGAAGGAGATCAGTCTCACCTAGCTCACCCAATGTGCTGAAGCTAGAGATAACATTTTTATGGCATGCCAGCAGCTCCAACTTGATGCACAGAGAAGACCTCCTTTTCAAGAACAGGAGTTCAGCAGGATCCCTCTTTGCAGAGAGCAATTTTAATTACAGGAGATGCTATCTTAGAACAAATGTACTAGTACTGCTTTACAGAGGCACCATGTGTGACCAGATGACCAAAAGTTTATGTCTGGACAGTCACAACAAAGGAAGTGTCTCTGGAATATTAACTCAAAGCAGTATACGAGACCAAAGTCAACGCATGCTACCTGAGAGACAAGAATATCAAGTCCTTGTCCATCATCTGCATTAGCCTATCATACCTTTACTGCAACAATCTTTCCTCTGTGTTCACTTTAAATGACCTAAATTTCTTTCTTACCATGCAACCTCCACCTTTGAGTGACAAGAAATTCCAACTTTAAGATTACAATTCACCTTATTTCTTGAGCAATTCTGTCAGTTCTATGTTCCCTGAGGAATGTTCATCCTAGTAACAGAGTATCTCCAAAGGGGAATCTATGCTCCCCTCTTCCCCACCAAAGCAGCTTTCTCTCCAGTGGAGAGAATAAAAAAAAGGAAAAGAAATCAAATTCATATCACTCGAGACTGTAGTTTTACTGGAGGCAAGCACTGGTATACAAGGGCTTTGGCTCCATTTAAAGTGCTGGATGTCAGCCAATTTAGTCATTAAGATACAGGCAATACAAGAACCTTCTTTGCTCGCCATTTCTCACTCCCCCATAGGACACAAGCTTGAAACTCTGCTTCTAATGTTAAGCAAGCCAAGACCTCAAATTCTTTCCTATGCCACTTGATAACATCTGGCTGCATCTACTTCATCACACTCTTATGCAATCAATTGCAAGCTGGCTGGTAATTGGATAATGCCCCAGCCTTATGGGGGTAAATGATCTGTGTGTGATAGGGATGGAAGCATATTAACGGAAGCTGCACAGTTACACCCTTTGTAAAACAGTTTGATAATAGGCCAAATACTTAATAGCAACAAATAAACTAACCCCCAAACCAAATGAGCAGATCTATTTACTTAAGCCTACTTTACATGCCAAGTAGGAAGAGATAAGCATTAGAGCAACTATTCCTAAAATGCACTGACTGAAGAATGTGGGAAAACCTTTCACTGGTAATTTTTGTAACAAATGATGAATCATGCTTTAACCAAAAGAGAAACAAAACCCTATCTAGTCCCATCTTAGTTACAAGTACCATAAAATAGCCAACTCCCGAGAAAGCTAACCAGCTAAAATGGCCTGAAAAATCAGCAGTTCCCATACAAGAGGACCACTGATCACATCCCAAGGGACAGCGCAAGCAGTCCCAGAATAATTTCATCTGGCATTCGGCACCCCCCGTTCCTTCTCCTCTTTGCCACCTCTCCAAACCTAGCATGAAGATGAGTCTTTTCTCTCAAGGCAGACTAGTAAGCCAAAAGACAGCAGAAGCAGCAGGTTGACTAGTCAAAGACTGCCTACTACCTCCATCACCGCTCTGGAAGCACTGTGGTGGCTACACAAGAACCACAGATAAAGTTGCACTTATTCTTGTACTACGGGTCTGGGCCAGTGACAAGGAGAACAGAATCTGTGGGATTTCTGTATAGGCAGGGATGGTGGGCAAAGATAGGAAAGCTTACCATGGGATACAAAGTGCTGGGTGTGCTTAGGAAGAAATATTATGCTCTGGCTAGAAATGCAAAAGCTGCATGGTATTGAAAGAGTTTAGGAAGCTCCACCTGGAAGCAGAGAGAGATATTTTTACGGAGAGGTAGGTTGGACAAGAGCAGCATTGTTGGAACTTATGATGCAAGAAATTGGGAGCAAACAAGTGCGAAGGAATAAACTGCACAGATAGCTGTAATCAATGTAAACAGGAAAACTGGGGTCCCAAGGCTGGGGGTGAATGAGAGACAACATATGAAGATGGGTATTCTCAAATTCAGGAGTAAAACCACAAACATCTGATTTGAAGCATTACAAAAGCCATGAATGCAAGTGAACAGAAAACCCCTCAGAAACAGAGTACCACATCAGAATGAAGAGACTCACTGCAACAAGTCACCAAATCAGGAGACAGAATGCAGATGGCTCTTCTACACATATTACATGGGAAGAGGAGAATGAGAACAGGAACCTTGCTCTTATATGCAGACACACACAAAAAGCTGTTTTCCATTTGCACATCTTGCACAGTGGCCTCTGACAGTATCTGTTTCTACCTGACAGGATAGAAGTTACCTTTTTTTGCAACACTCACTGAACAGGTCACACATTTCCAGGCAATCTGTGATCCCAAAGGTACAATGTGCACAGTTCTCAAATAACAAGAGGAAACTTGAAGGGATTCCACCTTTCTGAAGGATAATCTTCCCCAGAGCATCCACTGGGGCAGGGCTGCATACTGTTTGCACAATCTAGCCCTAGGTTTTTTCATCATTCCAAGTATATCTCATGTTGTGTAATGAGTGTTTTATCATGCTCTTGTTACAAATGACACGAGGAAAATAATGTGAAGAACAAACACGGCTGAATTGCTACTGAACAGTTTAACTACAAGCATAAGTGATGACAAACTATGTTCAGCATAAAAATCAGAAGTGATGATTGAATTGGAAGCCGTGAATTTGGATGAAAAGTTATGAGTTTATTGCCAGTTAGCACTCACATTATTATCTTTCATTCACAGTGCATGAATTCTGGTCAGGCCCGCAGCTGAGTAATCACATGTGGGACAACTGAGCTGTTCCTTGTTCCTGACCTGGCATTGAGAATGAGATAGTGCATTTAAGCCCTTAAGCAAAAGACATCTCACTTCAGCAGGAAGTGATGAGCTTTAGACAGGTACCTATCTGTTTTCACCTAGAGAATCAGTAAGCAAGACTCTGGTCTTGAGGATGATGAAGAGGGAGGAAGAGAGGAGAAAGGAGGAAAGACACAATCTTCTTGTACTCCTCCAAAACGCTATGAGAGAACAAGGATATCCTGAGCTGTGAGGGGACACAGAATTTTAACAAAGTTTTTTGTATGTTGGATTGTTTTATTTTCTTTTTAAAAATTAACTTATATTTCTATTTATAATATCCATAAACAAACATCAGAGGTTGCTCAGAAGCAGAATTCTGCTTGTTTCTTTGTTCTAGACTAGTCAAACTGCAAGTATTTCACTCTACATTGCTTTAAGAATATAGACACTGATCTTTCAGACCCCCTCCTCTAGGCAATTACCATTCTCTTCCTTTTTACATGACAACTGTAAAAGAAAAAAAAATAAATTAATCCATTAATAACATGCTACCAAAACTTCATTTGGCAAGGTTGCCCTTAATTCCAACAGCGAGGGAATGATAGCATTGTTTTATGAATGCAGCCTCCAGCTGATTTAAAGAAACCCTCCTGTCAAAATTTAAATGACTCATGATTTTTGAACTGCACAGAGAATGTTTTAATTTACATAATTATACCTGTATAAACTATGCACTGACTGGTTCCCAATCTTGAGTTCACTCTAAAGTCTCCCTAAGGGAAAGGTGTCACATGTGACGAGAAACAGTTTATGAGTCTGCAAATGTGAAGGGCAAGAACAAAGAGCCAAATCACCTGCCCTTCTTACAACAAGAAATCCTACTTAATGCAACACCCTCAGCAAGCACGAGCACCAATTATTTGGTGAAACGTGAAATAGCTAGTCATGCCACCAACACAGACACCAAAGTCTACTTTTTAGGTTTTAAATGTTGCGATTAGAGTATTAACAACAACTGGTATTACCTGCAGCTACTATTACAATGTCAGCAAGTTGTGTATGGATCTTGAGCTGCTCTTTTGGTGTGTATCTGTGAGTAATGGTCACCGTAGCATCACCTGAAAGTAAGAGATTATCAATTAATTGTCACGTATACAACGCCTGTATAGCATTTGCTTTCAGGCAAAAATGACTGAATTTGGTACGTTAACAACAGTACAAATTATCATCAGATTTGTCTTGGGATGCATCATTTATTTCAGCATAAGCAAAACACTCATAACACTTGCTGTTCACACATATGAAAAAATGTTTATTCTTAAAAATTCTCACAGGATGAATTAATTTATACACTATGGACTAACTTATTCCTTAATTGACTTCATTATGTTTAGTGGAATTACACAGTAAACCCAGCATGGAATCCAGCGTCTACCTCATTAAGCATGATCTGTGTACTGTGCCGTAAGATTCAGATGTCTGTCACAAACTAAAGTTTCAAGTACAAGATCACAACGCTCAGATCTCTGTCCTCAACCACATTTGTTATTCATCTGTCCTGAAGCTTCCTAGATGCTTCCCTTGACATTGTTGTCTAGACAGGAAGGAAGACAACAGTCTTCCCTGCACCTGTGACCTGACCACGTTTCCCTCAAGTCAAAGTTTAGTTTTTGGCCTGTTTTTGTGACAGATTTTGAGTGCTCAAGAAAGAATGGGTAATTCAAGTTCAGTGAAGTGGCACTATTTCTTACAGATATTCCCTCTCTCAAGAATTAACACTGCTGATAATCTGGCCAACAACAGATGACAACAACTGAAGCTCTTTGTAGGGCGTGACTGTGTAGGGAATGAGTGTAGGAAAACAAGGATACTCCTGGGCCTAGGGTCTTTGCTTAGAAACCCTGCCATAACTGCATGCAAGGGTCAGACAGCAAAATCCCTCTCTTGACTGGAACACTACCAGATTTCATCAAGGAGAGGCATTTTGGAACAGACACACGGAACAATCAACAGCAGCATCAGTATTTACAAAATTCCATTTGAATGGATCTGAAAAGGTTTATCATCGTAGACACCTAAGGAATCAATACATCCAATGCATATATTTTTCCACACACTCAAAGCATTCCAAGTCATCATTTTATGGAGCTCAAGTGCAACAACAGGAATGGAAAAGACTGGACAAAAAGGTACTCAAATTTTTGCAGGTGTCCTACTATCTCTTCTGTCTCCCAATAAGATAAAACCAGCTGAAGCCTTACTTCACACCAGAGTAGGAAGTGTTTGAAGTTATCACAAATAGATGCACACATCCTTTTGGGCAAACTCAAAAGCTCTGGGACCTGCTTCTGCATGTATCTATATTTCTTGGCAAGAACCTACAAATAAACCCTCCTAGTAAGACATGAAAAACCTTGTGCATCTTTGATGGAAATACCAAGGAGAGACCACTACACACAAAATGAATTGGGGATAGGGACTGAAGTCTCATACTGCATCTAACAGGAAGTATAGTGATCCCTCAAGGACTGTCCAAGAAAACAGCAATGATAACAGCTATCAAAGGAGATTCCTCCCAACACTCTCACCGTCAACTATTGTACTGTACAGTGTTCAGGTGTTACATCCCCCCATCTTCACCTTCCACTCATCATAGACTCCTAAACCACATTATTAATCATTAAACTCAAAGTATTTGCCATCTCAGATGTTACCACCACATCTGTTTCTCCTTCTGGAATGTGTCTGACTGATGTAATCTGTGCCTCTCATCTCATTAACTCTCTTATTCAAGCATCTCATCTTCAACCTGTCTGTGCTCTCACTTCTCTGCTCTTTTCCCTCATCTTCTCCTTCAGTGTCTACAATGCACATCGTCTCCTAAAGAGAGGCAGATCAAGACATTTTCACATAATGAGAACAGAAAAGTAGAGATGTGCATAAGCAATTCCATGAAATAAGTGGAACTGCCAGAATTTAGAAGTCTCTCACCAACTTCCCATGAATTTAAGTGCCTTTAGAGCTTAGACAGCTAATAGTCTTAAAAACTAAAAAGCCAATACATAAAGCCTTCATGTCAAGATTCCTTCAGCTTCCTTCCTTGAATACCTTTGGGATCATGAAATAACAACTCAGACAAAATAATTGGGACAGGACCTAAGTATCACTCATTGATACTCCTCATTTTGCTAATCTAAAGCGGCATGTCCTCAGCTGCTGATTTGTTTATATGTAGGCCACATACATACTTGAGTGAGCAGCATACAGGCTGTAGAGATGGTCAAAGTTTTCTTTCTTTGGAGGCCTCATTCTCCAAATTATATTAATAATTATATTATATTATTAACAAATCACTTTGCCCCCTGCAGAAGAACCATGCCCATTCTTTGATGTGACAAACCTTCCTTTTCCAGGCTAATGCTCTATCAGTCACACTAAAACTTAGGGATTCTCTGAAGGGCCATCCTTCACACATGAAGGGCAAATAGACTTATCACTGGATTCTGGAAAGAAAGGCTTGAATAAAATAGAGGAGTCTTCTGATATCTATTTTAAGCAAAAGAAGGATGTCTTGCCCAACATCACAACCATTACTTCCAAAAACATACACATAATGAGATTCTTCTGACCTCTTATGCTGTTTGCAACAGAGAGCCTGAGAAAAACCAATGGATAAAACTCAAAGTTAGAAATATTCACACCTTCTGAGAAATAAAATCAGTGTTATTTTCCCATCAAGATTGGAATGTGTCTGTAGTCAGCTCCTGAAACCAAGTAATTGCTCTCACTACCAAAACGGAAGAGGAAAGAAAAACAAACCAAAACAAACAAAAACCCTACCTTCAGAATAGCAGTCCAGAAGCTTACAGACACCTCAGAAAAGGAAGGTTTTCCATTTATTTGTGATCATGCCAAAACAGAAAACAAACAACTATTTTTACACTGCTACTTCTGCTGAAAGAAGAGGAATATATTTAGCAATTAAGATTCTGCATGATACTGCTGAGTCAATTCACTAGCTTATAAAACAGAGATAGTCTCTTGACCTGCCTACAGAAAACACAATTTGTTTTGGAAGGGTTTAGTTAGCTTCCCATCTGATCAGATATTGCCACCTGCAGGACATTACAGTTTCTACATACATCACAGATTAAGATAGATGGGCAGTTTTCCAGTTTTGTTCATAATCTGTAAAATACCAACTAAACCTACAACAAAAACAAAAGAAAAAAAATAGTATCACTTCCCCCCTTTGAATCATTTCTCAATAAAAATTATTTAATCACATCAACCCATTTGCTGATAAAACCCTATTCTGACTGATAACATGATAAAGTTCTTTTTCAGCACTTAACTGTAGGTCTTGTCTAAAAAGAAAGAATAAATACTTCATTTGTATTAACAGGTTAAAATTTTTCTAAACACTTGCTCCAGATGAAAGCCTGCCTTTGGTAAAATATAAAAGTAGCATCTCTGACATGTGATTTTCAACTCCAAAACACACTTCACCTAGAACCTTATCACACTTGGCAAAGCTACCTTACCTGACGACTCCTGACTGCTGTCTCTGATCATAATGCACAATTTTTGCCCTGCTATTACCTGCTAAGAAAACAGGTGGAAAAAAGTATTCCATTTAAGCTATTATTTTTATTATGTTCACATTTCCTTTAGTTCCACCTCCTTTATCTTATTATACTTTAGCTTTATGATTTCTCTTTCATTGTCTATCTCAGCTTTCTCAACTGCCTTCAGTTTCTTCTGTCATGATACATTCAGAAATTCTGATAGCATTGAGGTAAAGCTGAAGCCACCGCCTAGCCTGCCTTCCCTTCCACATGCTGTCCAGGCTGGCCTCTTGTTGCTTAGAGCAGAGCAGAGCAGAAAGCTAACTACAGAAGGCCAACCAGACCTTAAAGGACAGCCCAGTCTGTGAGTCAGGAATAAAAACTACACTTGACTACCACAACTATGAAAGCATTTTTCACCATGCACATGACAAATACATACTTAATGATAATTTATTGTGAAAGAAAGGCAAATGTTCCTCTTTTTTTTCCCCTCATTGCCCACTGCTTTATAGTGTATGCTGCCACTTGGCAGATTGGAAAACAAGAAAAATAACTTTAAAAATAAATCCCTTTCTTCAGAATAAGCAAAGATAACTTCAATGAGGTAACTCTTTCTACATCTAGATTCCAGCATCATTGTCAGTAAGGGAATATCCAAACGATATTCTGTCCCTACGTACAGTACTTGACATACGTAGCATCAATAACAATGCCAGGAAATAGTGCTGCCAGTGAAGTAGTGCGTAGTATGTCTGGAATCTGAGAATACACACTTGATTGTGAAGCACAAAGTTCCTTCACAGGCCAACAAACTCATGGACTAGCCCCCCAAAACAAGTCATACTTCCAAGCAGGCAGATAAGAACTACAAACCCAGGATGCAAGTGAACAAAACTGAGCCACAAATCCAACTAACTGAAAAGCTTAAAGCTACAAAACAGTATTTAGTTACAGCTAAAAAAACATCCATGTAACTACTATAAGTTTTGTAATAAGTTGATGAAAGAATCGTGGGTCACTAAGTCTCCTCATTTCCAACTGGGAAACATGCAAGTAGTTTGCAACATAACTCTGTGTTGTATAAAGCCCATTTCAAACATCAAACTGCACTGCCAGTAATATATATAACCCACTATTTGCAGCAAATTGCAAAAATGCTACTAATTTTCATGGGAATGGGGAAGAGACCAGAACTATGCACTGATGGTAATTACAATTCCAGCACTGAGAGAAATTTCAAATAGCAACTTTCCCACAGAGGCTGAATGGAAAAACCAACTCTATGATTAGTAAGAAGCTTTTAGTGTTTTATTATATTAATAACAGATTTCACTCCACTCCTATTAAATAAGCCTGGGACTAAACATTCATGTTTACCTCATTTGCGCACATCACTGTGGCAGTTTCTAACATCAAAATGAAGTTGCAAAAGGACAGTATTCTATTGAAATTATATTTGTTTTTCTTTCTACAGCACAATTACAGCAGCACATGCATGCTTCTATAATTAGAATTACTTTAAAATATTTCCATTACAACACCCAATTTCCAGGGGGAAACTGCACTGCAAAAAAATCCCCCAGGCCAACATGTAATATCATAGAGCTCGCACTGAAAAGTTACTTGTTGGCCATTCGGATATTTTCATAGTCACCACCTAAATAATGCAGCACAACACAAGAATAGTGTAATATATTTATATATATGTATATATATGTGTAGGTATATATATATATGTGTGTGTGTGTGTGTTTGTGTATGAAAAACTTTAAATTAATATTACATAAACATGAGTATAAGGCATATAGCTATATTACTTTGTATAAACATCACATGAACCTCTGTAGCTCTTTAAGGCCACATCATTCAGTGATAATTGTGTTTAAAGAGTAGCTGTTCAATGGAGGACAAAATGATGACAACACACCAGAAGTTGTCAAGCCCAGAAACTGCTCTCCTGAGAACACATCAGGAACTACATATAGCAAGTTTTTCCTTCCTCTGGTTGCCAATATTGTACAAGAGACAAAAGCTTTCCCTTTTTATCTGAATCCTCTGGTCAGCTTTATTTTAATGATTTCACAAATGGAAACATTAAAACAACATACTTTGACTTACCTCCAGGCCTTTCATGCTCTCCATCAGTATGTAAAAGCATTGAAATAGGCATTCCAACATTCTTAGATCTTCCAGCTACAACAACATTTTTTCCAAATGTTTGTATTCCTTATAGGGGAAAAAAAAGCAGCAAACAAAACCAAAAATAATCAAAAAAAAAAGTATTCCGCTATTTCTGTATCCCTAAACCCTTCTTCTCAGTCCCTCAGATATAATTATTTGCTGCTGTGGACTGCTGACTTCAACATGACTTGAAAATCCACAAGGATTAACTTGAAGGATGAATCCACAAAACAACTTTCAGCTTTCACCTTAGAGAAACAAAATTGGTAACTCATTCAGATCATCTGAATCACCATCCAGAGGGACTTAATTTGTTTTTTCTGACCAGAAAGGGAGATAGAAGCTCTTATATCCACCAATTAGAACACATGCATTATACTTACAAAATGACAAGTATGAAATACATATGCATTCTTTTCCTCTTCTAGTACTGAATTAAATGTTCCCATTTTTGTTCTTGTTTCTTCCCTTCCCCCATAAGAATTTATGCATTCCAATCTTCTATTTGATAAACGATCAGGAGGGGATCAGCAATATCACAGAAAGTTCCTTGCAACATTATGAAATGCCGAAAATAGGTTACCAAAGTGTTTCGCCAAGTATTCTATGTGGACTACTGTCTACACTTAATAGCTATGTTACTGGCAAAAGATCTCATCTATTTGGCACCTCCTTTTTATTTAGATTAATCCTTTAAATTCAGTCAGCCCAATACTTTTAGATAACCCATACCTTTTAACTCACACCTAACTATCCTTCATTCATCTTCCAAGATAAAAAGAGTTTCAATACAGTTCAGTTTCTTACCTGTCCTTTTTATCATTTCCCACACGGCAGCAGCAGTGGCAGGTATTATAGAAGGCTGATCAAGACACAGACGTCCGATATTCATAATATGAAATCCATCCACATCCTTTTCAGGTGCAATAGCATTACAAACTGTTCGTTCATCTATGTGATCTAGGAAACACATTGCTTTCAAATTACAGTTCTTTCACTTGTCAGGTGTCATCAATACTATCTGAATCATTACACAGAGAAACACACAGGTTTGGTCTAGCCAGGGTAATTATTAGTATTCATTATGAATAAACTACACTCCCCCTCTAAAGGCAGCAGTTACAACCTCACTTTTTAAAGTCATATACTGAAAATTAAATGATTCAGTTTATGACAGATTCAGCCAAAATATGAGAGGCCAATACTCAGCTGAGAAATATGACTTAGTAACTATAAAAATAAATGTTTAAGCAAGACACTTCAGAGTCACTTCTGCATTGTGGAATTGTTAACTATCAAGTGGTTAAAAAAAATAATCATAGAAGAAAAGTTATTGTGCATGTTACCTGTCTCAGATCACAAAGGATACATGACCTAAGTTTTAAACAAGTGTAAGGAAACCCTCAGCTGAAATAACTTTGCAGGTCTATCTTCCATTTTCCAACAATACAACTGTTTCTAGTAATTTTCTAATCAGTAGGGCCAAAACGTACTTAATCAGAAAACTCTGAGAACGCATAAAACTGTTTGATATTGATGAGCTCGAAACCTTAAGAATGGCTTAAATGACAATAACCTGCACATAATTTATTATTTATATCTATTTGCAATGAACATTTTTCATATGCACTATTGGTATGAGATAGGTCTGCAACCACTTAAAGCTTATACTGAATAAACACTGCTACTGATTATGAAAAAAAAAAAAAAAAGCATTAGCCAGTCCTAGCTCAGCAAAAGTTACAAACCCAAGACAGTCCAGAGGAATAGCTCTATAAAACATCCCCATACTGACCCAGAAAGCAAACTTTTGTTTAATAAATATATTTACCCAGTGGTACCTCAGTCATAATTTTTAACTCATAAAATAGCTTGGGTTAGAAGAGACCTTGAGAGGTCATCTAGTCTAACCCCCCTGAGCAGGGACATTTTAGTCTATTGCATCAATAAAGTCCCAAATCACTTCCAGGATTACACTTCCAGCTTTACTTCCATCCCAGAATTACTGTTTTTTGCAACTTTTATATAATGTTACAATGCTTATTCTAGGCTAGATCCCTAACAGAACTCTGCAATTGTAAGGCAATATATCGCAAAGTCCAATTCAGGGAGCGTAACAGCATATTTTGAAAAGTCAAATAAAGGGAAATGAGTGTTGATGACAAAATTCAGACATTCCCAGTAAAAATATTTTATAGACCTATATTGAATGTCTGAATTTAGTAGTCAACTAGCTCTACTGAAGTATTTTGTGATTTTGCATTAAAAGGAGCTAGTTAATGAAAAGATATTATGCATGTTATAAAACCTAAAATGTGGTAATCTCTTGTTAAAAGATTTTTAATTAAAAAAAAACCCCTAGAGTTAAACCAGACTGTCATGATTTATGATTTAATTCTCCATTTTCTGATGGGAGAAGGTTTCCCTCTGAATCCTAATGAGAAAGGTCTGTGGAATTAAGATGTTAAGTCCATTGATGAAAGAGTCTCTTAGAAGTCAAACTAGCCTAATCCAGATTGAGGGCAACCATAATTTTGTTTTTATGTCAACTTGGGGAATAAAAAAAACAAATAAGAAAGAAATTTGCAGTAACCTATTGAACAGTTTTTGCAGAAGAAAACTTGTTAACCTTAGGCAAGTTGTTTGTTCATCAAACAAAAACTTGGCAGCTATGTTTTTCCTTGTGCCTAGGATAGGACAGAACACTGCTCTGACATAACTCCTCATTGCTGTCTGTCTTCAGCTTCCCAGAAATAGACAGATAGTACATACATTAATGTAAAAGGGAAAGAAATCATGCTTTACATGGATTTCCCCACACACACTCAAAACCGATTTGCAGCATTTCAGAAAAGGGCACACAGTACTGGAAAGAAATGCAGCTGCATAGCTGTATGTGGGAGAAGTAGGCTGACATGGGCCTGAGAAAAGAGGATGTGGACACTTTCCCTTCCTCAGAGACACTTTAAAACACTACCTTGGGCAGGCCACCCACAAACAAACAAACAAAAGCAATTCAAACTGTATAGACAGTTACTATGTTCCTTAATGAGGAGATTTTATTTGCCTCAAGAAATGTATTTTCTTGGTTTGTTTCCACTTGACTGCAGGTAGCCTCATTTCTTTCCAGAAGAACAAAGTCATTTCTTAAGTACGGTACTGTCAGTCTCATAGAACATCCTTAACCTCCTCTCAACTGATAACCATACCTGCTGTGATTCCAAGCTCCTCTCTGCACTCATCTTTCACTTGTTAACCAAACTTGCAAGACGACACCAGGCATCATTTGCCCAGCTACTCTGACATACACACATGTAAACCCTTGTTTACGCAATACACATGTGCCTCTAACCTTGACATACAAAAACTAAAGTCTGATTTTCAAAAGGGGAGACTGATGAAAATAAAAACATAGCACAAAAGCGATTCAAAAACATGCCATATGCATCAAAAAATACAGACACAGAGCAAGAAGGAAGCTGTTCAGCAGCAGCAATGAGCTCCCTGGAATTAACTTTGAGAAGCTAAAATGATAGCAGTGTCTCAGTGTAAGTCAGTTCCATCAAACCAGGCTGCACTTAGGCTGGCACAGACTTTCAGAACAGAAGGATATCATGTTTGTGCTCATGTGTCTCATACTCCTTTGCTGCTTACAACTAAGAAAATTTTGAGGTTTTCATATTCTATCTCAAATAAATACCTAACATTACATAGCTATCTTCCAGGCAATTAAAAAAAAAAGATACACGAAACTCTCTACAAAACTCTACCACATCAGAAGTAATGCACTCAAAAAGGTGCATAGAAAGGAAGTTTTCCTCAGGCAAAGATGACAATCCTCAAAGTTAAGTTGCTCCAGCTCACAAAAGTGAAAGAGAACAAAGCTGTTTTCTGATTCTATTTTTATCCCAATGTTGATCAAAAGCCACACCTGTGTGTGGTTCACTACAAAAAACCTAGAACCCCACATAACAACCTCAACTCTGGAATAAACAGCCTCCACTGATAAAGTTTTCACAACTTCTAGGTTTTGTCTTCTTACATTACAATGCAAATCAAAAGTATTTTGAAAAATGAGCTCACAGCTTTCTGTCTGTGTCTGAAGTTCTTCTGGGAGAAAAAATAATAATTCAGTAATCACTTGTATCTGACATCTATTATGGAAAGAACTTCCTGAACATTTTCAGTTCATGATAACTTGAGTATTTAACTTTACTATAAAGACAATGCAATATTGAAAATGTTCTGCTAATGATTAAATTACTCTAAAGTTTTTACTAAAGCAGGCAAGAGCCAGGCCTCAAACTACAAGTTTTATAGTTCAGAAGGCAGCTAATTCGTCTTCAGGTAGTTCTTGAGATACCAAAGTTCTTGAGAGGGATCTTCAACCAATTACTTTAGTGTACTAGCATCAGACGTTTGAATTGACACAGCTAGAATTATCTTCAGGGTTTTTTTCTTTTCAGAAGTTAAACAGGTTTAAATTCACTAAGTTTCAAGACTTAGGTCTGTTGTTGAACTATGTATTGACAAAGGCAGACAGCTCAAGACCAGACTGTAATGATCTTACATTCTCCTCAAAAAAATACATTTCTGCAAGCAGTACCTAAAAATTTTACCGAGTACCCACACAAGCAAGACAAGTGACACATGACACCTCATTTCTGGGGAACACAACAACGGATTGGGAGTCCAGTGGATGAGTCCGTTTCCTTTGTCTGAAGTATTTAACAAAGATCTCCATCCCTAGGCTGTCAGTGCTCCATCTTTTGCATGAGTTCTTACTACTGAAATGAAAATTTGTTACATTACCTGTTACCCTAATCTGTTCGTAGTGGAAGAGATGTTTGTTCAAAGTAAAGCGATCACATTCCATCAGCTGCCAGAGTTCCTCCATTGCTGTTCAAGATTTCACTCTCCTTACCTGTGTTATACTTCCACCTTGTGGCCAATTTACTTCAGTAAGTGGCCGATTTCAGTTAGCTTTCACATAATACGAAGTTTAACAAACGCTGATGTTTATTAAAAATACAAAGAATCTCTTCCTCTGTAACAGCCAGCACCTGCCCCAATTTTTGCTGTTTCATAAGCACAAAATAAACCTAGCAAGAACTGTCTGAAAGTGAGGACCAAGACTAGGAATAAGAGTGGAAAAACAAAGAGCTTAGCTGGAAACAAAGCATCAACTTCATTATCATCAGAGACACTTATAAACAGTAACCCCTGGAGTCTTAGCTAGTGCTAGAAATCATGCCTGTACATGTCAAAAAGGCAGCTCCTGCCCTTCACAGCATACAGGATAAATGTATGTTAAAAGACAATGTTTGGAAACACAGAGACGGGGGAAACCCAACATGCCAGTCAATTTACTACAATGACTCTAGTAATTGAGGCACCTCCCCACTAGGAAACATATAGTGGTTTAACTAAGTTGACTTACAAAGATTTAGATGAAAACTGCAGGTTTTATCACTGCCAAAATAGCATTTTGTCAGCTACTGCCAAGTGATAGTGAGATTTTATTGTAAATTAGGATAAGGGAAATAACAAACAAGAATAGAGGCTTTTAAGGACCTTAACAGAAAGCTCACCTGGAACATTAGGGTCAGCACAGAAAACATAAACAAATGTTTATAGGCAAAACTTTGAATCACAGGGAAAAAGGCTGCAGCATTGTAGGTTAGATAACATAACTTGGCATGATATAGGAGATGAAAATATGGCAAAGGTCTTGGAGTTCAAGGCAAAACAGTGCCACATGTTAAAAAACAAAATAAAAAAGTGAAATCAACTGGATAAAGTGTGTGTGTGTGTAGGGAAATTCCTCGAGATAGCATTCTGACTTTTATAAAAGAGGCAAGGTTGACAATATGAAATGATTCTCATGATTTAGTTTGCATTTTGGTTTAAAATGAACTGCAGGCTAGCATACAACAAAGATTTTAACATCTCAACTTTCAAGAGCTTCTTATGTCACTAAGATATACTTGCAACCCAAAATTGTCAAACTCTTTCCTTGTAGATTGACTGTACATGAGGATTGGGACAAAAGATGTCACCTACCTGGGAGAGGTAGCTGAACTAACAAACCAGTAACTGTTGAATCCTTGTTCAGTTTTACGGTCATATCTAAGAGTTCTTCCTGAGAAACATCTTTAGGCCTCAGTATGATCTCACTAGAAATGCCTGATAAAAATCAAAAACAGAAGACATATATTAGTATCAGGAAATTTATCTATGGACAGCTTAGCAATTTTGACTA
The DNA here is from genome assembly GCF_003259725.1 of Athene cunicularia. Lineage (NCBI taxonomy): Eukaryota > Metazoa > Chordata > Aves > Strigiformes > Strigidae > Athene > Athene cunicularia. Next base: position 9,755,711 of record NW_020799099.1, on the reverse strand, counting down.
AAAATCTGTCCGATGATTAACAACTGTCTTAAGTAACCATGTAGGACCTGCTAAAAATGATGCTTTTGTTGCCTGATCTTTAATGCTGTATTTCTAGAAGTCAAATACAATCTTACAATGAAACATACAGGAAAAAAATATAAATCTATAGTTGGGCATAGTAGCTCCAAAATTAAACAAGTTTAGAAATATTTGGAAAATAAAAAATGTAACTTTTCTGCAAATGTGTTCTTGAGAATTACGACTAAAACTAAACAGATAAAGCTACATGAGCACTACTGGCATTTTATCTGAGAGCTCTTCTACTTCTGTGTAACAAAACTCATTGTTAGAAAGGAAAATTTTTCAAGTTACTTCACAAGATTGCAGTTTCACTGACAGCAACAAGATTTAAGTTCCCTGTTTAGGCTATGATCCTCTCTCATTTGGAGATGAGATTTTGTAGTGACTGGGCTTTATCCTGGATACTCAGTCACTTAGCTTTACTGTTTGATTTCATTATGTCTGAAATTTTGCCCTTCATATTCAGAACTGTGAAGACTTAGTTTTGGATTGGCTTGCCTGGCTCTACTGTGGACCTAAAGCATTCAACAGGAAAGATATTCCATGAGATACAGCAGATGCACATGAAGATTGACATTATGAAGAAATTATTGACATTATGAAGAAAAGGCTCTTTCTCCATATCTTTCTGTGAAGCCAGTTACTTAATCACTGTTCACATCAATTCTGGGGTAGTGGGATTTGCTACCACAGTTGGAGGTGGGCTGAAAAATTCACATATGAAAGCAGGAATCTAACAGGTACTGAGGAGACAAGCTTTTAAGCAAATATTTCACATTCAAAAATAATCAGAAGTTGCAGAAACAACTACAAACTGATGTATATTCTCTGATTATCGTTATTCACCAAGCCTCTCAAAGCCAGTTAAGACGTTTAACTGTCAAAAAGCTTTCCCAACGTTCTCCTTTAGTTTCCAATTTCTAGCACTAAGGATGCAAACTGTTTCTTAACAACATCTTAAGACACCAAATTGAACTTAAATCTACCAGTGATGTGTCATTAAAGCTACTTCTTTAATTTCATCAGAGAAGGAAGAAAACAGTGCAAAATTAAATTCAGACACAAAGGGGTCCATCTGTCCCCCTTTTTTTAGTTGTTATTTTTAAATAACAGTATCTTGTGCTTACCAAAGGATCATCATGCTATGTACCACATACCTACAGCTGCAGCTGCTTTTATCTTGTTTCTGACATAGATATGACTAGCTGGATTGTCTCCTACTAATATGACAGTGAGATGAGGTCTCTTGTTTCCAGAGGATATCCACGATTCTACATCCCTTTGAACTTCTTTCAAAACTTGTTTAGCAAGCTTTGTCCCTGAGATAATGGTTGCTTCATCACTATAAAGACAAAAAGATACACAATATTTAGGTCTAAAATTTCATCAACAAGATACTTCTAAGTGTGTGTTCTACCACGTTAAATACCTGCAAATCCTTTGATTACTTAATTTGCTAGTATTTCAAACATTTTTTGAAAAACACTACCGTGCTACAAATCCACCTGTGGAAAGAAGTGCTTCCCCACTCTCTTAATTGAAGAACAGGAATGTGCCATCAGTGCATACAGAAGAAGAGCTCACCTGCCACACCCCACCTTCCCAACACGCAACGCCAGCCAGGTTGAATGTATTTATCAACTCCTGTATTTGGGAACAGAACATGAGAATGTTCCTATGTCCTTAAGTTTTTCTGTTTTAAGAGATTTTTACCCACTTCCCTTCCCAAATTTCCTTCAAAGAATCTATTTGGTATGAGATTATTCATACCTCTTTTGTCCAAGGCTAGAGGATACTATTTCCCAGCTTTCATAAGACTTAATTCATATAAGCCAGTGGTGACTAACTCAGGAGCCTAACATGCTTTCTCTGCTTTTGTCCTTTCAATTCCCAGTCCTTCCAGTAACCTCCCTCTGCCCCTCAACCAGCAATACAGCAGACATACATCCTCCTTGGGTGAAGGGCCCACAACCATTGCCCTGCCCATGTAGAAAAGCAAAGGAAAACTGAAAGTCTTGTGCCTTTAACTTGTCCCAGAACTTCTCAGCCCCACTCTTTGTCATTGCTGTGATCACCACCCCAACCAAGGATGTGGAAAATCCCCCCCCCCCGCCCCCCCCCAATAAACAAGAAACCTCCAGCATGTATAACTTTCAGATGCTAAGATGTTAATTCCTCTTCTACCAGAGAAGCAGCCTTTAAATACTGACTTTACTGCTTGGTGGTGGTGCTTAAAGGGGAGAAAGCAGGAAGAGACAGAAAGCTATAGAGCAAGAAACTACATCACTGATCTGGTTTAAAACATGGTATTCCATAAGATTGTAAACCATAACTTTAAGCAGACAAAAGATCAAGTCGCATTTTACTCATTTCAGAAATCTGTGCAGTTTCAATCATTCTTAGAAAATCTTCATGATCAGAGAAGCTGAATGCACAAGGGTGTGGAAAAAGGAAGGTGGGGGAGGGAACAGCAGCAGCGACACCACAACCACACAAGACAGGACAACCACAAGACCACACAAAATCACAGACTATCTATGGTTTTACATAAAGAAATCATCCAAACTTAACCTCTATATCTGACTGATAGATGAAGAAATCCAGTCTACATTTTAGGTTACTGAAGAACTGTTCTATGAGGACCCTGCTACATAGGGAATATAAATGTACCTGAAAATACATTTTTCTGCATTGGAAATAACAGTACCCAACTCTCTGACTTCTACTACTGCTCACCCCCTCCAGAAAAATGAACAACTTGTGAGCAGTAACATGACAACTCCCAAAATGTATTTAAAAATACAAGTTTATTTCAAATAACATGCAAGGTAAACCTTAACAGTGCTCTAGAGGTATGGCGGAATGGAACAGAAGTCAAATTCCTTACTTAATCTTACAAGCCCTACCCCCACCCTTGAATGACATTTTGGTGACAATAATATTAAGGCTTACCCTCTGGTAAAGCTCTTAATGTCACTTACCAACTTCCCATGCTCATCTCACCAGCTAACTGCTCAGAGATGAAGTGCATCTCAACTAACTAGCACTTCCTCAAGTACTATTTCATTCAGATCTTTTAAGTGTCAGCTTTATCTTACCTTGGTTGTTCTTGTTTATGGAGTCTTCTCCATCTTCCTGTCTGTCTGCTCGCTGTGAGCAAGCATAGGTACTCCTCACCTTGTATGTGTCCATGGAACATATTCCACCGCAGCTCAAGCTTTTATCTACACTACCTCCTTCATTATTTGAATCTCTCATCTTCTCAAAGAAACTCTAGGAAGCCCAACATGATACATACAGTTAACAGTGTTTCTTGGCACAATCATGTGATATATCTGTAAAGATGCAGTTAAATAACACCAACTCCCCAGAAGCAAAACTACCAACACAGAGTTAAAGTTACTAGTGGACAAGTTCACTCCTCTCCTAACGAGCACAACTGTGCAGCACTGTAAGAAAAAACATGCTCCTGGTTCATCAGCTGCTAACCAAAGACCGCTGACTCATTACTTGATCTTACTAGTAAGTAAGCCTGAGCAGGAGAGGGTTTCCCCTCTGCAAACATCCTTCACTTCCTTGTCTGAAGTGAAGAGCTTTACATGTATACACACAAACACACACAAAGATTGTAACCCCTGCTCTGAATTGAATAAATTAATTCAACATCACTATCATTTCTAACTGACATACTTTAGCAAGGACTCCAGATGGGTTATAATGACATCTTGTTGGTGTCACTATAACTTAAAAAAAAAATCAATTTTTTTTACAAAATCATAGTGCCTACTATTAAAAAAAAAAAACCACCTTACTCTTCTGAGAACAATTTATCCAGCTGTTTGTCAAGAAAGCAAAGTATTAGAAACATTCTTAGCACATAAAAAATATTAATAACTTGTTTCCTTCACAGAATCATCAAGGCTGGAAAAGACCTTGAAGATCATCTAGTCCACCCACCTAACACTGACAGTTCTCAACTACACAATGTCACCCCAGACTTAGCTGCTTCTCAAATACAAGTTTCTGTACTGTTTGACTTAAATATATATAAAGAAAAATAATTAAGCCAACAGATGTGGTTTTATTCTTTTCCTGTATGGCCTGCTCTGTATGTGCTCATTTTCATAGATGTCTTCCTCTCATCTTCATTATTTATGTTTTAGCTACACAGCCCTTGGCATAAGACAGTTCTTTCCAAGTACTCATTATGCCAAATAAATAATTAATGCTTGCCTGCGTAGCAATACCATATACATTTAAGAATACAAGGACTTAACAATATTTTGGGGCCAAAAATTATTTTCAATCCATATTGAATTTGTATTGCATTTCTATGCTATTCTTACTCTAAATGCTAAATTTTCCTAATCTTTAAGCAAACAACTTTATAAGTGCATGTCTCTTCCTTAAAATCTAGCCACAGACTCACTAAATCTGACCATTCTCACCCCATCAAGCTCAGTCAGTCATCCAAGGATCAAAACCAAAACAAATGAACAGAAAACCAGTGCTAAAAATGCAAAACCATGAACACACACACAAAAGAAAAAACCCCTCACACACATTATAATCTAGGAGAAAATGCATGTAATATATCCTAGGCAGGAGGCACTGTGATAAGGCTCTTCAACACCTGGATCTTTCTGAAGACAACAAACAGTAAGTTCTACAAGCCTCAGTGAAAGTCAATTGTAAAAGACAAAAACTTGCTTGAAAAACAGAAATGTTTCAAGTTAACACCTCTCTGAAAAATTAATACACTGGGGCAGCCGAGGTATAGAAGATCAAAATGATTCCAGGTGAGTTCACATACACGGAAGAAAACAAGCACAATTACATCTTAGCAAGAAGTTATGGGATGGCTCTACTTAAAAAAACCCTCTTTTGACATTCCAACAGCTACATGGATACTTTGAAGAAGTTAAGGAAGGTGTCAATGCCAAAAGTAGTTCTATTTTTTACATTCACAACTTGAAGGTGCTGGGAAGGGAGATGGTAAATGTCATGTACATTTGTGGCAAATGTTTATGAAAGTGACTCCAGGTCTCAAGGAGAATCTCAATGAGGACAAAGTACTGGAAAAAGAAGTCTTTAGGTAAAACTTTCAGCCTTTGCTTTGGAGACTGACTATGACCCATGGAGCAACTGAAATTACCAAATTGTCAGAAAGGAGTGTGAAAGTCCAGCTTTGTATCTTACAGAGTTATAGGTAAAGAGCCTGTCATATTACAGATGCCACTAATGCAAATCTTTTTTGGAAGACAGCTAACAATTTTTATAATGGTTCAGAAACGAGTAATGAGCTATTAAAAAGCACTCCGTGTATCCACTAGGTTAACTATGCATGGAAAATGCCACCACTGTAACCAAGCTGTCAATATTGCTACTCAAAGAACCACCACTTAGGTTGAAATGTTCATTATTTCTTGTATGTCTCCTAGCAGAACTTCTCAAACAGATTTGAAAGCTTATGTCACCTTCATATATAGCAAATAATTTTGCCCTAAATCAGCCAGTACCTAAATTTTTACAAGTCCAAGGCAAAAACCAAGGGTAAATCAAACATTAATTTATTGGGAATATAAAGATTATGTTATTTTACATTATTAGATATTTGAAAATCAGCAGCTACTCCTGCATTACCATTCTGCTGCTTTACTTCATTAAATAATAATCAAAAAAAGAACACTTAATGTTTACACTTAACCGTACACATTTCAGTTACACAAATTGAAACCTCAGCACTTCAACACGTGGTATACAAGTGAAGACTATCTAGAAATGTCCTAAAATGAATTATTTCAGTCTTGATGACAATTAAACTCAGCCGGTCATCATTACAGCAACACAACACACTGTTCTTCCTAGGAAAGATTTTAATAATTATGTTTAATCACCATAATTAATTGTTTTATTCTCAGACCTAGTATTTGGCTATGTCAACTTCTGTTGCTTGAACTTCGCTTGACACATAAAATAAGCAAAGTATGTTATGGTAATTTACCTCTATTTTCTAGGAAGACAGCAGTATTTATTATTTCTCTTAATCACTGTTAGTTTTAGTTCATTTACAATTTCATCTAGATTTTTAAGACAATGGTACAAATTCAATATATCATGGAAACATGTATAATCTATCGTGTAACAGAAGCGTGATTTTAGTTCCAAAGAAACTTCCCCGGGGAAGGAGGAAAACAAAGCAAGAAAAAAAGAAGCCCTAGTAGATTAAAATATGTTTGATTAGGTATTAAGAGAATAAAAGCTTGACACCCTTTGGCAGTAATTCTTTCTGTGCCTGACTACCCTGAACATCCAGAACTAAACCATTTCAACATCATCTGCAAATACATATGCTTGAAGCTTTCCATGTATATCTGTACACAAATGCGTTTAACACTGATGTTTAATACAAGTTGAGTCAGTTTCCCATGATGAAAGTGGTTCAAAGTCATTTGCAAAAACAATAAATCATTCTGGTTTTATGTTAAAATTGGACTGGTTTTCAAAGTGCTGCAAGTCCAATCAGTTGTGGGTTTTTCTGTACCATGTTCTGGGGTATTAACACGTCTACACCTAGAATAACACTTGGGAAAAAAAAAAACCCACACTTTCTGAGATGGTCTAAAACCCGTTTTGCACTCTGTCTTTACTATAAGAAACTACAGAGCTGGAGTAAAATAACATGTGATTTATGTTTTGTTATATTAATAAAATGCATGTTGTTGTGTTTAACAGCATACTCAAACATGAGAAATGTTTAACAATTCAACACATGGGGAATATATCTAAAAGCCAGCAGACACCATATTTATTCAGAGACACTTGCTGAAACTTTAAGACACATGGATGGTAGAACATTAAGAATTTTAAAATATCACCCCAACAGCATATGGAAGAAATTCTTTAAGATGGAAAGAAAAAAAAAAAAAAGTAATCCTAAAAGCACAAACAAACTCCCAGGATCAACATCCCACCCATAACACTGTTCATCTGTTTCTTGAAAAGAACTCTTTGTTTAAATATGATCATATTTAGAAACAGCTGCTGCCAGCACTTCTGGAGAAAAACCCAAATGTCTGTACATTTTTGCTGCACCCAAAACAACAACATGGTATTCTTGTTACTACCTAGGAAGTTACTGAGACTTGTTTAAGTGCCAGTGGCTAAAAAGCAAAAACCATTCCTGGGTTTAAATGTAAATACTAAAAAGGAAACAAAGCAGGTGGCAATGTGTTGTCATTTATCATTCCAAATGGAGAAGTTTCTAGTTCTCCTCCTTCCAAGATTACTCTGACCTTCATGACTCCAGAAATTACCCTCCCAAAAGTAAGAAAACAGTTGCATTAACATCCCCTTTTGTGTAACATAGCTGTTTTATTTTTACAAAGTACAATTCTTCAAGGACCTGCTTTCTGCTACATAGTCACCATCTATTCATACCGCATTTTAAAAGACTCTGGATTTACTCAGCAACCATTAAAACTTTGAGCGTTTCTCTAGGTGTGATACATATGGTGCTGAGAGTTTATCAGGGAAAGATGAAGCAGCATCATATACATACACACCTGCTGCATAAAATATGCAGCTCACCTTCCAATTCTAGCAACCTCCTGAACAACAAATTTAAGTAAAACAAAGGTCACCTTGAAAACATCTGTGACTTCCTGAATTCAATTGTCACTTGTCTTCTATGCATCAACTAGTATTTCATACATGAAATAAATATCAAGAAGAAAATATTAATACAACTCAGTAAATACTATCATATTATTTATTTTGATATTCAGAACTTTGTCAGCAAAAACACCCAGTTAAAAAATTAATTCTCACAGGAGAAAAAGAAGCAAGTTTTACATATATAGCTAAGGAGAAACTTCCAATACCTTGTCATTTTCCTTAGTTGCACTGTAATGCTTTTCCAAGTCTTTACTTGAGAAAGTTGTACACAGTCTTTTCAACAAGAAAATTTTCCACAACTACCAATCATAAAAATGGCAAATATTATAACATGTTGATGCTTCTCAGGTTTAGAATCTAGATGGTTTAAGTCCTGTGATGGAAATATTACACAGGAACCACATGAAAACGTAAAGCATCAGCCGTACAGGAAGGTTACACTGCAGCAAGCTATTCAAGACACTGAAACAAAGTGAATTATTATTTTAAATTTTACAACACTAAAAACTTGACCAGGTCTAATGACAAATTTATTATGTGTTACTATGTCATCCTGTTCTGCTATCATCCTACTCACTCATGGATACTCTTATTCTGAAGCCTAGGTGAGTTTACAACAGAACGATTCACATATTGAATCTTTCTTGTTAGTGCATCCAGTGACTCGCAGGACATTACAGAAACAGAAACAGCAGCAGCTATTTCAGACCAACCTATACACTAAAAGCCCAAAATCATATGGGGCATCACAATGGGATCGTCTCAATCCCACACATACCACATGAAAACCTCTGTAAAATCATTATTGCAGGAGCTTCTACTTTTTGCAGAATGGGAAAAAAACAGTTACTAGCAGCAGAGAACTGAAGTAGGTATGCACTGTTCCAGAAATAAAGCTGTCTGTGCCAAAAACGGCAGAACTGAATCCTCTGTTGTAGAGGATATGCAGAGTATCTGGAAGGTCAGATGCTTATTTCAGTTGTCACAGTAGAGCTTACTAATCTTTTCATGTTTGCAAACACAAAGCAAAGACAATGCTTTCAATGTGGGCTACTTGTGACCTACCGAAATGAGCAAACTTTCAGGTCAGTATTTAAAACGATTCCAGTATAAATAAAAAGCCTGGCAAGCAAGAGCCGAGCCGAAACCCTCCCATCCACACCCAGACAAGCGCTCGCAGTTGCTGTGCCGCAACACCAACACGAGAGTCTCAGCGCAGCCAGCACGTTAAATGAAACACACGGGGTAACAATTGTCAGGAAACCTGTCCTCGCTGCGTTGGAGTGAGTCCTGCTGGCCCTAGGGATCCAGGCCTTCAGCAAACACCAGCAGACCCCTGCCCGCTGCAGTGCTACATGAGACACGGTGTGACCACATGGGCTTTATTTATTTTATTTTTAAAATTGTATGTTTAATTATTTATTTATTCAAGAACAAAGGAGCACCACGGTATGACACCACTGCCTTGCTGAGGGCAGTGAGATGTCATGGGATGGGCCGTCACCATCACATGTCCCTTCATACAGGCAGCAATATTCTTCGGCAAAGATTAAAATACTAGGCATCAGCAAAAATAACCGTAGATGCCAGAAAATTCACATACACGTAGTAATTCTGTGCAAACAAACGTTGAACCGCCCGATTCCTCCGGGAGAGGAGGCCGGGAAGGCCGCACCGCAAGGGCTCCCCCGTTTCAGCGCACCCCTTGACCCCCACCGGACAGCACCGCCGGAGCCGCAGCCCGGTACCCCACCCACCGGCTGGCACAGGCCCCGCGGAGCCCCCCTTCCCCGGGGACAGCTGCCACTCAGCCGGGGTCTGGCGCAGCCACCCCGGAGGCGACGGACGAGGGAG
>NW_020799099.1:9715184-9746067 GCF_003259725.1 Athene cunicularia | reverse complement strand
GTGCCGCCAGGCGCCGTGGCGGCAAGAGCGGGCATGGGCGGGAGAGGCGGATCCGCCGATCGGCAGAGGTGGAAGGGCGGCGGCAGCGCCTCCGGGGAGGGCGCTCCTGTGGGCAGGCCGCCACCCCTGTGATGGCCCGGCGCTGGCAAACCCGCCGCGGTTGTGTGCTGAGAGGACGAGCAGCACAGCCCCTATGCCCTTCTCCCCTGCCCCCGCCAGCCTGCGGGGCTTCGCGGGTGGTGGCAGGAACCTCTGCAGATGATGGTGCAAAAGGCGGCCTTCCTGCGCATCCTGTGGTTCGTATCAACTCCTCTTCCCGCCAAAATGTGCTCTGGGGAAAGCCGACACCGAGTCAGATCTAGGCAGACAAGCATTCTCAGCTGCACTCTCGTGTTTTCCCAGGGGAAGTCTCGTGGACTTTCTTACAACTCACATAAAAGTGATTCCTGTCAAGTTCTATGGCAGATTTTTCACTAAGAAGCGTGGGAAAATCGTTTGTGCAGAGGGAATGAAGAAAACAAAAGGAGATCGGAAACAGCATATACAAAGCATGCCAAAATAATAACGGCAGCCTTACCTGCAATACTGAGCGTACTGACAGCCGGCAAATTCCTTTAGGAATCTGGCAAAGCTTTGAAAAGATGAAACGGATTACCGAGGCTGCCATTTACTACTATTATGGTACTGGCATGTTGTCTACTTAAGAAACATGACTCAGGTGCTTCCACAAACAGTGTGTGTACTGTTTTTCAATGACTTGTCTTCCTAGAATCTGTCTTTCAGTATTATAGACATTATGTAAATTTTCCCCTTTCGGTTGCCATCTCTTATTTTATAAACAGTAGCAACACCAAAATTTACACCCTGTCTAGCATGTACATACTGCATTAATTATAAACTTTTTATAAAGAAGGACACTTACCCAAGTTTCACTGACACAGTTACATACATTCTTACTCCCATGATTATTTTCTCTTACTATCCTATTCCGCAAAAAATGAACACGTGGGGATATAGGAAGCCCTGTGAAAATTTACAGTCCTGAACAGATAAGATCTTTAAGGTAGAACAAAGATCTTCAAATGTTAATCGACTCTATTCAGCTTCTAAAGAACTGAAGATTATGAATATAAATTTAATATTTAAACTTGTTTGTATAAAATCTAGCCATTTTCTGTATGCTATTTTTTAAAAAAAACATCATGTCAGTTGTTCCGTAAGAACAGATGTTCAAATACGGATAGGCTGACAGTTTATGTGGTGGTGGAAAAATTAATTGCAAGTAATCCTAAAAATGGGAGTAAGTTGCTTGAAGGAGGTATATATATATATCACAAAGAACAGGCAAGATACTTAAAGAAGTAAAAGCTGAAAAGGATAACAAAAAAACACGATGGGAAAATGAAAAAATATCAGTAGTCCTAAAAATTTGTTTTACAGAAAAGAGAATTCCACCAAAAGTTTCTTTTTGTCTAGGATGAAAAAGGTGGTCCACTGATGTTTTTTTTATGCAAGGTTTGTATACTTGAGTAGAAAACTTTGAATTGCTGTTGATAAAATTTTCCACAAATGGAACGTCCACCAAATTAGTATACTAGAAAAAACCCAGTTGTATTATACAGGCTTTCAATGAAGTTTGCTATGCAAATTGTGACTGAAGAACTACTTTACTTCAAAAGTACATCAGTTATGTTTAACAAATGTAGGTGAACATATTCTTACAGTCAGTGATGCTGAACACATAAAAAACCCCCACCTTACCCATTATCTTTTATGCAAATTAACCTTTTGTACCAATTGGATTCCTGTTGTTCATACTGATCCCTACAGACAAATAAAACCAGATTTTCAGTAACACGAGGATGAAACCTATTTTCTTGACCTGTTAACTGCTTAGGTTTTAGATCCCATTCGAGTTTGGAAATTAAAATTCACAACTTTTTAGAAAAGCAAAACACCACAACATTTTAAATTAACTTTCACACCAACCAGATTGCCCCATACTGGCAATCTCTGGTTTGACCTTGAACCTACATGTAGTAATGCACATACACAAAAATGCTACCAATATCAGTTGTTCACACCATAATGAAGTACTGCCTAATCATATCACTCCTGAAAAAGATAAATCTGAAAGCTCACCAGTGCTATAATAATATTTATGATTAATAGTTTGCAGAACATAGCCTACAAAAAGTGAACACATTACTATTGTGCAAGATCTGCTGAATACATTATATAGAAAATCTTATGAAAATACTACAGTAATAATTAACAGTATGCATATGATCCACAAAAATGCACTGATGAAATTGGTACAAAGGATAAAGCTGTAAAGATGCAATTTGGTTTTCATAACAGTTAAAGCAGAGTTAGGCATTGACAGCTGTGAAGAAGGTGGGTATTCTTAACATGTTTGAGTCTTTTATAAATGGAGTATTTTTATTTATAAAGGACTAGTTACAAAATACTCTCTTGGGCATTAACAATCCCATCAACTTAAAATTATCTCTTAATAATTATTTGTGTGTGGAGATGAAGTCAAAGATGCTTGTTTGGTAAGAGGTGTTGTTCTCTCACCTTGTGAAAACCTGTATCAGGAAATATTGCTTTCAAAAATTTTTTTAAAATTTCTTTTTATATCCTGGAAGAAAATTATGTCTTTCTGCCCCCTTCTCCACTTTTTTCTTCTTTGTTTTGCCTTCCTAGCTGCTGGAAGGTGTACATTTGTATGAGACAAAAGAGGCTGAGAAGACAGGTGAACTACCTCATATTTTGCAGTCTTAGTTTAAGGAAAGAATTAATCTTAGTTTAGGGAGAAAACTAGTTTGAGAAAAATTGAGTTGAAGAAAAAAACTTGTTACCCTTGTGAAGCTTTGTATTTTAAGAAAATTGATTTGCTGGCCTTTTTTCTTTCTAGCAGTCCCCCACCCTACCTACAGCCTCTGTTTTTAAAGGACACTAGTACTGGTGATGAAGATAGTATTTGGGATGAACACGTTACTTTATTTTAAGAAACTCTGTTCATGATCCCATGATCTGGCACTTTCAGCACCTGCTGCAGAGTCTGCTTTCTACAGCAACAAATTGTGTATAAAACCTGAGCCCTGACAGCAAGATGCTGGGAATTTCTGGAATGTGAGCAAAAGTGAGAGTCACAGCTATTGCTGGAGCTGGAAGATACACAAAAGGGAAAAGATGTGTTACTGATTTCTTTAACAGATACATATCTTGCACCTTGGTCCAGCCTCACTCAACTTTTGTTCCAAAACCCTGGTTCCCAAGGGGGAACAGAAGGCAGGCCAGAACAGTGCTTAAGGCCTGAGGGGTTTTCCTTCATCAGTAAGTTTGGGATTGTGTCTGTGTGTGCATATGTGTTACCATGGACCGTGACTCTCTTAAAGTGCACACTGATGATCCAGACTGTACCTTCACCTTGTGTTTATACAGAAAGTCTGTGACTATATTAGAATAACTATAGAGGCAAGGGTTTGCCTTCCCTGGTTAGCGATGCCATATGGGAAGCAAGCCACCAGGAGGTACTCAGCTCACATGTTACGTCTTGCCTCACACTGATCCTTCCTGCTGCCGTCTTCGGAAATGAACTATTTGGGAAGCCACAGTTCGGTTTGAATGTCATCACGATCATTAGTGATGGCCTTAACTACATCTATTACTGTGTAGTCATTACTCCATTCACCGTAGCTATCAGTTGAAATGGAAAGCACATATTAAATGGTTCTGTAGCAAGTGAAAGAGAACTAGATTCAAGATGGAAATTCATATTTAGGATCTTGAAGAGAAAGATAGACATCAAGGCACAGGCAAACTTAAAAACACTTTTCCTGTGCTTTTCATGCAACTAATAGGAGTCCTTAGGCTACCAGTCAGCACTGTATGTTTAGAAAAATCTTGGCTCAAATATGCAGTTTTAAGGCATGAACTGAAAAAATAAATACCCAGCCAAGTCTATTTTAATGAGAGTTTTTAATCTTAGTTATTTTGGCATCCCTTTCAACTGAAGTCAAGACAGTAAATCAACGCTTTCGGAGCGCTAATGTTTATAGATAGATACATTTCTGATTAATAACTAACATTTATGCTAGTTGCATGTCTGGCATGCTCTTACTCTGAAATGTCTAAGTGAGCACAGTATTGGAAGCACTGATGCAATTTAGGTAGATTGTGGCATTCAGTACCAGTGCATTGTAATTCTATAGAGGCCCTAAATGTTGAACGTGTTTTCTTCTTGGCTTTCTCTAGCACAACTAAATTATATTAAGATTTCCCTTTTCTCTGCACCCTGTCTTACTATTTCACGCTAAAGAACCTTACAGTGGAATCCACAGAAGTGCCTTTTTATGTGAAAAAAGAAAATTCCAGCATTGCTACAGGATTGAATTTGGAGCAAAGTTTCTGGTACTATTTTTAAAAGTAAGTAAAATAGGAATCATTAACCACAGCAATAAACATTTATAATGCTTTTCACAAATATTTTTGGATCCTTTAAATGCACGTTTTCATGGAGAAACAAGGAAATTATTTTGATTTGATTTTAAATGAAACAACAGTTTATGTTATTACAAAATCATTGGTAGACCGTAATAACTATTACTATTACTAATAGTGACAGCTATTCCTAAACAGTAACAAGCTCCAAATTTGGTAATACATTTGCATAAGTATGTAATATTTTGACTTTTTCATTAATTTTCATTACTAGTCAAACAAACAAAGTAGTCTATTTGAATTGCAAGGAATGTAAAATGTGCTGTAAGTTTAAGCAGATTCTACTCAAAGTGCCTCATTTCCCAGTTGAGTTTAGATGAGTTAAATTTGTAGTAGGTCTATTTGCTCTGCCATGACTCTTTTTGAATACTGTGACTCATAGAACTCTGCACATGTGAAAACGAGTTATCTAGTTGGTGCCTGAGCTCTTTGCTATGGGTACACAGCAGGGAACATGGATTTTCAGCCTGGGAAAGCTTCTCTTAAGCTTGATTGACATATCTTAATTGCATTTATATTCTCTCTTAGGTTATTCTACAATAATCATTAAGAATTATAAACAGTGCCGAGAATTTTAGCATATAGTTTAACCACACATTACAAATTATGTCTGATAAAGGGATCTTCCTGTGGATCTTATGTTAAAGCTTATTCTGTTAAAAAAAAGAAAACCACAAACTAGAATTGTTTTTCTGATAACATACATCAGCAAAACATAAAACCAGCATTTTATATTGCTTTTACTTTGGTATGCAGATACAATCAGCACTGCTACTGAAATCAGCAGATGTCTTAAGGAGTTTAAAACAAAGTAAATCCACATTGAAGTTCCCAGCCAACCTATACTAGTTATCTTCATTCTTGTTGCTTGCCAAACTGTTCTTTGGCTGTCTTTGTTTTTGATATCTACTCATGAGATGACTGAAATTTTTTGGTAAAACCCTCATTTATAGACTACCCCAGAAAGTAATTTCTCTCCAGTTCATTCACATAACTGAAAAAAAAGAGGAAATTATATAAAGTCAGCTCACAATTTTCAATATGACTTTCATGTTAAAAATTCAGAAAAGATGTTGTATTGCTAATGTTCTGTGTATGAGACTCTAAGCTCGTGGCATTTTCTTCATTGAAAACATGTATATTGTCCCAAGTCCTCCTGAGTTATTTAGGTTCCAAAATAGCTGTCATCTACATATTACAGTTGCTATTCCCTTATATATCTTCACAATTTCATCATTCTTTTTTGTGGGGAATTAGAGACATAGCAGCAGCATAGCAGCCACTGGTGCAAAGTTCCCATCTCTTCATATCTGGTTTCTTTTTTTTTTTTTTTTTCCAACACAAAATTTCTGTGCAATAGAGAGTTGAAATTCTCTACCTTTTCATTACTGACTTTTTGTTCTGTGTTTTTTATTTCAGGCAAGGACAGATGGTTCCTACCCAAGTTTTCGTTTTGGGGGCGGAAGAGGTGTTTCGTTCTGAGCAAACAGTGGCATTTATGGTTGAGGTGAGCAGCTGATTGAACATTATAAGCAGGGCTGTAAAGGCCTGAAAGTCACCTGGGGAAAAGCTACAAATACCGTGGTGGGCTGGGGCTGCTGAAAGACAGAGAGGTAGGTTTGCATTAGGTTGCTCTGAGCACTCCTTTTTTGGAAGGCACCTTTATGTTCTGATGAGGGTTGGTAAATTGGTATCTAGGGTCTAAGGGATTTGGGTGTGTCACTCTTGGAGAGCCTGTGTGCTGGCAGCTGCCTAGGATCAGCAGAGGAATTACAGAAAAAACACTTAAATGAATCTGTGAAAATGGTAGTTGATCTTGGGCCTTGTTTCTTGGAGAGAAGGGCACTGGACAAAAATTATAAAGAAATGTCTCAAAATGTTCTAGTTTGGTTTAATTGTAGAAAGAAAAAGTGTTCATTTTACATGATAGTGTAGTAGTAAAAATCTAGTTTAAGAAGACCCTTATGATGAGGAGTGCAGTGTTCCTGGAAAGCAGATGATGCTGGTCAAAATGAAAGTGCAGGTAAAAGTTAGGAAAATCTGGTATGTTACATGAACATAGTTTGACAAAGAAAAAAATAGGCCTTTTAAAAGCAAACCCGTGCTGAATGCATTTCTCTGGATCTCAATTTGTTTGCTTTCCTTGTAGTTTTTAAAAACTTCATTAACAAAATTATATTTTCCTTGCTGTGCAAGCTGGACTCTTTGCAACTTTAATTTGGATATAATTACAGATGGAATTTAAAGGTAATATTGAATGAGAAAGATGGGACTAACAAGCTTGTTGAAATAAAAATAATTGCTATGGGGTGTTTAATGTTTATTGTCTGGGTGTTACTGAAACAGTTATTCTGAAAACTGACTGGAAATCAGCACTTTATTGAAAGGTCACTAATATAATAAAAGTTACAGAAGTATATATGGAGAGTATATAGAACTATATATGGAGATATCAACAATCCATTGAAGAGGAGCATCAAATGTAGGTACCAAGTACAGCATCTTAGAAGTGAAGCTGTGCTGCTAGCAGGTAAGAATACAAAGGAAATTCTGGGCAGAGGTGAAAAGTCAAACTTATGATGACATGCAAGTTAGGAATGATAAGGACAAATTTATCTTTAGGATAAATCTCTTAAGTCAGTAGGTGAGCTTTATTTATGATACCAGATGTTTCACATGAAAAACCTGTATGACATTTATTTTTTTTTTGTGCAAAGGTATTTCTACACAGGGCATAAGAACTTGGGGTTTTTTTAGCCTGACTATGGAAACCCCTTGAAATACACTGACAAATGTGTTCAACTACTTTATTCAAATACTACTGGCAAAAAAAAAATCTCCCAAACCCTATAATCATAATAATTGTTGCAAGCTTGGCAAGTGAATTTC
Source organism: Athene cunicularia (assembly GCF_003259725.1). NCBI lineage: Eukaryota > Metazoa > Chordata > Aves > Strigiformes > Strigidae > Athene > Athene cunicularia. The sequence goes on along the minus strand of NW_020799099.1, from coordinate 9,738,669 downwards.
TTAGTGCACTCTTTCTGTGTGGAAGACGATAGTGCCTCCATGGAGCAAGACGCTTGTCTGTGTCTTTGCTGAAGTAGGTGTTCCTCTATTTTTAATGCTAAACGGAGTATACTTTTCAAGATATTCTCCTGGTTACCCACAGAGGTCACTGCAAACAACTAACATGTTATTCAGATGGTAATAGGCATCATCTTTGAGTACCCTTGTAGAGTAAGCAGTTTATAATTTCTCCATGAAAGCATTCCACTTCCACAGTCTGCAGCTATGGAGAACAAAGCAATTTCCTAGACATTTCTCTAAATATCTTCTACATGTGTTCAGTTTGTCAAGTTTATTACAATACAGCACAAAGACTACTATGCTAATTGCTCAAAGCTGCACCTTTACATGGAAACCTTCTTTCCGGTTCACTTTTTATGCTAAGAAAAATAGTTCCAAGGGTTAAATCCAGTTTTAAGTTGCAACAATAGGCTTAATGTGACTGCGTACATTTGACTATCTGTAGTCATCTATGTGAAGCTCTTAGGGTACTGTCAGGCTTAACTTTCTTCATGCTTAGCATTTTAAGAATTTCAAAGAACCAATGACAAAAAGTCCTAAGTCCCATGAGGACCTTTAAAAAATAAGAGGCTTTTCATATGTCTTGTTTTACTAGCATTTCTTGTTGGGCAATATACTTCCATGCTGAAAACTGGGTGGGAGGCAAAAATCCAGAGTTGCGCAAGAAGATGTTTCCATTGCTGTTTTAGTAGATTAACTTGTGTCTGAAGACAAACATGACATAGAACAGGAGGGAAGAATTTTGTAGCAATCTTCACTGATCCACAGTTTTCAGAAATAACATATAGATTAGACATCTCTTCCATGAGATAATTTATGTCTTTCAGCTCTTGAGGGAAGCTGGTAGTTGTCTGTCTTTTGGTCCCAGTCTTTGGTGTGCACTGGGCAATGAGAGTGAAAATTCTGCCTTGGAGACTTGGGATTTTGCAAATATCTGCTGCTTTGATCAAGTGAAGCTGGTTGTAGCTCTTTCTGGAATCCATGCTATTCCCTAGACAGACATATTGCAACAGGACAATGTGCTGACAGTGGTTTCTGAGAGACACCATCCCCTGGAGGAAAACTATTATGTGTACAGATGCACTAAAGTCTGTTGAGTGGTGGCCAGTGTAGGCAGGACTTTCTCAAGGTTGTAGAGAGGGAACAGCCCTTTCAGGTCACCTGTAAATGGCAGGAAGGGAATGGCAGGAGGGAAAGGGAACCCATCTATGAGTGTGTTTTGGCACTGCCAAGGTTGGGGATGGAGGTTGCTTACCTACAGCAATTGCCTAGTGCTAGTGAAGGAGACAGTTTTCCATATACCTTAGTTTGCTCTGTCCTGGTTCATCAGAATGCAGAGTGCTTTGTCATTGCAATGCAGTAAGTCACGACCTATTTATGTGCCTATTTTCCACAAGAGAGATGAGGAGGGTAAGGGATAAATCCAACTTCTCCTAATAGTGGTAGACTGCAGAGTGAAGTACATGTGGCTTTCATAAGAACAGATGAGACTGAAGATCCATCTAGCACAGCTTCCTGTCCTGGACGGTAGCCAAAAACTTATTTCTAAGACAAAACCAGACTGGTCACGTGGCAGTAGTTTCCCAGAATTGCTCCTGTGCTGCCAGTGATTTGTGTTTCATGGACGGCCTGAGCTAGGCAACAGCCTTGGGATTTTTTGCCATATCTCTTCACATTATCTCTGGGAGACTCTTGTAAGCTCCTAATATTTACAACATCCTTTGCTATGACTTAGCTATAAGTTACATGATTAACCACCCGCTTTTGGTTTCCAGCCTGTTTGCTGAGGCATCAACATGCAAGAGATTAAATGTGGGTCACTTAGTGCAGTGGCTTTTCAGTATAGATACCTTCATGCAGCATTGCTCTAAATAGGATGCACTTCCTTCTCCAGTCTCTTAGGAGTGTCACAATGCTCGCCCAGGAGAGCCTTATTTCTCACTCTATTTTATAATGCTGGATTTTGGGCCTTTCTGCCCCTCACATGATAAACCAAGAGGACATTCCCCTCTGGCATGCCCTGTGGAGCCCCTATCATAGTAAATCCATGTGGAAAAAATCAGCTGTATTACACCTCACATACCTTCAAGCAAACCACTCAAGGGCAAAGCAAATGAGAAATAAGTCAATAGCAGGATACACAAAGAGTAGGAGCCTATATTTTATTTTGCAATTGTTTCTGTATTCTATTTGTCATAACCACATAACACCACACAGAAGATATCAGGATTCAGTGGAGTTAGTAATGATGCAACTGGCACTGTCCAGGTAGAGCGCTGGGGCCTGTTCTGTTTCATTATGTCTGTTTAACCTAGGGTGTGTGCAATTGCTGTGACAACCACATCTGCTGGACATTCTGTGTATAAATCAATCCACTTTGGAGTAGACAAATGGGACAGAATAGGGAAGTGACCCTGTTAACATAAAAAAGTCCTCTGATTATGTTTCTGTGCAATAATATTCAAATATTAATATGCTGAGGAAGTGGGTTCTTCCTTTTTACTGCTGAAGTGTTTTCATTTAGTGAAGATGCTGTGAGAGGAGCAGTCCTAAGCAACTCTGCCTGTATATCTCCTCATGCCAGTGTCAGTCACATGTGTTGTATTTGGATTGAGGAAAGCCTGATTTTGAATGAACTATAGAGTAGCCCTTCTAGCTGTTCAGCAGGAGGAACTTGCCTTAATGCTCATCTGGTCCTGATTTTATCTCTGAAATACGTTCAAAATGCAGAGGGCCTGTTAAATTTTAAAGAGTGTTTGTCACTTCAGCCGAGGTTTGAAGTGACATGCCTGAATATTGGCTCTCACATGATTCTTATGACTTTGGAAAGAACTGATGGACAGTCAGCTTTTTCGAAAACATTGGTGTTATTCATAGGGACCCAATTTTGTACTCTAGGATTGTACCTCCGTCCTCACCTCAGTGCTGTAGGTGAAGGGTGAGCAGACAGGGTAATAAAGCTGTGGTTCTGAATACATACTGTCATGGTTTTAGTTTAAATAATGATTTTCTAATCAATAGCAGCCTGTAATCTGATGGTATTATTAGATGCCATTTCATATACAGCTGATGTTGAAATATGTGAACCATACAGACTTAACTACTGTCTGTTTATGAAGAAAGATTTGTGAGCTATGCATAGAACTTAAGCCAGGATACTTTGTCGCTGCTACAAACTTATACCATATGAATGTCAAGGATAAAAATGGTTGTTGAGGCAAAAGTTAGAACATAAGTCATGTTAGCCTGTTCTAAGTTTGAGTCTTGGTGTGAGGTGGAAAACAGAATTATGAAATTTTAATTTTTTTTATTACAATGGATGTTGACAAATTATTTGACTGTATTTGGATATAAGCAGTTATCTGAATCTTTTGCTGTCTGTGGTTACTGACTTGTGTGGGTGGGAATAATCCATCAAATACAGCAGGGAATTTGCTGTGGAGACTGGCTGAACTCCTTAAAGACTATTCCTGCTATACAGGGAAGGAGTTATCTGTACTATTAAGGTAAACCATGTGATCTGGTGCCATTTGTGGGCTTAAATATGAAGTGCTGGGATTTTCGAAACTGAGGCCTAAAAACACTAAGAAATATGACTGGTAATGGTAAATTTGGGGCAAGGTTGCATATTGGTGTAGATTAACTAAACTCAGCAGAATTCATATTCATAAAGGTTAATAAGTGTGCATAAAAAATAAGGAACAGGCACATTTACATGGGTGTGCATTCTCTGTGTGGTTTAAAAAATAGTACTTGTGGAGGGAACTGTTTATAACATGAGACATTTATTTAAATAATTATTTTAAAAACTCTTCTGAGAATGAGTTAGAGACACTGAAATTACCAACCTGATTTGCACAATCTGACCACAGTGGGTGTTTCAAAAAAACATAGGTATCGATCACCTAAACAGTGTTCAGCACCAGCCAGGTATTCTATAACTGGCATGCTTTTCTTGATATTTTAAAACTTGTTTGTTTCATTATCCATGACTTTGACCCTGAACATCTGAGTTCTCTGTTCATTGCATGTCTGTGATACAGGCTTAAACCATTAAGATGCAACAGAAAACTTGAGCTTATTTAGAATAGCTACCCTACAAGCTAGTTAGATGAGAATTCACCATTCAACTGCATTTCTAATTTCCTGAAGGACTGCAGAAAAACAAATGTTCAGGTCACACTGATTCTGCTAATTAAGAATATCAGTAACAGGTGACCTCTGTCCCTAGACACTCATGCAGATGGCCCCAGCTGTGTGATTGTCAGGAAGGGGGGTGGGGTGGGTGCTTGGCTGGCATATCCCTATTAGCTAGAGGGACAGAGCATTGCTGTGCCTGTCCTGGTTCGTACCTCAGCCCTCCAACCTGTGCCAGTCTTCTGGATCTCAGGTTGCAGCTGAGAATGGCATTGCCCAATAGCTCTGCCAGTAGGAGTTATGGCAGCTCTTTTCATCTACCTCGGGTGACACTAGCAGTATTATTTTAAATCAACTTCTTCAGCCTTGCCAACCTTTTGGTAGTGGCACAGCTTTGAATAATGGGCTGTCAAAGCTGCTTGCAAAATCCCTTCAGTTTCTTCTTGAGAAGGCAAGGGCAGACACAACTGCACCATGAGGCAGTTTGAGAAGCATAATTAGTTCAAGCGGCATAAGCCCTAACATGCACAGAAGCTTCTAACTAGAGGGCTTCCAGTAAGGGAGTTAGATGTGCTGGCAGAAAAAAATGCTCCTTGCAGATCTGCATTCTTCGCTGTGGCTTCTCACAGTGCAGCTTTCCAGGGTAACCTTCTAGGGGAATGTAAGCAGTGCAGTGTTGGTGCAGTCATGCTGCAGTGAACCCCTTCATCAAAGATGAAACTTGCCATGACAACACAGGGTTCCTTATCTTACACAGTTTCCAGTATAAAATAAGCTGTCCTGGGAAAAAGAATGCTTTTTAAAAAATCTTCCTTCACATTACAGTTTGAGTTAGCTGTGTTCCTAAATGACTTAATATTTTTTTACCATTCTGAAAACTTAATGTTTGCTGATATGGAAAAAAAAGTCTTTTACCCTTCCTTACACTGTTAAGACCTTAAGATTTTTTTATGCCACTCTTTTAATCTGTTTTAGCAGTATGAAGGAAATCAGTTTGAATTGCAGCTGTATCAGCTGATGTGAATGTCAGGCAAAGGGTTTTAGGCAGCTGTAAAGATAAGAACAACATTACTATTATTTATTCTGCTCTATATGTACTTAGTCAGAAAGGAAATACATTTCTAGTGTCTGAAACCTTGAGATATTTATAATATGGGTTTTTTTACCTGAATTTGAAGCATATGTGCTGTGTCAATAAAGCAGGCTTGTGCATCATTTGTCATGTCCCCAGTTTTGTTCCTGGTTCTGTATATAGTGCGTGTGGTGCCCTGGTCTCAATTGGGAGGGAATAAAAAAAGTAATTTCATTTATTGTTTGTACTTGAGTTCAAAGAATATATTTACAGGTTTTTAGTTTTCCTGGTAGGTTCTCAGGCAGAAGATGATAACTAATTTTCTAAGCTGTTAGCTATTATGTAGAGTTTTAATGAATCTGTTCCTCTTTGAATTGATACTTTTCAAAAGGATTATCTAAATCTTCAGACAGCAGCACTCCAAATGCTGAGCCAACCTAAGATTTTCATAGTGCAGTTAGTAAATACCCTTAAGTTCCACAAAGATGCAAAACTTTGATTTCCACATCTAATACTGCTGTAAAAACATTACTTTTTGAAAGTGATGCTTTGCTTGTCTAGACAGGGAAATGTGAAACCAAACTAGAATGGTGTAACTCGAATAGTAATAATTGTACTGGTATTACAATAGATGTGAACACTGACCTTTGCTTACTTGCAGAGTGGTAAGAATGAACTGGAACAAGTAATTTGTATTTAAGAGTAAGTGCCCTTGTCAAGTTTTACCACCAAATACTACTTGTGTCTTAAATTCATAACCTATGACCTCTCTTAGCCACCTAGATTCTACAGGCTTCCAGTCTGACTTAGACATTTACATTCTTACATCACTTCTGAAAATGGCATTTACTCTAGGAAATGTTTGAGGATGTTTGGAACCTTTTATCTCAAATCACAATTATTTTTCTTCTTCATTCCCTAATCCATCTCTGTGCTAGGTTGTTTTTTTTCTAAGTAAGTTTTTAAAATGTGTCAGCTCTGATACTGTTCATTTCAACCTTTCTCATTGTTCATCTAACCACAGCATTACCACGGGGATATGTGGCAGGGGGGGTAACTTGTACTTTTGGATAAAACAAGTCATCTGTCATTGAAAATATATATGATTGAAACTTTTCATACTTAAAAAGCTTCCAGAATGAGCATGGGGACAATTTTATTTCAAAAATAATTTGTCTAAGAGCACTCCCACAGGAAAAGTAGGATTTAAGGAGTCATGCTGGTTAAGCTTGATCATGATGTGCTACTCAGTTGCTTCCCAGTAGTAAGTTTAAGGTACATAATGCCTTCCTACCATTGCAATATACAATTATTCATGTGCCATGGAAGGAAAATGTTGCTAATAGTTCCGAGATGATGACTAGTAAATGGGGTGTGTCTTTGGAAAAACCCTGAAATGTAAAATTGCTGTTGCAGAGAAGTAGAGAGAAGTGGCATTTTCCATAGTTCAGTAAGCTATTCATAGCAAATACTAATGAGCTCATCCACAGGACAAGTACTGGGTATATGGCAGTCATGAAGCAGCATCATCTGCAGGCTACGTTTACTTGTAGTATGATTCTATTGTCTTCAGTGGAGTGACTTCTGGGTTGAACTTCTCTGTTTAATATTAGTGTAAATATGAAGTTTCAGACTATTTTCTAATGATGCTGGTATAACTTTTCACACCTTGTGACTCAGATATGTAATATGTCAGGTGGGGAGGGACAGAAAGTCATTGGAAAAGTAGGCAAATAATTCAGATCATGGGAAAAATTCCATGAGATTTTAAGGAGTTTGAAATTGCAATCTTTGCCATAGCACACCTACTGAAGAAGACCTCTAGAGAAGTCCTTCTCATTAGCACCATACACCCATCCTTCAAGTGCCCAACTTTCTTTACAGGGTTTGAAAACAGACTGCTAATATAGAAAAGATTGTTCAAACAGCAAAGGCCCATTGCTACTTTGTATGGAAAAGAGTGCTAAGCTACAGTTCTGGTGCAAAAGAAAAATGGCAAGGCTTTGCTATGGTGCAACCCAGATAAAATCCTTCTGCTAGAAAAGCCTGTGTGTCAGAGTAAGGATAAAAATAAATTAGAACAGATGTTTGGTAGAAATGTACATCTTGCTGTGTGCTTTATTGTATTTCTCAATAGGTTTTGTTTTTACCATTCCTCCCTGCTGGATGGTATGAAAAAATCCAGTGGAAGAGTTTTCTCTTCCGTCTAGGCTGAATGAATTGGTAAAGAGCACGTTTGCCTATAAAATTTTCTGATCATATTACCACGATGTTCTATTTTGTTGACAAGAGAAGGCTTTTGTGTCTGTAGGAGAGATTCCTGAATGTGGTAATTTGCTGCTTTAAAGAACTGGGAGGACAATCCTTCAACAGTGTATGGCTTTAGAAGGGAGGAGACCTTGGTCACAGTTCTGGGATATTTATGACTTCAGTTTCCCCATCATTAAGCCAGGAGTGGTAATAGGTAATTACCTCCTGTAGAGCAGATAATCGGTTCCTCACTGAAGAAGGCTCTAACATTAAGAAAAGTCTTTTTTTCTCTCATACATCTATGTGGAACTCCATTGTTGTACTAATGTACTAGCGTGAAATGTGGCCTGCAGTACACAGTGGTTTGAGAGTGTTGTTCCTGAAGTGCATCCTGAGCTTTCTGTCAAAAAAGTACAAAACGCTACTGGACAGTTAAATAACCGAGGTATTTTCACTATGTAAGGAAATATAAAAGTGGCATGATGAAGACTTTCTGGTCCATATACTTATTTCTCCCACATAAAGTAGTTGGTTTAATAAAGGTATTATCATTACAAATAAATCTAATGAAGATATTATCATGACCAAGAATCTTGTCTTGCTGCTCAATGGATATTTGCTCCTTTGTGTCTTAGAATGAAGCACTGGACAGAAGTGGCCATTTCAAACCTCACGGGCTGGTATTCAAAATATCAAAACGGCTAAAAAAAATACGTACATTTCTTTTCTGACTTTGACTCTGCATACTGAAAGGGCTATTATTTAGTGTGCCACAAGCCTCACAGGTGATTTTTTATGAATATACTATTTTCCTTGCAGTGAATCAGTATTTCCCACATAGTTTCCTACATCTGGCATCAGAATGGCACATTTCCTTCAGACATATGATGGCACTGGGTAATAATTTAGAGTGCTAAAACTAATGCTGTAATGAGTCAGGCCAGTGCAGACAGGAGCAGAAATATTCCACACCCTCTAAGGAATCTTTACTATTTTATTATTTTCCAGATTTCCTTTTTGTTTCTTCATCCTTCTTCCTCATCCTTTTAGTCTGGACTTGTCAGCTGCTTTCCCCTTAGGATCAGTTTTTCTCCTAAATCTCCTTTTCAGCTGTTCTAAGAAACAATTCATATCGGCTTTTTCTGTGGAACCTGTATTATCTGAGCTGGGAAGTAACATGTAGCTGGGAAGCAGAGCACCCTGAATTAGAGGCCTCATGTGTAGCCTGTGGAAGGAGGTAAGAAGGCTACAATTAACTTTGTTCGAGTTTTGATCTAAAGACTTACACAAGGGCTTTTAATGCAGAATTACTGGTGCTTTTATTCTCATTAACTGGATCCATTTCAGAATGCTGTCCTGATTCCTTCTCAGATAACTCTCAACCTTTGCAGTGACCACACTAAGCCTCTTGAATGCAGATGTCTCCTAGTGACCACTTACTCCTGTTTTCCATTGAACTTTTTCTCCAGTAATTCATTGAGAAAGAATCATAAAGCAGTTCACCTTATTAAAACCTCAAGATATCCAAAGACAGCACAGATTGCAACAACAATGATGCAGCATCCTGTATATGGCTTTACAAAGCACATTTCAGCTGGTCTGGTCTGAATGTGATCTCACCCTGGTGCTATGCGCTCACTGGCACGCTCCTGCAGCAATGCTTAGTGTGGTGGCCGGTCTTACATAAACTTGGCATTAGGAGCAAGAAGAGTGCTGGGACAAGAAATGCAGAATTCAGACTCCATGGCTACCTTCCTGTAAAGAATTGTGGCAGTACATGAATGGTGCTGTATTTCAGGCTCCTCAATAGCCCTGTTGGCAATGTGGTATAATGTATTTATGCAGGCACCATATAGTGTCTGTGTTAGCAAGGGTCCGAGGAGCTGTGCCTAATTGTTTTCATTCGTCACACCAGTTTACTCAGCATCAATATTATCTCATAATTTGGCCTTGTTTTTTGGTGGTTGCAGCTCAGTGGCAACGTTATAACATTACTCAGAATGTGCAGATGGAAAAGATGCACTGAGATAGTGACTGTCTGACAAGGACAATTTGTTTTGTATTTATCATTGGCTTTTTATAACCCTGGATCAAGAAAATGCTTCACGAGAGGATAAAATTGTGCACATACTCATGTTGAGATGGGCAAAGCTTCTCAGGAAAGATTGAATATAGTGTTGCTACACCATGGTGGAATTCCTAATGATGAGCTATTTTTTATTGCAGCTGCCAATTGATCACCTCAGGAAATCACAGTGATGAAGAATTCTCTTTATTTGATTTGAAAATTCTTACTTGTTGTTTCTGAAAAAGCAAACCAACCAAAACAGAAAATCACCAGCCACTGTGTACTTCTTTAAAAGATTTGTCCTTAGGCAAGATTTTTATTTCCTTCCCCACCCAAGATGGAGAAGAATGTCTTTAAATGTCACTGAAAATATTGCACACAGAGACAAAGCTATTTTTTCAAATCACTTCAAAATTGACTAAAAGATAGGGAAATCTACCTGTGATGCTTCTAGCATCTGAAATTTTTGTGTTTAAAGGGGCTGAACTTTAATTAGGTATCTCCTGTCTGCTACTACTGCAAGCACAAGATAACTGCCTGGCAAAAGTCCTCTTTACTGACTCCCAGGAACAGAGGACAAAGCAACAGACCAACAAGTGCTGAGTCCTCATTCACTGATAGATTAACACTGATAAATGCACATGTTAACAAGAGAAATCATATTAAATTGCATGGCGGTTCCAAGAATACAGAAAACCAATACAAATCAGTGGAAGAAATTTCTGAAAGGGTATGCTTTCTGTAGTTTACTGGACATGTTTAATTCAAGTAGAATTTATGCACCAGTTCTAGCATGGTTCTGATATGCAGTAATGGTGTAATATTTCAAGAATACAGTTACTCTTCCTTGTCATGCTGTGAAGTTTCTAAATCATCCTTCCACAGTGGAAATTATAGTCTCCTTTTTTTTTTTTTTTTTTTTTTTTTTCATGCTGACATTGCTATTCCTGTGGTTAATCTAGGATATGAAATCAGCAGCATGAGGATCAAAGATTGACTCAGCATGCTTTGTGAAACAAACCGCTCTGCTTTATTGCCTCCTTTGTTTCATTTGGTGTATAGGGCAGGTTTCTTCAGCTGCTCACAAAACACAAGCCAGCAGAGGCCTTATTTTATGTCCTGGAAATGCCATGAATTTCAGGGCCTTAGGACAAAAGAGCGTAACAGCTGCGTCACGTCTCATTACAGGTGCATCTAGAACAGTATCTTGACACTCCTAGTGACCAATAAAAAAACAGGAAAGAACAGGAAAAACATATAAAGATACTTTACACTATTAATTTTCCTTTGTATTTATCCAGATGCCAATTTGAAGTTGAGGAACTTCTTGAGCCAAAAGCAGCATCTTTGTGTTCAATGGGCCTTAGGATTTTATTAATTTGTGTCCTCACTGCCTGAACCCTTGGAAGCATTTAATATCCACAAACAGGTAGCAAAGAATCCCACAGTTTAACTGTTGTAAGAACAAATTCCTTCAGTTTTTGCTGAACCTGCCACTTGCTACTGTCATTTTTTGCCCAGTTTTTCTTTTAGATTAGAATCAGTGACCCATCATTCCTTGTTCTCCTTAAGCATGCCATTTACAGCTTAACAGAATTTTGTCATGTTCCCTCTGTCATCTCTTTTCCACTGTAAAAAGACCTATTCTGTTTACTTGTTTATCATCCTATAACTCTTACTATCTTTCCTTTGGATTTTATCTTGTTCTACTGTACAGGTCTTCTTCCCTTCCTCCCATAGCCAGCCAGATCACCTCCCATGTCCTGGGAAACCTGGATACTTGAAAACTATTAGAGTGATTTGGCTTTTGCCTTTTCTCGTTTTTAATACTATGCCTGCCTGATGATAAAAGGGCCATCACTACTGCCTCTGATGAAATCTACTCATGTCTGTACTGTCTACAGTGCAATTAAATTGCCATGAAAGCAGCCATAACAATCTGTGGTTTTAAAATTGGTAATCATTATTTCATGACAAGATCAGTATGTTATCTGAAAGATTATTATTTATGTTTGAGAATGATTATCTGGAATCAAAGAGAACAACTATGAGGGTGATAAGAAGACTGAAGTGATCACATTCTGCAAAGAGATAAAGGGTGTATGCTGTTGAAAAGGGCTATAGGTGCTTTTTACAGAGACAATATTTATGTATTTTCACAGAGACATATAGGAAGGAAAGACATTTATGCAGAGGTACTGCATGGAAAAACGTTGGGAGTGTTGAATTAATTCTGGGCAAAGGTAGACTGGAAGTTAGAAGAACTCTGTGAGTATTTGAGGAGTAATGTTTCTGCAAGAATTTTTGCAATGGCAGATGTGAGGGCAGGAACATTAAATCCTTTTAAGATGGTGCCCCAGAGAGGGGCAGTAACATTTGGCTAGTGGGTGCATTTTTGTTTCCTAGAAATTTGGAGATTGAGTTGCTCTTTCTCTGCATCATATTTATATTGTATTAACCCTTTGTGTCTTCAGTGCAGTCACCATCTTCAGAGACAAAAATTTGAATCTGAGATAGCAATTCAGGGTTTGGTGTAGAGAGCAAACTGCATTTATCAAACATTTTTCATTATCAACTCCTACTGTCATGTGCATATGCACTCCCAATACCAACTCGGTATGAGTGTGCTGTTAGTAAACTGATCAAAACAGCTACCTTATTTCAGTTAAAACTGAGAAAAATATTCTTTTAATCTAAACATTGATAAAAATATCAACAGTTTTTTTCCTAATTAGATGACTAGACTGACATCTTTTTCAATATATTTGGAAGAAAATTATTCTTGCAGTAAATACTTTTTCAGCTATCTGTAAGTGTAAGGTCTTAATGGCAAATCTGGTTTGGTTTGATCTGGTTTATTCTTTCATTTATTAAATAGTCAGGTAGTCTTTAGATGGCCTCTCACGCTACACAGCTGAGACACCATCTCTCAAATGTGTTTGGAGACCTACAGTGTTAGTATTCAATGATGATGTCATGAACCAAAAATGCACCTGTATTCACATGGGAAGCAGGCACTTTTAATTTTGAAAACAAGACAGCATTCAAACATGTTATTTAAAGGGAAAAGGAAAAATGTATTTTAGCAAAACTGTCATTACTGAAAATAAATTTAAAATCTAGTTTATTTTACCTTTGTAAAATCAGAGGTAGCAATTCACAATATTACCTACAGTCTTGTTGTATTTACTGTGAATTTTTATTTACTTTTCAGCCCATGGTGCACTTTGAATAAACCTTAACAATGGTTTGCAGGTGGCAAAACTCTGAGCATGTCTGAAAACATTAAAGATATTTCACATACATCTTCTTCACATTTCGTTTATGGAAAGTTGAATTCATGGCTTCTTAAGCCATTTTTATGGAAGAGTACTTGTGACATTGATAGCTTGGTGACAAAACCAGAATGACTCTGTTTTAGGGTTAGATGTACATTTAATATGCATAAGATCAAACCACCGGTTTTTAAACACTGAAACCCAACAGCATTTGCTTCACTTCATTGACCATATTGCCTCTAAGCAAAGTTTTTATTCATATCAAGAAATTCCTTTTTTAATTTTCTTTTATTTTTTTTTCTTTCAGCAAGAATATCCTTTGGCTAATACTTCTTTACTTTGAAAATCACAGCCCTCTTAAACTAGACAAAACTGTACATTGTCCTTCAGAATGAAGCTTAGAGATGATTTGGTATAACTATCATCTCAGTGAATGCCAAATCCTTGGTGTTGCTAAACCTGTACAGGTGTTTCCAGCTGACCAGTGCAAGGCTAGTGTTTGGTTAGGATATTGTTTTAAATGCTTCAAGCACCATGTAAAATTCTGCCATAAAATATGAGAGACTGCTAGTGTTGTGACAGGCTATCGAGCCCAGCAGTTTCCTTTTGCAGATGAACAGTCTGTGCATGGAGAGCAGTGAGGTTAGAAAAAGCTAGAGTGGAATTATGAATACTCTGACCCTGGAGACACTTAAAGGCTAATGGCATTTCTTTGCAGCTTCCTCTTGCTTGCAGAGATGTCTCTGTTCCCTTTACTGATGCCGTTTCTTGGATGAACTGCGAATTACAGCAGGCACAAAACAATGAGATTAATTTACAAACATTGAAACTAGACAAAAACAGATTCACTTTTAGTGGAAAATAAAATAATTATTTTCTTTTATGTTTTCTTTTTAGTTGAATGTTTGTTTAATTTGCACTAGGGGGAAGTCGCTGTTCTAGAATATTTTTGCCTGTATAGCTATTGTGTGTAATTTATCTCTGAGGAGATGCATCCACCCACAGACCCAAGGAAAGCTTCTCCTAATGATCATCTTGTCTCTCAGGCAGACCCACTGGTACAGGGCAGTGCTAAACATCACTTACGTATTGCTACTAAGACAATTCTCCAGAAAGCCCAAACATTGCCTTTGGCCATGTGGAGCTGAACACAACCCTGAGGAACCCTGGATCCATATACTTGTTTGAAAAGTATGACATGTAACAGTTTGTTTTAAATTACTGAGATATGTCAGGTAAGCCTTGTTTTTGCCTTGTCCAGAGTTCAACTAAATGTAGTCATCCTGTATTCCTAGCCCTGCACTGCTCAAATGGGTCTCAGAGAAACAGTGCTGAAGATTGCACACACGTTGATGTTTATACTTGAGAAAATATGCCCTTTGGTGGAATAATTCCAGTTACTAGGTGATTTGGCAGTTACCTGTTCAGAATCCTGTTGATTATCATCTTCACCCATTTGGCCTGAGGATCTAAACAGATTTGCTGGCTGTTCTTCAGTGTTGCTCTGCAGTGGAATGAACATTTCATTTCAGTTAATATTGACACCTAAGGAAGTCAGAGGAATACACAGACAAAGCTGAGGATTATAAGTTTAAGGGCTGCCAACATTTCAACATTTGTAAGCCATCATTTATCCTGCCTGCTGACTTACATAATTTCCACAACGTTGCAGTGTGGGCCCTTAGGAATGATCTCTACGTTGGCCAGGTGCTTTGGCAACATTAATCCTCTGACAGTCTGAATGCAGTGACACCGCAGTTCCGCTGCCAGCATCATCTCTGTGAGGAAAAGAAAGGGAAGCTTATAATGTCGGCAACTGAACCAATCTAATAATGAAAACATTAATTAGAGAAAGCAGAAGGAATAACAAGTTCATGTCTCAAGGTAGAAATGGATTGCTATTCATGGGTTTAAGGTAGTACATTCACTGAGCAAGAACAGGGCATTTGAGATCTGCAGGCTTTGTACAGGTAACAATTTATAAATTTCCATTACTACTACAGTTATTTTTGCATTGCATGACATCAAGTGCAATGAAAGGCTACTGGAAGTGTGGGTCTTATATCTTATGAGAGGAAGAAAAACGTATCTGAAGAGGCAGACAGCTACTTACTATGAATACAGCCTGGAGGTGAAAGCTGTTTGTGTTAAAATTCTACACTGTTAGACAGTGTGAAAAAGCCACAAAAATATTCAGCTTAGAAGCTTAATCAAGATGCTAGGAAATATGTGGGGACCTCTAAGGGAGCAACTCTGGGTAAGTACTAGGAGCAAGAAATTATGTCACACATTGTACAGCACCCAAGTCCATGGACTGAATTTGCTGTTGCCTGACAGTCCTTTCCGACCCCTGTTACCCTAGTGAAGAAAAAAAAAAAAATGTTATCCCAGCTTGGACCACCAGCAAGGTGATGGAAGTTATTCAAGAGCACCAGCTGTGAAGCCCAGAGCTTTCCCCACTCCACCCACTGCAGACACAGGAATATCTTCCTGATTTCAAGCCAGGTATCACAGGTAAAAAATACACAATCACAACTCTCACATTTGTCCATTTTTCAAACTAAGGCAAGCTGCCTCTTCAGCTTGAAACTCCTGACAGTTGAACTGTGGAATATATTTGAAAGAGGAAATTCAGTACTTTGAGGGCAGTATCAACAAGAAGCAAAGACAAGCTCCAGATAAATGGATGTGGGGCACACTCTTACTGGGAGGAGTAGAGCTGCAGGAGCCGAAATCCCAATCAGTTCATCCATCCTCTCTTACTGTGGGTAGTCTTGACATCCCTTAAGACCAGACAGCAAACCCCTTTACCTCACCCTGTGCTAGTTCTTGTACCTTGATATGATCGTCTACCTATGTCCCTTCTTCACTTATCTTGCACCCAGCTGAATCTGCTGGTGCTTCTCTTGGCTGACCGACACCTCCCTACCTACCTAGCAGAAAGCAGAAACAAATGCACTTAAAAGTCAAGCATTGGGAAGCACAGAGCATCCCAGCAGAGCAACAGCCTCCCATCTGCAGACTCAAGGGAAGAAAATGAGATTCCCAAAGGCTGTGCCAGGGTTTCACTGCAGGTGTGTGTAATGATACAGGTGTCCTGGTAGCCAGTTGTCCAGCCTGGAGGTTGGCCACACCCAGCTCTGTTCTGTCTCAGGAGGGACTGCAGATATGTGTCGTCCCAACATGAAGCCAGGATGCAGTATGACCAAGCATCTACATGGTGCTCAGGCTTGGAAGCATTCCAGACCCCTTGGCATACTTTCTGCCCACAGAATACTTTTTGGACTTTCCCAGCAGAGTTTGGTTTTTTTTAACCCTCCTGCTTCACAGGAAAGAGCTCTCAACAGATGGCTGTTGATTAGAAATACTGATTCAAACTAAGCTGGATATTCCAAGCTTTCATCTCAGGGCCTGTTATCATAAAAGCAGCATGAAAAGTGATAGTGATGCAATATGCCACGCAGTTATTGCAAGCTATCACTTCTGAGGCCCTGGTTGTAGCCTCCTTTTTTTCAGAATATTTAAGATACAAGTCCACCAACAGCAGTGAATTTCCACTAGCAGAATAATAATAGGAGACAAATAGACCCACTCTGACAGTCTATGAATATGTTTTTCTTGACCTGCTACCTCACCTGAAAGACCATGTGAGTATAGAAGTTCACGCACCCTGAAAACATTCTGTTTAGCTAAACCACATTGCAGAAGAATTGTAATACAAAGGAAAAGAAATTGAATTTTCTTACCATTAAAGTTGCTCATAAAAGAGAGAATCAGGAGGGAGATTACAGTCTTGCTTTCCATGACCGCTCTCTGTGCCTTCTTATGGTGAACTGAAAACAAACTGTGCTGTGTCTTCAGACCCACATGGGACTGCTGACAGTTACACTCCAGGATTTGCTGCTTATGCACATGTACATACAGATGGAATTGCTCTTGCTCTTGTCTTTTGCCACAACCAGAACAAGTGGGAAAATCTGAGATAAAACAGCTTGTGCTCAGTTTTGCACCTGAAATTGAGCAGTAAGTTGGAGCCACTCTGCTTGCTGTGATTCCTTCTTAATTCCAAGTAAAATACTAAGAGAAAATAACATACTGGTTAAAGCAATGAGAGAGGTATTAAGCTTCATTGGTATTAATCATCATTTATAGCTCAGCACTTGCTTAATTTTCTCTCAGTGCTGAAATACAAGACAGAATCAGTAATAGAACATTGGCAAAGATCTAGGTAATTGAGTTATTTGGATAGAATGAGGATGTCAGACCATTCTCACATTACAATCTTTCAGAATCTCTTACCTATGCTTATCCACTATCCCACATAAGACCCAGCAAATGCATGGGCTATAATGGGCCAGGGACTCTTCCTGTGGCTGAGGACATGCTTGTCTGTAGGAAAAGAGACTTTAGGTGTACAGACAAGACATGCCCTGCCACATGCTCTTATGTCCAGAAAACAGCTCCTGTCCTCTTGCATTTATTCATACTGTGTAGCAGTTATTAAAAAAACCCAAAGATTTTAAGAAGGTTTGAATTTTCAACACCTCTGAATATTAGATAGTGTTTTAGAAAGCACTTAAAGCTATGCTTTAACTTTGTCATTCCAGGTCCCATTCCTTTTAAAGAGAACTAATAATGTGTGGCTCATGATTTTGTTTAATGAGGATTTGAGTTACTTGTGCAACACCACACACACATAAAAAAAAAGCAGCTGTGGAAATGCTGGGAACAGCCACCATCTCCTCATGCTCCCTTCTATGCCCTTAGCCCTCTTTGGTTTTACTCTGTTCTCAGTCAGGGACAATTTAATTCCTTCTTGCAAGTCCCTTCAGATTTGCAAGCACAAATTATTACACTCTTGCATTTAACCCTATTGAATACATCTCTTTTTTAAGATCTCTTCTTCACAGGTCTTTCTAGACATCTATGCTGAAAGAAAAATTCAGATCTATGCTAAAAAGACAGCATACATTTGCCACACCACTGGTCACTGTCTCCTGGCCTGTGACCAGACATGAACACTGCACACCACTTTGGATCCCAGTCTAGCCTTGCCTTCTCTTGTAATGAATTACTGATGATTTTGATATACCTAAAATATAGTATTCAGAAAGGAATCCTGAAGCTGAGGCACTCAGTTCTATCCAGGGATGGTACGAAACTGGTTTGTGTTGTTACGCAAGTGAGTGGTAGCTCACAAAATGAACAGATATTTGTGGTTTTGGGTGTGTATTTGCATATTGTGAAATTGGTCATTTTGTTAAATTACTAAAGTGTTGGTAATTTTAGAAAATGGCTGAAAAAAAAAGTAAAAATATTAAGTACCTAATTACAATATTCTGAATTATTAACTCAGAAGAATAAGTAAGGAGGTTTTTTCTAAAGTATGTATTTAGAAAAGCATTTGCTTTCAAAAACAGTAAAGCTTGCCACTCTACAGTTTTAAGGGTTTTTTTACAGCTGAGGTTATTTCAGAAAACAATGGAAGACTTCAGCATTTTTGTGAAGTGAGTAGCTCACAGTAGAGAAGTATCACTGGTTACTGCAAGGACTGGGTATCTATATATATGTCTTTCTGAAAAGTTGCTGACATCTCCTGGAAAATAACCTTTCAGTTTTCGTCCATATGTTAATTTGCATAGTTTGACTTCAGTCCTTTATAAATAACGTGGAGGTAACGTGTTTTTGCATTTTCAGCAGCTGTCAACTGCAGGGCTACTCTGTCGTATCTGAACACTTCTGTAACATTGTAATACTTGCAGTTTAGTAATCAGTGGAGGAACCTGCACCTCCTGGTTGGATATCCACAGCCCAATGGGCTTATTACGACCACCTGAAAATTTATACTCTCAATCTTATCCATAAAGGAGAACACCTGGGGTGCAAGGCAAGGCATAAATTCTGGGACTGGCAAGGGACTTGTGCTCTGAGACTGGTAGAGGAGCATCCTGTGAAATTCCTCAGTGAAGAGGAAAAACCTCTGCAAATCCAACAAAACTGGTCTTTAGGCTTATAGTGACAAACAGCATCAATGGGATGGTCAGGAGGGATAGATCTGTGGTTCAGCATAGTAATGAGGTGCACTGGAAATGTAAACTGTGTTGGTCCTGTCTTGGAAAGAGGCTTCCATTTCTGTGGTAGAGTTAGGATGACCAATAAAGAGCTGGATGTTAGAGGTAGAATGGAAGGAGAGTGTGAAGGAGAAGCCAAGTGCAGCTCTGGTTCTGCAGCCCAACATGGTGTGACTAGAGGTGAGACAGAGGAGGGTTGAGGTCATTTGTCATTGTGCTTCCTTTTTGGGAACTTTTTACTCTGCTTGCAGAAGTGGGAAATCCAGTAGACTTGCTTCAGCATCTGGGTGAGCCTCATCAGAAACCGTCTAGAGCAGTGAGGTCTCATCATTTGGTGGTGTAACAGGTGACACTGTTTTTCTATGTCTGGAGTAAAGCTGACATCACTTGTGTGGAAGAAGCGGGTTGGCTAGCATATGTCCAGCTGCAGAGCTTTGGTAGCCAGACATGTTGCATATATGTGGGTTTGAAAATGACCTCCATGAATTCCTGAAGGGTGTTTTAAACCAGGAGGTGCTAGGCCATTAGAGTGGCAGGAAAAAGGGAGTCGGGCTCCTGTTTTTCTTTGTCAACTACTGCCTAAAATACAATTTCTTAGAACTATCACTATATAGAAGAAGAAGATAGCAAAGATAGTCTTCTGTCCCTTCATGCTGGTAACCTGAAGTTGTGCAGTATCAAACAGGGCTCCAGTCAGGGCACAGCTTTCTGTGGAGATCCTGACTGTGAAAAGATTACCCCACTGAGAGTCATTCAAGATCTTTTGAAGATTTTCTAAAAGGTAACAACTCTGTAATTTCTACTATCAGATAAGAATATTCACATGAGAATTTGTTGTGGCAGTTTTAGATGAGGGCAAGGTCACATCGCTGATCACCAGCATTGAGTGGGACCCTGCAGACCTCTCTATTACCAGGAGATGCCTAGATTTATCCTGCACTTGAGGGGCATGTGCCATACAGTGCAGGCCTGATGACCAAACTGCCTGTGCAGCGCAGCACGAGCCTGTGCCTGCTCCGTTACCTGGTTTAGGTGGGTCACTGACTCCTCGATGCAAAGGTGTCTGTCAGGATCACTACAAGGGGGACCTCTGCCTTAGGTGCCAAATGGCACAGGGACCAAAACCCATATGAAACAGAACTCACATGGAGAGGAAAAAGAGCAAAGTTTCTCTTTTTCTCACTAATAAAAATGGAAATATAGTCTAAAAGAGGGCAAAAGGTAGAAAAATGCAAAGAGGAAACAGTCTATTAGCGTAAGCTTTGAGAAGGAAAATGTTCTTGGAGAACACAGTAAATAATCACTTCAACTCACTTAGCAATGTGGAATATGGGGGAGAACTTCAAACATTTTTGTCTGACAAATAGTATCGCAGTCATTTGGAAGCTGCTGGTTTTCCTTACACAGATTTCACCATCTGACTGAACCTGTAACGCTAATCATACCTTCAGCTTCTAGGTGGTTCACATTATGACCCAGTGGAATAGCCAGTTGGGTATAGAATATCTATCATTTGAGTCATTTTGTGATTTCATAATATGCAGTTGATCTAAGTAGATGTGTGCATGTGTGTATATATATATAGTTTTAACATTTAATCCATCCTTTGATAGACATTTATTTAATTATACGTACATATGTAAGTAAACCCTCCAGTTCCCTGTTGTTTTTGGCATGTAGCTTTGTACAGCTTACATTCTCCCCTAATTTCTTCTCTCTTTAATGTTTGCAAAGTTGCATAATTGGATTGTTTTTCTCAGATGCAGGACATCTTTCTAGCCCTTTACTACTCTAAATTTCTGCTCTCATCTGATGGATAAGTCAGGCAAAATAAATTATTTCCCTGCAAAAGTTTTTAATATAGTAACACATTTTCCCTTCAAAAGCAACAATAGGAGGATGGTTTCACTAAAAAGAAGTAATTTCTCCTTTTCTGAGTGATGTAACACTTTCTCATAACCACAACACCCTAAATATTGGACTTCAACATTTTGGCATTACAAAGAGAAAAGCTATTTTATCCATCATGAAGTTTTCAAGATTCAGTAAAATTTTTCTTTATGTCCACGACTCAGAAAAGTAACATCCAGTTACTTGCTAGGTAAAGAGGAAGAAATAAGGAACATATGAATTCATATGAATTTGCTTTCCAATTATTTCATTCAAATAGAAGCTAGACTTATGAGGATGAGCCACTTTTCTTTGGGTGTCACAGGAGAACACTATGAATTTTAGTTGTGTCAACAAGGCCAGGATATGGTTTTATCTTCAGATAAGGTTTTATTGAACTTCATGAGCAAATAGCAATTGATTTTTCTGTCACAAAATAGGCACTATATACCTAGTCATTGAAGATATTGAAGAAGAATCCAGAGGTGGAGTTTCTTTGCTTTAAAAGATGTCAGGGCTCATTGTTACAGCTGGGACCCAAACAATTTATTTTCCTGGAAACTGTTGTTGTAAACTTCATGTTTTCTTACCACAGCAGACACTGTTGCTCCCTCCCATCCAGCAAAAAGTGTTTTAACTTTGAACACAGCCCCACTTTTAAATTAAACCAGAATACAGGTTCTTGCAGATTGCAGGGGCATACTTGTATTCAATACCTGCATCCTGCGATTAATCTCTCTTCACACTGGCAGCTCCAAGTGAAGGGTTTAAAAAATGTGTCTCTGAATCTAAAAGCACGTTTGCTCAGTACAGAATGTCCCTGACACTTCAGACAGAGATGGACTGCAGGTGTGCTCGGGAAGCCCTGTGCATGCACAGAGGTTACTTCTTCCCGGCCTCCTAGCTAGCCAGATGGGCACAGGTACGCAGCTCTATCTTAACATGGAATTCACAGAAAACTCAGCATATTTTTCAACAACAAAATATTTTTATTGCATTATATTTCATTACATTATCATGAGAAATCCACCTTTTTACATAAATACATTTTTTCCAAAGCAGAGTAAGAAAAATTACTTATTCTATATGAATTATGACTATGTCATACGAGTAGACATAAAATATCTAAGCCTCTTCAGAATATTTACTGTTCCTTTATCTTGTGTATAAATACAAAATAATTAAATGTAAACTCATTTAAAAACAAACCAACCAACCCCAGCATTATCTTGTTAGAAACCAAAACAATCTCAGCATGAAATTCCACAATTTTATGAAAATTCTTAAACTGTCATAAGTATTGAATAAAGTGAGACTTCAGGGGCAAGTTTTCTGTAATTTCATTGCACAGTATCTTGTCCAAAAAGATTTATCAAAACGTTCTGAGCCCAAGGCTCATTTAGACACCTGAAGCAGCAGACTTGAGTATGGCAGCACAGCCCTGTGCTTGCTTTAACCAGTTTTTGTTCCCATGTAATCCTGAATGGGCACTAAAATGCTAACTGCACTCAAATTTAGCAATCTTGTTATTCCTAATGGAAGGATTACTCACTATCCTCAACACTATCCACTCAAACCTCTGTATATCAGACTACCTGCAGACACTTGCACAACGGTCGCCACAATGGACCCATCTTATTTTTGGATATTAATGCTATTTGTAAGAACTTGTTGGCAAATAGTATTTGGAAAGAAGGAGCTTGCACAAAGGTGGGGCTATTCAAATTTTGAGAACGGCAGTAAGGTTGCTGAGAGGTGCCTAGCAAAGCTTATGCTGTCTTATCAACCAATTCAATCACTTTAGCTCAGTCAATAAATACGTACATAGCAATAGGCAATAGTAGGTATGAGGGGAGGGGAGACTCTCAGAGGGATTGAACATTGAAAAGCTGGTCTACAAACTCATCAAAACTGGGAGTTCGGCTATTCTCTTCTTCCAGCATCCACTTCCCAGTATCTTCTGTCAAACACAGGTAGCTTCATTTGGAGATGTTTCTTCCCTCAGAGCTGGTTATGTGAACTGCAATAGGCAGAATTCAAACTATAAAGCCAGTCAGGGAATCCTTTCTTAAGTCTTCTTGCATGCCCCTGCTAGTAAGTCCCACAGACTTATCTTCTGGAAAAGATGCCTGATGGTGATGGTGGAGCACACTGGCCCGATCCTGCCGTTAGATTTGCATTTAATCAGGCATTTGCTGTGGATACTCTGCCTGACCCACAGGATTTTCTTTCCCAACAAAGAAGCCACTACCTGGGCAAATTTGTGGCATAACTAAGCAGATTTTCCCATAGAAACCAATGGCAGAATGTAGCTTGTTACTCCGGTGACACCCATACTGGTTTCAAAGCAGCCAAAAGCTAAACTCGGCCACTAAAATGGCTCGCGTTAGCCTCGGCTGCTGCGCGGGGCACGTCCTCATTCCCCCATGGAGAGCAGGCGCGGCCCCGGCGGTACCTGTTGATGATCCTGGTGACGAGGAGCTTGACCCAGGGCGCGGAGGGGCTCAGGCAGACCGTCTGGCCCTGCTTCGTCGTGGCTCTGTGGGGCGAGGGAGGGGCTGAGCCCGGGGCCGGGGCCGAGCCCGGGGCCGGGGCCGGGGCCGGGCACTTACATGACCTCGGGCACGGCGCAGTGCGGCCCCTCGGCGACGAGCTCCAC
>NW_020799099.1:9704597-9715134 GCF_003259725.1 Athene cunicularia | reverse complement strand
CCAGGAGGAGGAGGAGGAAGAGGAGGGGGAGGCGGAGGTGCGGGCTCATGGCTGGTGCTGGTGGCGGAGGTGCAGCGGCAGCCGGCTGTGGGTCCCCTGGTCCGCCGGTGCTTTTATCCCCCGCCGGCAGCTGTCGGACAGGAGAAACGTGATTCACACGCCGTCGCGCATCTTTCTCTCCTCCCTTGCACATCCTCGGGCGGCTGCTGCTCGTCCTCTTACGTGCCGCTGACCCACCCCGTCGGCCCGGCCCGGCCCGGCAGCCTGCAGGGTGCATGTACGGGCTGCGGGGTCGGTTCCGCGCCCCGGCCAGTCTCCCGGCCCCGCTGCTTCTGGCCAGAGGTGAGCATTCAGCCGACTCCATTCACCAGGAGCCCAACAAGTGCCAGAGAGCCAGCAGTGGGAACGCGCACAGGGACGGACTGTCGTTTAGACACCAGAATTTGGAGGTTAAATTCAGCCCAGACCAAGTTTTCTTCAGGTTTGTAAACCTGAAAGATGCTAGTGGAAACAGACATAAAGTCTTTCGCATCTAGGGATGAGTTCACATTTAACATTAGCACCTGGGTTTCTCTACCAAGGACACAGTAATTGCACTGTGGATTTAGTTGTTAGCTGAAAAGCAAAGAGCCCTGACTGTTATGCAGAGCAGTGAGTGATAGGGGCCCTGTGCAGCTCGCTGGAAAGATGTCAAGGCTTGAAGTCTGCCAGAGGATCCAGGGATGCCTCTGAGCAGCAGATGCAGTCCAGAGGTGCCACAACCATCCCACCCTTTCTTCCCAGTTTTTGGAGATCATGCTCTGCTTTATTTCAGTCCTCCAGCTTTTCTTTGGATTGCTGTTGTTCTTTCTGGGACAGTGAAGAGTGATTAAAAATTTTGCCCTAAAATCTTTACAAAGATGTAGTAATTGTGTTCATTTTTTTCTCCTTGGTCTGGGAAGCAAAAGAACCAATTTGATAATAGGCTATGAACACCTCATTCATTATAACTCAGTAAAGGGGAGATGACAACACAGACTGATTTATTAGTACAGTGTCTGCAATCTTGTAATCTCTCTGCTTAATTTCAAAATATTCCCAGGAAGAGGGAAGCTGAGAACAGAGATAACTTTGTATTCATAATTAGTCTGTCAGGTATTTCCCTGTACTCTGACCAATTTGACTGCCTCGCCATTAATGAGCTGACTTTTCTCCTCTTGGACCTGGGTGTGAACTCACCAATTTGGGCATTGCCAATGCAGTCTCTGTGGCTCTAGGCCCACCAGACCTGTAAACCTTGGGGCACTTGGCTGTGGGAGACATCGGCCTGTCAGCCTCACACAGCCTCTGAAAAGCAGCTAGGCTTTGATGAGAAACAGGCCTTGGGAGAAAGATAAGAAACTGTTGAGTTGTGCCGAGGTGGCAGGGGAAAACAATGGACAGCTGCAACACTGAACTGTAGAAAAGTCCTGAACTGTGAGAAGTTACCGCTGCCTGAACAACAGTGCGTCAACAAGAAGGTGATTGGTCAGCACAGCACGTGTTAGAGTGGTCTTATGCTGATAGGAGAAAAGGTAGATAGCTGTCTAATTGCAGATTTACTAATTATGAAGAACTTTAACCATGGCATAAGTATGTACTCTTGGCAAAAATAAATGGCTTTGCTTGTTATAACTCTCAAAGAGTTGTGCAGGTCCAGTATCCTCTCACAACACTTGACTATTTCTTGCTTTTGCCATGCTGCAGGAATTATGGAAGTGCTAAAGTAACCAGGAAGGGAAGATCTCAGAGCAGTGGAGATTTGTATTTATCTCCAAAGTGACTGTTTCTCATTGTACTTGGTCTGCCAAAGGGCAGGGAACAAATACCTAATTCCTGCCCATCTGTAATTCCTTCTGCCTTGCTCATGAGTTTTCTGAAAGAACTATAGGTTCTAGCTCAATTGGTAAGTGCCAGCTGTCAAATGCTAGCCTGAATACTAGTCCTTGCTCCACAACACCAAAACTCAGCTACAGCCCTGCCTATTATTATGAAATTTCCTTACAAGGTGTCAAGGGAAAAATGGCATTTTGAGAATCCTATTTCTCCAATAACAAAAAAATTCAAAGTAGAACCTGCAGTGATATGTTAGGTGTGCCAGATGCAAAGGTATAAAGACAGGGACTACCTTTAAAATGTAAGGAATGCAGTCTCTGTGAACCATTTTCTGTTTTTTTTCTCCTCCACCCCCCTGCCCCCTGTATAAACTAATGTTTCCTGGCTTGTGGCTGTTTATGAGATAGAGCATTACGTGCTGGCTTTTGTTTATTTGGGAAAAAACTTGCTATGCTATCAGTTTGTTTTTCTTTTTGTGGCAATGTTCTGTGCAAACAGGCTTTCTGCTTTGGAAAGCACCAGCTCAATAGCAGCCTGGTTCTGAATGCAGTCACCTTGGGTTTCAAGGTAAAGACTGAACTTGTTGCGTGAAGTCCTCATCAAGCTGATGTCAATGGCAATGTAGATGAAGCCGGCTTTTCATTGCTGACTTTGGTTGTCATTTTAAATAGACTGGGTATAGAAGAACAATTGGGGCTGACCATCATTTTACCCCTTTTCTGAGCAATTCATGGAGGGCAGCAGTAGCTGAGCTCTTAGAATATTGCTATGGATGGTACGTTAAGGTCCCATCTCATGGAGAAAAAGCATTTCTCTGTTAGGGAGTGGCCAATGCCTTGTGTTACATAGAAATCTGCACGAACAGAGCATATTTCGTTAGAGTAACTACAGTTTTATCCAAGTCTCTCAGCAAGAATTTATGTCCAGGAATAGGCTGAGCTGAGTGAAATATATAGCAATAACAATGATTACATTAGTTTGGCAGTTAAACATGCAAATGATAAGACAGCAGTGATGAACTCCACATACAGTGAGAAACTCCTCAGTGGGTCTTCTGTCCTGTGGGTTTCAAACTGTCAACTCCAGCAATAGAATCTTAAATTACGTCACTTTCCTCTGCCTTCTCAAACATCTGGAAAGCTGCTTCCTATTCTTTCTTGTCTCCAGTGGGAGATTTCATATCAAATAGTTGAGGGCCTTAAAAAAACCCAAGCTACCTTCAAGTAAAGCTATGCTTCTTGTGAACTGGAAAAAATTCCACCTTTTTGGTAGAACAGTTATATACAAAATCCAGAGAATAGGTAGGTGTATGTGGGATTTGGAACTTAATCTGTTAGGGACTGATAAAATCAAATGGACAATGTACCCATGTTCTCCTGGACCTAGCACCACCTCCCTGTGCTGATACAGCTTTTCAGAGCAATCTGTTTCATTATTCTTCAACTAGGAAAAATTAATTCACATACATTAATTTGCCACTGACTGGTCTTGATGTGAATTATAACATGATTCAGCATTAATTCAGCAGATAAGATGTTAAGGTATACTGCTTTTAAAGGGAGATCTGAGCGCTAAGCAGCTCATAACAATGAAATAATGATGTGTCAGGGAAGCAGAAACTCACTAAGGAAAGAGGTGAAGAATCTCTGAGATTACTTCACCATGCCAAAAGGAAATACTCTTCAATCAGCAAATGTGGCTTGTTGACAAATGTGTAACATCTGCAGTGCTTATGAAGAAAATTATTTGCTTGGTCATTTTCCTGTGATGTAAGTAAATGTTTGTTTGACGTTCACAAGAACATTTATTGATGGGTTAGGATGTCTTCATTCTCTGACATATCGAACTCCTCAACAGCTGGCCTGACCTTTAGTCCAGGCTACAGTTTGGGGAAAGTCTTGTGCAAATACCCACCCTACCAACAGAGCAAGAGGAAACTTGAGATGTACAAAGATTTGAAAAAATGTCTCACGTGCCCAGGGCATTGCTCAGTCACTTCCCTTTAAGCTCTGCTAGGCTAACCCTATACATCTGGCTCCATCAGGGTACACTCAAACCGGTATTATGAGGACCATGTTTTAGAAAAAAAGGTAATAAGAGGTCAGAAACAAGAACACCTTATGCTGTTTGCGTTGGTGCTCAGAATATCATGCAACTATTCCTTTGTATTGGAGCCAATACTATAATCTTTAATGAAGGCTGTGACTAGAAGGCAGCTGAAATTATGTGATACACACTGTCACTTTTAGATAGATTCTCAACAAAATTAAGAGGAAAATGATTAGGATCACCCAAAGGAATCCTCTTTCAAGGATTATGCCCTGGGCAATTAGCTCAATTTTGCAAACAGGATCAGCCCAACCTCCTGGCCAAACTTTTCCAGCTACAGGGAGATTTCCCTCCCTTTTCTAATTGAAACAATCAGTTGGTCACACCTGGTCATTAGTCACTGGTGAGACATAAGAGAGGCTGACTGGTCCACTGCCAGTTAGCATGATGAAAGGCCATAAGTAGATATGCTCTCCTCTTGCACTGGTGCCTCCTGGAAGTAGGGATAAGAAAGGGAGGCAGGTCAGATAATTTTCTTATGCTAGTCAGCATGAATCAAGGAAGCCTGAGGAGAAGAAGTAACTTCAAAAGCATTTATCTGTGATGAGGTTAGTGTGTCAAGAGGCCTATGTGATGATAGAAAGAGAACAAGAATGCATGTTGTAACTTAGGGAAAATGTGCAATCTGCACAGCTCATCCTGCCGCTCTGCATGGACGAACGATATTTTTAGGAGACTGAAGGAAGGCCCAGTAACACTAACCTCTCCTTGACACTGACATGGTAGACCTGACCATTGCTCCCACTAGGTGAGGGTTATTGCAATGGATCATTAAGGTGTTTTGAGCAAACACATAGCAGAACTGATGAAACTGGGTTTCAATGGACTTGAGTTTGACAGTTGGATTCTCAGATGTCTAATGAAGTACAGAATCCAACCAAGGAATTTCCTTCAATTAAGGCACTTATGTCTTTTTCTCCCTCTGCCTTAGATTCTCTAGCATGTTATGAAAGTGTGTTATGTGTTTACTCTACAGTCCTCAGTGTCAGCACAATGGCATTTTCTACAGCTACCCATAGACTTTCAGAAAACATCTAGAAAGTGTCTATCTTTGATCCTAATACTTTGAAAATGGCCACCACTCAAGAGTTGCCAGGGGGACAGAGGGATACAGAATAATCAAGGCAGCTTCATCACATAATAAACTATTTACAAAGAATACCAGCCTAGATGCTTCCAAACAGATGTGGAACTAGATTTCACTGTTCCGCTCCCAGGCAGTCATCCAAATAATCGTATTTGCAAAACAGCTGTGCAGACAGAAAATCCTCATGTTATCTGTGGTGGCTCCAGAGATGTAGCTGGGGTAGCGTGAAAAGGACAGTCAGCCATTCCAGACCTGTTTAAATATGTGTGTACTGAGGAGATCATAGAATTCTAGAACAGTTTGGGTTGGAAGGGACCTTAAAGATAATCTAGTTTCAACCTTGCTGCCACAGGCAGGGACACTTTCCACTAGACCAGGTTGCTCAAAGTGCCGTCCAACCTGGCCTTGAACACTGCCAGGGAGGGGGCAGCCATGACCTCTCAGGGCAACCTGTGCCAGTGTCTCACCACTTGCACAGTGAAAAATTTCTTCCTTATATCTAATTTAATAATACCCTCTTTCAGTTTAAAACCATTACCCCTCATCCTCTCCCTACACTCCCCGATAAGGAGTCCGTCCCCATCTTTCCTTCAGGCCCCCTTTAAGTACTGGAAGGCCACTATAAGGTCTTCCCAGAGCCTTCTCTTCTCCAGTCTGAACAACCCCAACTCTCACTCTGTTCTCATAAGGGAGGTGTTCCAGCCCCCAGATCATCTTTGTGGCCTTTTCTGGACCTGCTCAATCAGGTCTATGCCTTTTTCTGTTGGGGGCCCCAGAGCTGGGGGGTCTCATGAGAGTGGAGTAGATGGGGAGAATCCCCTCCCTTGACCTGCTGGCCACACTTCTCTTGATGCAGCCCAGGATACGGTTGGCTTTCTGGGCTGTGAGCACACATTGCTGGCTCATAGTCACTTTTCCATCCACCAGTACTCCTAAGTCTTTCTCCACAGGGCTGCTCTCAGTGCACTCATGGCCCAGCCTGTATTTGTTCTGGAATTGCCCTGACCCATGTGCAGGACCTTGCACTTGACCTTGTTGAACTTCATGATGTTTGCACAGGCCCACCTCTCCAGCCTGTCCAGGTGCCTCTGGATGGCATATCCCTTCCCTGCAGCATGTCAACCACACCACACAGCTTGGTGTCACTGGCAAACTTGCTGAGGGTGCGCTCAATTCCACTGTCCATGTTTCCAGCAAAGATGTTAAACAACTCTGGTCCCAACACAAACCCTTGAGGAACACCAAATGTCACTGCTCTCCACTTGGACATTGAACCATTGACTGTAATTCTCTGAGTGTGACCATCCAACCAATTCCTTATCCACTGAGTGGTCCATCTGTCAAATCCATGTCTCTCCAATTTAGAGACAAGGATGCCATGCAGGACCAGTGTCAAAAGCTTTGCATGAGTCCAGGTAGATGGGAAGGGGGTGTGGAGGTGGGAAGACAAACACTCAGATGAGGACAAAAGTGCTTAAATCCTGCTGCCACTCTCAAAGTGAGTTGAGAATCACTGTCAAGTTTGTGCTTTCCCTCAGTTTGTTCTTCACAGGCTCTTTTGGGCACCTAGAAGTGCCCCACTAGCCAGAGGATTCCAGGCATCACAGCTGGATGAGCGATGTGCTGAGACAGCCACATCTCCTCTTTGCTCCATCAAACAGCTTTGGAAATCTGCCCACTTTGCATCTCTGTTGCAAACTTTCCGATGTCCTGCCTTTTTTGACTGATGTAAGTATGAGGAAGGGAGGAGTGTGCCTTCCTTCCCTATTGCAGCAGCAATATTTGCTTGGAGCAATGGCCTTGAAGCCAGATTTGTGTTAAGGCAGTGTGTGTGTGCCCCAAACAGGGACAGAAGCCTCAGTCCTAGGCACTGTGCAAGTGCAGACCAAAGGGGTCATTATTCCTCAAAAAGGGCTTCCACAGCTGAGTCACAACAACCCTTATGAATTGGGAAAGTCAATGTCAGGTGTTGCAGGCAGCAAACACTGTAGCACATCTGCATGGCTCCGATTGCACATCTGCAGGGTGGATTCATTACTGGAACAACTAGACAATTTGCAAAGCAAGTTCTTTAGGCACTTTAAATTCCACGTTCCCAACTTCCCTTTTATTAAGGAGAACATCCAGCCTGGTCATGTTTTTTTTACAGAAGCTGGGATTTAACTTTATGAAGCCATCACAAATGTCAGAATGACCAGTATTTACTTAGGAGAGAGTTTGCCTGGTGAAAAAATTAGCAGCAGGCTAATCAGGGCTGAAATAGGTAGTATTATCCTTGCTTTACCTACAGTCTCCTGCCTCCTGTTATGTTTTCATGAAGAATGTGTTAGAAAAATGCATCGTGAAAATAGTGCTGCTCCTTTGCAGTAGGCAAAATGACAGAAGCATGTCAGCAGACAGAAAAAAGAACCTCTTAGGCTTGAGAAATCTGAGACAATCACACAACTTCATATTTAAACTAGCATTGATCTGAAATTGGTGGTGAAGTTACACTGCCTGACCTCCATGCCATCCAGAATGCAGTTTACTGGCTTCATTCAACCTAAACCAGCTCAGAGTCGGTCCCTGCCCTTGGCCTCCAAGGGGTCTGCCAAAAGGTCGGGGATTCTTCTCAGCCTCTCCAAGTGGCAGCACTAGCTCATTTCAAGCACAGCAAGAGCATGGAAGGGTATAACATTTTCTTGTAACGTTGATAAGAAAAGGCCTAATGGTCCATTTGGCCATATGAAACCTGTCCTTTTCCTCAGTTCAACACTAGAAATTGGCACAAATATTTAGGGGATGTGTGGGAAAGTTGTTTCATTGCTCCACATGCTGTTGTCTCTAGCCCAGTTTTCAACTTCTAGGTGACTGCGGTGAAGTGGAAAGGAGGAAAATAGAGCCCTGGTGCTTTTCACATCCGTTTCCCAACTAATTTAATTTCCCTGCAAACAGGACCAAATTAAAGAGGCTCTGTCCTGCTCTCAGTCCAGAAAGCCCATTAAGGCTAAGGAATGCTGAGGACTGTAGTTTTGAAATGGTGAACATGTATCGATAGGCACAGCTTATACAAGCCATTAACTAAAATGACAAGATTTGATGTTGTAAGATCTGTCTTATATGTTAACACAAGGAAACAGACACCAGGCAAGTGTATTTAAATATTTATTTTTTAGAAAGCAAAACGATGTACATGACGGGAAAATTTCTTAATTAGGAAACATATATAGTAATTAAAACATTAGAAAAAAATCTTCCATTTGATTTACAGGAACTTATTACAGTTATTCTGGATGTATGATGATAACTCTGCATAATAATTATGCATATATAACTATGAGGGTTTCCTCAGCATTTTGGAAAAAGAGTAGATGAATAAAAATCATACGGTCTCACAATGATGACATTTAACTATTAGTATTTAAAAGTGGTTTAGATCCCCCTTCTGCTGAATAGAAGCATGAAGAGCAGAGGAAACTGCATATACACAATTCCAAAAGGAATTTGGACTAGAATAAATAAACATCAACAGAACAGCATGTTCACTTACTTGTAACTTTATATGAATTATGACATTATGCCATACAAAAAAAAGACATCACATGTCTAAGGTTACAAGGAGCAAAACCCACCAGCTCCCTCCAACTGCAAAGGCAGAAGGTAAGCAGTGCTGTGTGCACTAGGACTTCTGGCAGCAGAAGGGAACTGGCTGCTGCTGGTGAACATGCATTGCTGAGCTAACCTTTGGCTCTGGCCCAGCTGGCTGCATGGCTTTCCCACAGTAGCCGGGAAAGTTTTTTTCCAGGCACATAGTATACGATGTGCAAAACAAAACAAAACAAAGATGTGTTTTGGGAGGCAGCAGTTCCCTTCTCTACTCAGATCTGCCATATAAAATAAATGTTTCTATGTGAGTTGTTACTCAAGACCTTACAAAGGTGTGTAGCATGGAAACATACTTCATGCTGATGCTGGAGCCCAGGCAGATATTTTTCCTGTGAAAGGACTCAGGATATTCCCTGTGTCTTATCTCCCGCACAACACCCCAAAAGCAAGGTTTTAAAGGCAGCAAGTTAGTACGGCACTTAGAACTGTGCTTTTCAATATCCAAATGAAGGATACATTTTACATAATATTTGCAATATTTAGATAAACGCAATCAGCTACCATTACGTTAAATAGTGTCCTCAATAAATAGTCTGAGTTCAAACGCAGCGTGTTTCAAGAGAAGAAAGCCCCGAAGCCACAAGCTCAGTTGTCATCTCCCCTCCGGCGAGCGGCTGTCCCCCGTCAGTTTTTCTGTGTGGAGCTGAAAGCCAAAAGCCAAGAAACGGAGATCAGCACCGCCCGCCAGCCCCTGCGAGCCCTCCGCTCGCTCGGAAGCGGGTGCGGGGGACGCGAAACGGGCTCCCCCTCGCTTTAGCGGGGATCTCTGCGGGGGCCGCAGCCGGGGCCGCCCCGCTCCCTCCCGGGTCACCCCGCGGCGGCGGCGGGCGGAGCGGGGCCCCGGCCCCGGCGGTAGGTAAGATGTAGCGTGTGAATCAGTCCTAGCAAGAGCTTAATTGAGTTTACCTAGTGGTACACAGAGACTCTTATTCCTGAGCTTTGCAGATCAGATATGGCCACCAGATTAGTCTCTTGGGAGATCAGCCCTGTGGGAAGATTGTATGGCGTAAGCAAATGGCAATTGCCCCATGTAATCAGGAAATATCTAGTGACTAATTTGCACCCCTTTCCAATTGCAGTTTGGTAATGACATCTTTGGAAGCTGTTGGCTTGTAGATTGGTCTTGAAAGGAAATTACATGATCAAGACTCTCTGTCCTGCTCTGTCATTCCCCCCACCTTCCAATGTTATCCTTCCAGTAAAGTTTCTATCATTTGGCCAGCTTCAGAAAGACTTGACAAAGGTCTATCAAGGGATACCAGCCAAGTTAGTGAAAATCTGTGGGGATTCGATGTTGGATGGAGGGAGAGGGAGTGCCAGACCAGCACTGCCATGGCGGGAAAATCTGCAGCATAAGCTGTGCTCTTTCCACCTTGCCACTGGCCAATCCAGATGTTCCTGCTTGCAGCCAGTCCAGAGCTTGGAGTTAGCTACGTCCTGTGCTCTCTCATGTCCAGCTGTTTAGGTACAATTACAACACGAAAAACTCTGGGTTGAGGAAATGTGGGGTGGCTTATCTGGCCTTGGGAAGAAGTGAAGAGGTTACAAGAGAAGGAGCTGTGGATTGTAGTCTTCTAGAGGACATAGGGATTGTGTGGGAATCCAGAGGGTTTTATATTGAGTAGCCTGGAAGAAGCATACATCTTTGGATCTGGGCCTGTTACCTTCCTGTGAGTTATATGCTATATCTCTTCTTTTTTTTAGTTGAAAACTAATTAATTATTTTTAGTGAAAATGAATTCTCCACTAATGTGTATATGAAATATACATGCATAAAGCTGATGCATCATTTAACTTGGGCTTCCATCTTCAAGATAGAACTTTGTAGCAGAGGTGCTCTTC
>NW_020799099.1:9681764-9704547 GCF_003259725.1 Athene cunicularia | reverse complement strand
CGGCGGGGTGCCCCCGGCTCGGCCCGCCGGGCCAGCCCGCAGCCGCTTACCGCGGCAGGGACCGGCGGCCAGGAGGAGGAGGAGGAAGAGGAGGGGGAGGCGGAGGTGCGGGCTCATGGCTGGTGCTGGTGGCGGAGGTGCAGCGGCAGCCGGCTGTGGGTCCCCTGGTCCGCCGGTGCTTTTATCCCCCGCCGGCAGCTGTCGGGGAATTTCCCGGGCGCGGAGCGGGGCCCTGGGGGCTGGCTGGGCTCCCCACCTCCTCTGCCTCGGGCCAGGTGGGGCGGCCCCCTCGGCCCGTCCCACCGCCGGGTGTCCGGTGCTGAACGAGCCGTACAGGGAGAGAAGGGGGCTGCGCCCTCCCCGAGAGGCTCCCGGCACTGCGGCTCTTCCAGGTGAGGGAGGGGGAAGCACGGCACTGCACAGTCCCCAGGACAGCTCAGGGGCTGCTTGGGACCTCGAGGAGACTCACCCCGTTCTCTGGAAGGAGCTCAGGCTCTTTTGTGGGGCATCTCGGTTTGCTTTCAGTGAGTCTCGGTGCAGGGTGCTGAGCCGAAGGACGGTTTGGGCTGTGGAGCTGGTCTTGCTGGCTAGCCCCCTGCAACTGTGCACTTTCATCTGGTGGGGATTGCTCTCCTGGGCACCCCTTTCTTCACTGCCATTTGAAAACTGCCTATCTGGTTTTCCTGCAACTCGGAGACACTCAAATTTCCATACCTACACTCCACTAATATAAGCCTTCTACTCCACTCCTCTGCTCAGATAGGTCACTCTGTCCTTGTGACTGTCAAATCATTTTGCTAACTTTTGTTTTAAAACAGCAAAAGAGCAGTTTTCTGGGAGCTTTTAAAGAAAAAATGGATTCAGTTTTCCTGAGCTTTATTTACACATAGGTTTAGTTCAATTATGAACAAAGCATTTTCTTTTGTAATTAGTTTTGGTATGAAATATGATTTGCACACCTTTTTATGGCCGATCCTCCTCTCTTCCACAGGTACTTGTGAACATGAGTGGAGTTCAGCAAATCACTGGGACAGGGTGCCAAGTGTTGCCCAAACAACTCAAGTGCCTTGTGTATCCCTAAAGCTTCTAGGTCAGTTTTTTTTTTTTTTGTACCACATACCACATGTTGCTTTGGTTTATGACCTGTTTATGTCTATGCAGAAATTTATGATTTGCAAGTGTGTTCTTAGATCTCCTTTCCCCCTGCAACTTTCTAATCTTTATTAATAAATATTTCTTTGCTGTAGAATATACATCTGAAACCTAAGAGCTAATGCAAAATCAGGTAGAACCAGTCAGTTTTCAGTTAATCGTTCCTGGTTTGTGAAGAAGAGATCAGCTCCTGAATCATTATTAGAATGACCTGGAACCAAGGATGTTATAGTGACTGTTTTGAACTGGCTTGACTTGATTTTCTGGGGAAAATTGACATTGTTTCCTTATAAGAAGACGTCAGCACAGAGGTTGCTTTTTGCAACTAAATATGTAGATTATATTTACTTCTTTTTAGAGACAAGCCAAGTAATCATTGTATTATAAAAATACAATGTATTTTTAATGTATGTATACAATGTATAAAAATATGTATTAACAGGAGAGAGCAGGAATTAAATGTAGGTAAAACTATACTGACAGGGATACCAAGATGGGAAAGAAAGTAAGGTGATTTTTGAAATTACAAGGTTCACAGTACAGTAATCCCATTAGAAGATTTACTGTGTGAAACCAAAACCAAGTCAGGACTCAGAACAGGTAAGATGTAGCGTGTGAATCAGTCCTAGCAAGAGCTTAATTGAGTTTACCTAGTGGTACACAGAGACTCTTATTCCTGAGCTTTGCAGATCAGATATGGCCACCAGATTAGTCTCTTGGGAGATCAGCCCTGTGGGAAGATTGTATGGCGTAAGCAAATGGCAATTGCCCCATGTAATCAGGAAATATCTAGTGACTAATTTGCACCCCTTTCCAATTGCAGTTTGGTAATGACATCTTTGGAAGCTGTTGGCTTGTAGATTGGTCTTGAAAGGAAATTACATGATCAAGACTCTCTGTCCTGCTCTGTCATTCCCCCCACCTTCCAATGTTATCCTTCCAGTAAAGTTTCTATCATTTGGCCAGCTTCAGAAAGACTTGACAAAGGTCTATCAAGGGATACCAGCCAAGTTAGTGAAAATCTGTGGGGATTCGATGTTGGATGGAGGGAGAGGGAGTGCCAGACCAGCACTGCCATGGCGGGAAAATCTGCAGCATAAGCTGTGCTCTTTCCACCTTGCCACTGGCCAATCCAGATGTTCCTGCTTGCAGCCAGTCCAGAGCTTGGAGTTAGCTACGTCCTGTGCTCTCTCATGTCCAGCTGTTTAGGTACAATTACAACACGAAAAACTCTGGGTTGAGGAAATGTGGGGTGGCTTATCTGGCCTTGGGAAGAAGTGAAGAGGTTACAAGAGAAGGAGCTGTGGATTGTAGTCTTCTAGAGGACATAGGGATTGTGTGGGAATCCAGAGGGTTTTATATTGAGTAGCCTGGAAGAAGCATACATCTTTGGATCTGGGCCTGTTACCTTCCTGTGAGTTATATGCTATATCTCTTCTTTTTTTTAGTTGAAAACTAATTAATTATTTTTAGTGAAAATGAATTCTCCACTAATGTGTATATGAAATATACATGCATAAAGCTGATGCATCATTTAACTTGGGCTTCCATCTTCAAGATAGAACTTTGTAGCAGAGGTGCTCTTCTGGGCTCTGTTTTTGCAGCCTGACTCCCCCTTCTAATAGTAGTAATAGTAGTAGTAGACCCCAGTAAGTAGTGTTCTGTTGTTGAAACCAGTAGAGCGGCAACCAAAGAGGTTGAAGCCAGGGAGAGGCAGGGGCATGCTTTCCTTGAAAACTAGAGAGATTCCTTAAGAAAACCACAAGAAACACAGCTGTTAAGAATGGACAATTGCCCACAGGTGCTTAGGGGCAACCCACTAAGCAGAAAAGTTAGAAACCTTCCATGGGATCCCTTAAGATCCCTTGAGATTGTAGGGATAGAGATTGATCCATTCCCTCTAGGCTATAGCACCACAAGCATTGCACTGTGAGTTCCCAGTATGGCTGCCCATGTTCTTTGCAGGACAACACTAATGAATGCAGTTTTTATTTGCATATGTACATTACTATGTTGATAAGAACACACTTGAGTGACCTTAATCTATGGGAATCAGGTGCTCTATTACAGCCTCATAGCCCTCTGTGTGTCCATACTTAGTTTTCTCCCTCACAAGCTGAATAGCAAAACTGAGGCGTAAGGCTGTATTACCTGGAAGAAGAATTTTCCCAGCTGTAGCAAACTGAGGCAATAAACAGTTAGGATGATGCACAGATAATCCAGTGCAGGACACTGAAACCATCATTAGCAGATCCAGCTCTGAATAAACATGGAGAGCAGATCTGTTCACTCATACACAGTCAGATTATGTGTTGTTCTTGGGCAGTACACATGAGTAAGGACAGTTTACGTGACAGTGCTTGGTTTTATGCTTGGATGACTGTTCACAATATCTGAACTGTCAGACTCATTCCACAGTGGTTACTGCTGAGGAAATTCCAGAAGTCTCCTGGGGTCTGAAATATGAGGCTATTTTGGACACAGGGCAGCAATGTGTGAAACTCAGCAGTCACCTCTCCAGCAGAGGCATGTGCTGAGATGAGCAGTAGTCAGAAAAGAAGTAGTAAACATGCTGAGATGCAGTAGGCATTACAGAGCTTGATCCTGTGAGTCAGTACTCACGCAAACAGGCCTGGCACAAGGGAAATGGATATCTCTGGGAGTATTTTGGAAGGCAAGACCATCTGCCTGAGCAAGGCTTTGTACCAGCAGACTTCCAGATCACCTCTAGCCACCTTCTATGTGAATGGGTGTTGGCTCTCTTCAGTCCAGGCGACAACAGCAACAAGGCTGAGCTGTAGATGAACTCACCTGGATTCTACCCTTTCCTCTGGCCCTCCTCACTGCCTTTGGCACATTTCCTTTTGAAAGTAAGAGAAAGACAGGGAGCAGATAGCATCACATCAGCCAGAATTTAGAATGCTGAGCTCTTCCTTGCCTGCTGTTATATCTCTTTCGTTATAGATAAGTCTGTCATGCATTGGCTGCAGGTGGTACAGATGTACTTCAGTTAAATTTAAATTAGTTATCATGAGTGATGGCATCAGTATAGCTGTGACAAAACTAACTAGAGTGTTTGTCTTGGCCTCGTTCAAGTTACCGTTCAAGTTACCCACTTTGCTCAGGTTATTTGGTAGGAGCTGCTGTGTGAAGATACTTTGAAATCCCTCAGTGTCTTTAGCGTGGGCCTCAGAGTTACTGGAGCATAGAAAGCTGGCCCAGCTTAGGCAGACCCTAAGGAAATGCATACAAAGAATTACTAGCCACACGACTTAATCTTCTTTATGTTATCCAGTTGTTAATTCATTAAATGCAGGAAGTGATTCTGTTGCTTGGTTGCAGGCTTTGGCTGCTTGTCTTTCCACAGCAGGTATTTGGCTTGGCATCTGTAGTGACAGCATGCATTCACTGGCGGCAGGCCCAGAAAAGCTAAAAGACAGTTAAACAAGACAATGTCTCTTTCGTTTCAACAAGTGAGGACTTTTCCTAACTGCACAAAAATGACTTTGGAGGATATATCCCAGATGCAAGTCTCAGGTCAACTTCTTAACATCACCTAGAAACAGTTTAACATGGGCAGTCTCTGAAGGGGCAGGGGTTTTTCCTAACAAGTCAGGTGTTTCCTCCAGTGCTTTGATTAGGAATGAATTATCTTCTGATTTATAAGAGAGAGATAGAAAAACATCAAGTCACTACTACCTACTAGTGAGTGTCTACAGTCAGAGGGTATATAATGCTGATATCTCCTCTTATCTTTATAATTGTTACCTTTTTTCTGTACTAAAACTATGTTTCATAGTATTTCCTAGCTATGATAGGGTGCTATCCCCTAGCACCTTTGACTCCTCATGGAGATCCAGCTCTGTCATAAGGTACAAACTTACAACCATCTCTGCTCTTGGAGAGCTGACCAGTGGCTTTTCAATCTCTGGGAAGATTTGCTGGAGGTTATAGACATGTTTCAATATCATGCTACAATTTTGTGCAAAATATGGTTTCTATCTATCAGATGTTTTATTTCCTTGAATTTCTTTATGTGTTTCTCTAGTTTCAAGTCCTTTTTCCCTTATAAATAGTATCTGAATATGTAAGAAACATGTGTCCCATTGTTCAACTTGTGTCATGAAGGATCTCCATTCAGTTTTGTCCACTGCATCATGGCTCACATCACATGCTATTGTGCACTCATTTCTTTAGTACCTTCTGAGATGTTAAGATTTGCATTTAAAATGATGACCTATAGCAAATGACAGTCAGTATTTTCTTAACTGTTTTCCTAGATCTTCATCTGATTTTAACATTTGGGAGTCCTCAGGTCCATCTTTTTCTCCCTCAACAGAGTTAGAGGTTCTCCTTCAGCTGTGCTCACTGGTGACAATAAGAGCATGAAGAAACACAATGTGAATAGCTGCAAAGGAATGTGTTTGTATTACTCAAGCATTACCTTAGCAAATATAAGGGGTTGGCTTTGACATTAGTTCATTTGGTAATCATTTCTCAGTTTTTCAGTTTCAAGTGCCAACTTACCTTTTCTGAGATAGTTAATGGGATTGTAGTTACTGCCACGCTGTGACCTTACTTTGTGTGACTCCTGGATATACAACAATTTTAAAAGAGCACATAAATTGACTAGCTGGTGGTGAACTGACTGATTCTGGTATTTTATACCTAATATATATATATAAAGGTAAAAGAGGCTTCCTTTTGAGGACAAGAGCAAATTGTCCAAACAATTTGGTTTTGCCCTTACTGAGGGGAAGAACCCCCAGGCTTTTTAGGGGCAGGTGTGATCCTCTATAAAGATTACAACTGGGTGACTCCTTCCACCCCCACAGGTGAAAACTCGGTTGAAAAGCTTTTGAGGTCATCACAACTCCTGGAAGGTATAAAGAGCTCTTCTTGGCCTTACCAGCAGTTGAAAATGCTCTGTATCTTATGAACTTCCTACAGGTTTTTGCCCTTGGATCTGTAAAAACTTCAGGAATAACTCTTTATTTAGAAGGTGGAGTGGGTCTCTTGCTGTGGGTTCTTCAGTCCAGCTTGTCTGCCAGAAGCAGGCAGGTTTTCTGATTATTAGGAACAGATCTTGGTTCTATGATTTGCATGTTAATTCAGGTATAATTATACTGAATGTGAACTAGCTGCTGCTGCTTGTGTATCTGGCTCTAACATCTGACCGCAGGATTTATACTTTGCTGCTGCCTTGTACAAGCATGATACAGCATATCCTCTAACAGTTAATGGTTGTTCCAGTGGTGTTATCTAAGCATGGGAGAAAGGATGCAGAGCCAGCAATATGCTGCCATTGTGCTGATGCTTTTCTAGGTAATAATATTTTGCAGCGGTTGGTAGAAATACGTGGGGCTCACCATGGAGCGTGATCAAAAGACTGATTAAAAAGAAGTGGCTTTTTTTCAGTTTGAAAAGTTGAAACAGTATTTTCAGCTCAAGCTGAGCAGCTCACAAGCAGTAAAATGCATGCTTTGTTTCAGGGCATTGTTAATGAAAATGAAAGTTTTGCTTTCTAAGGGAGGACCCCTCAATGAACCTGTGAAAACAAAAGTCTCCCATCCTTATACTTTAAGCCTGACAGTAAAAAT
Organism: Athene cunicularia; assembly: GCF_003259725.1. Taxonomy (NCBI): domain Eukaryota; kingdom Metazoa; phylum Chordata; class Aves; order Strigiformes; family Strigidae; genus Athene; species Athene cunicularia. The sequence continues at coordinate 9,697,795 of NW_020799099.1, read as the reverse complement.
TTCCCTCATCTTGGAAACAAGTTGTTTCAAAGTAAATACAGAAAAAATTGTTACATCTGCAATTAGTTGGAAGTAAAGCAAAAAAAACCCCCAAAACTATATTCTCTTAAAAAAAAAATACCCAACTATTCACTCAATTAAGAAATGAACTATTCACCAAATAAAAAACCCCAACCTAAACGACAAAACCACTCCCCAAACCTGGGTTAACCTAACTTAAATCCAGCTAAATTTTCAGGTTCAGTGGAGCTGAGTAATTTTTGAGGGTGTGCTTTGGATAGTTGTGGTCTTTTGGTTGAAGTGATGACATCAGTTGAGAAAGCAGATGCAAGACTGGTGACCACATGAAAATGGGAACAGTTGTTAGAATCGTCACAAAATCTTTGAAGTCTTCTCTTATGACACCCGCGCTTTAATCCTTTATGTTACTTTCATTGGTGGTGTTGCAATGAAGGAAAATTGAAGAAGTTGTACTTGACTTACACTCTAGAAGATAGGAAAGCTGTTGTCTCAGAGCGTACTTTTGCAAAGCACTTGGAGTGCTATTTGCAGGTTCATCCTTCAGTGTATTTGGACTCTGTAGTATGATCGATTACAGTGTTCCTGGCAACAAAAAATACCTGTTATTTAGTTGAAAGGAATAAGAAATAATATTGATAAGTTTGCTTAATTCTCAGTAAATGATCCAAAATAGCAAACAAAACAGCAAGAGGGACAAGTATTCATTTCATCTTGTTAAAGGGAGGTGTTTAGGGAAGACGTGTTTGCAGGAAAAACATTGATAACATTTTCTGTAAATGGAATAACCACTGAGGTTACTGTCAGTTGTGTTCAGATTGCTTGATTTCAGATAGCCTCTGTACGCACAGGGTACAGAAATATGCAAGGAGACTGTCCTAAACATTGCACCAACAAATATGAGCATACCATTTTTTCTTTCTTAAAATTGCTAATGAGTGCTGGTGTCAGGAGTACACGAGAGGGCAGAAGAGTAAGTTAGCTAGAGGGATTCTTTAGAAAATAGGCTACTGAAAAAAGCAATTTCCAATTTGCTTGAAAGTCAGCGTTTTTACCTTTGGTTTTCTTCTAAGTAGTCAAAATTCCCATAAAATTAAATTGATCAGGACATTGACTGAAAAGAATAATTTCACTTATTTCCAAATACTGTTTTGCTTCAAGATCAGAGTAGTTTAATTTAGATAAACAGTTTGCCAAATTCAAGCATATATTCAAATGCTAAGTCATTGCTTTCTACTGAAGTTTTTCAGTTTGTTTGAATCCTCATTTTTCTAGTGGAGCATTGTTCAGCATGCTTTCCACCTGGATGGCCCCAGCTTGTATCCATGTTACACATCATTTGAAACAAACTGTACTCAGTACTTCTCATTGAAAACTCGCTCTTGTAGACCTTACTGATCCAGCATTACCCATTGGCTTCTTATTCTGTTTCTTTTAATAGTCATTTTAGTATCAGAAGACATCTGCATGCTCTCCTTCATCCTTTCCTCTAAGCAGGAATAGTATTATGAGATTTTTTCAACAAGGAAATTATTCTACAGCATTTGCTTTGCAAACAGGTAGAGTGTGTGCAGACAGATGTACAGCTCTTCCCCATGTTACTTACTCCATCTAGTCCCCTGCTGACTTCAGTGAAAGGTTTGGGTATTCAAAAGCAATTTATTTGTTTATTCTCTATGTTAACTAGCAGTGGGTGAAGCTACAATGTTCAATATGAAGCAACTATAACAATGTCTGTTTTCTTTGGCTCTCTTGTTATTAAAATTGTGTTCATGGTGAGCAGTGCTTACGTACAGTGCTTCTCTTTTGTAGAATGATGGTCTTTGCTGCCAGAGGTGAAGTACCAGAGAAAGAGAAAAGCAGGAGTTAGTGCAGCCTTCTGCGCTCTACCTCTTATAATAGGAGCCTGAGGACACAGGGACTCCACCTGTCTTGACTTTCTGGAAAAGGAATTAGCAGAAAGTGAGGAGTTGTCAGAATTTTGACAACAGGAATTCAGTGAGTCAGCAAACGTGGTTTTATTGGCTTGATTACTGGTCTGATGCTGGCAATGTCTGGCTTAGCCATGTACCATCCTGACTTGCTGTGCATTTGTTTATTTGTTATTGATAATTCAAATATAAAGCTTTCAGAGCATCAGATTTCTTGACAGTCAGTCATTCTTCATTATTTGTGTTGGGTGTCTTCCACACAAAGATCTGACACCTGCATGGATAACTCTTACTTTTCAGTAAGAGCAACTCAGCTGCATAAAAAATGTGTTAGTACTTAAGGAAAGACTGTGGAGATTGATGGTCCAGAAGTTCTGGGGGAAGTAAAGGCTATAGTTCAGATCCTTTTAATGAAAGAGAATAGAGACTTTGTGCTCACATTGTGGACTGTGCTTGATTTTAAGCATGCCCCTCTGCTTCCAGTTGCAGTATGCTGTCTACAAACTTCTCCCAGACCCCACGTGGCACAGTGACGTGCAAATTAAATTTGGGGTCTGGTATTCTGCTTGCAAATATAGTGAACATTTGTTCTGATTTGGCAGGAAGAAGCAAGTAAAAGTATATAGGGTGTATTTAGATTTTATTTGCACCCATTTTATGCTTGTATTGTTAGATTATAGTGCTAGGTGAAGCCCAAACACAAGCTGTCCCAAGGCATGATTTATAGCCCTACTGACTGATCTTCAGTGAATTCTTAAAAGCTATGGCATATGCTGGTTCCTGCACCTGTGTTTCATTCTGCAGCAGCAGGCTCTCCACTCTCCACAAGAACTGTCATGCTTTTCCAGCAAAGTGTTGGCACGCGGATATGGGATGTGTTTTATGAAACTAGAATCAATTAACTTGCTGACATACTCTTGACTCTTGCTTAGCCTTCTAGATCTCCAGGTCTGATGAATAACTACTTACCTATTACTCTCCCAGCAATGTTCAATGCCAGACTGTTTTGTGAAGCAGTTAGCACAGCAGTGCTAATTAGGCAAGGTATTGGTGCTGTCGTGATTGTGCTGGGATTTTCGAATACTGGGACCATAGCATTGCTGTTTGTAACTTGTTGGGAGGTTGTCCCAGGATTTTGATGCATGAAGGTATGATTTATCCTGACCATGAGGGGTTTTTTTTCTATGCAAAAAGTAACAAAAAGGTTAAAAACTTCTAGAAGCTTCTGCTGGGTGAAATTATTTTGTGGAGAAAACCTTAGATTTGGGCCTTAGGTTGTTCAATTGGTACTGTTCCTAACTGTAGACATTAGTATCTATATCTGATGTGACAGAAATTTGGAAACATGGGCAATTGGGTTCAGGAGCTCTTTTTGTCCGTAAAATTGCTGAGTAAATGTACTTGTTGACCACTTTCCTTTTTCGCTCAGCCAGGATAACAGTTTTGCAATAAAAGCAATGCCAAAATAAGTCTTGTGTAACAGGATGAGAAACCTATCAAACTGCACCACTGGAATTCTATGGAGACTTGGCCAATCTTATATGGCTTCAAATTTGTTCTTGTACTGGAAATCCCCTTCTCACTGTTCTTCTGGGGCAAATTACTTTTAAAATCTGTTTGCTTTTTTAATTTGTGGTGTCTCTGACCAGCAATTTAGATCTGGTGATTTCTAGACTAAATGAAAATTTACTGTCCCCCACAGTTTTGAGGAGAAGATCAGTTCGCCCATCTCCTTAATTTCTGCTCCTTTCTGAGCTAGAAAGCCTGCAGCTAGCCTTCCCCTCACAGCAGAATTTTAATGTTTGCTGTTCCAAAAAAAATGTTTTCACTTCTAACCACACACATCTTGCAGTTTTCTTTGGAAGACTTCCAGCCCCAGTTTTAGAACATCACAGCTTATTTTGAACCTTCTCCATCTCTTGGATTTCATATTCTCTTTTGATAGTTTCTTTTGATTTTAATTCCTTTCATCAATTTCCTTCCAGTCCTGCTCCACACCACCCCACTCCCACCAGCTCCTTCACTTACCTTGTTCCACCAGGAATGCTATCTGGCAGTGTATCTTCTTTACAAAGTGAATCTACCTCTCATACCAGTGTCACCCTTTCTTGTTACTGGTGTTTAATCAAAATTTGGGTTTTCAAAGTGCTTTTTCAGTCTGAAGAAAATATTTGTTGATGGAATTAGGTATTTTTCATGTAACCCCATGTATTTATTATAATGGACAAAACGTTTCTTTCTTAAGGAGCCAAATGCCCGATGTAGTTTTCCCACTTCAAATTTATTTTGTCCAGCATCTGGCAAAAGCCCTGTCTTGGTGTTTTTTCCTACTGCACTAAATTCCACCTGCACTGGGCTCTTTTGTTTGCAAGGTTCTTGTGTGCTTGCTCGCCTGTTATCCCTGCCTGGTTTCTACATGTGCTCCCTTTCTCCCATCGGTTTCCAGCCAGGCAGGAAGCATTGGTGCAAAGCCAAGTTTTAAGCTAGCTCCATGGCTACTGTCCCCAAAGCTGGGCTCAGCTTGTGGGGCTGTCAGCCTGTCTGGGGCATGGTGGAGTGGCCTGCACAGTCCTGTTTCACAGCTGCCACAAACTACTGGCAAGACACTTGCTGAGTCACAGGAGGATTGCATGGGCCTAAAAAACTTTTTTTTTTTTTTTTTTTTGGTCTTAATGCTCTGACCTTAATTTAAACTACAGAACAGTTCTTTGAGGACTGTCTTTCAGCCTTTCTTTTTGAGTGTTTCTGTGTCCTCTGTTTGGATTACAAAATGTGAGAAACAGTAATCACCCAATTATCTACATAATTACATCTTGATCCCTATGTCGTCTGGAGCTATTAGTATTTCCCATCCTGAACCTGGAGATGTGACTGTTGAATTCCAATTAGTTCGCCTCTGAGGGCAGATGAACAATGTCTTGCTGTCACCACTTACCTCATGTACTGTCTGTGCATTTTCTTTAATAGGCACGAGTTTCCTGACAGTGGGGAAAAGCAGTTCCCCTGAACATCTCCAACCAAACATTTGTTTGCCAACACCCTGCATTTGGGTGGGCAATCTCTGGGAGGTTTCCTGCATTGCATCAAAGAAACAGTAATAGCAAAGCTGTTGAGGTGCAGAGGGGTTCACAGAGCAGCATCAGCAGGGCATTCAGGGCAGGGGTGAAGTGGTCAGCTACTGGATGGAAGGGCTGTGTGTTTAAGCTACAGTGGCACATTGTCATTTATTCTACAGGTTGTCTCCTCACCAGTTGTACAGTTCACTTTTCATTATGAATTTAGTTTGAAAACACCATCTGTTCTAGGCAGTCTCTCTTGCATAAGTATTCAGAGAAAGGTAACTGAAGGCTAGTGAGGGCTCTCTCCTGTGTCTTGTGCCACTTTTGTTTATTCTTTCTCTATTTCACCTATGTTTTACTTGAAAATCAGATTTCGTCTTTTCCCTGGAAGACATAGGGGGACTTTGAGAATCAAATTCCAAATATGAAATGTTTTCCAGGTTTCATTTCTTGGGGACATACTAATAAAAGTTCCCATAACATAGGGAAAATAAAAAGCTGCCTGCCTCTGCAGAAGTAAGAGCAAGAAGTGGTCAGCTTCCCTGCTTAGTCAATTCCAGTGGAAGGAATGGCCCGGAAACTTTAATTTCTTAGCTGCAAAATCTTCACAGTTTTTCTTACTGCATGCTGGGTAGATCCTGACACACCTGTGAAGCCTGAAGCAAACAGATGTGAAGCAAACAGATGTATTCCCCCAAATTTGTGTCTCTAAGGTACTGTCAGCTTTCAGTGAACTCTGACTCGTTAGGAAGAGTTCAGCTATGCTCTTGTTTATGAACAGAGTTCATAGTTGGAAAGCTGTGAGTGCTACTAAAACAAATAATGGATGCATCCAAACAAACATGGCTGCCAAACCCTCAGCAGCACGGCATCTGGGGCAGTGTCCTGAGGGCATGTTACAATAAATCATATGGGGCTCATGGTATTTCAGAAGGGCAGTGACAGCTGCAGCTAATTGCATTTTCTAATTAACTCAATGAACACATGTTTCAGATGTTCCCATCTCAGTAAAAGAAATTAAATGCAGATGATAATTCGACATGGACTAAAAGCTCTCTGCTATGTTGCAGAGTGCTAAAAAAAATTGGCTTATCTTCTCTCTTCCAAATGTAAAACATAACCGAGTGCACTCATGAGATCTTTAGTAATCTCAAATATTCCACTTTTAAATAAGTACACAGAATCTGTATTTCATTGTATCATATTTGATCTCTAGCAATGCTGCCAGGTGTGTTTAACTTACAACCTTTTCACCCCATAGGACCTCAGAAAAACAAAAGATCAGTATGCCTTCTTTCTGGAGTTCTAAACTTACATGGTTACTTATAAAATTTTTTTAATATTTGGTGTTTTTTTTATTCAGTAGATGGGCCGGATCTGGGGGGGTTTCTAGGGATCAGACCTAAAAGCAGGATTTTCACAATGTCCCAGATATTAGGCCTTATTTTGAAGTGCCTAGTTGTCGCCTTTCACAGACACTGAGTCCACATGCTCAGGCTTCTAGTTTCCAGGGCCAAGTGAACAAGTCCTTATTTGTACTTCCCCCCCTCAGGAGACCACTTTCCCTTCACAGTTCATTGTAGAACCTGTAGTTAACCTACTGAGACCTGCAAATAACATCACCAGGTTTTGTGCCAAGTGACAGACCTAAATTCAGGGTTCAGAGAGGTAAATTTAGGGAAGAGGAGGAAGTTGCAATGAAGTCAGATATTACTTTGATGAAATTGGCTTTGCTTACAAAGAAAACACAAAGTTATTTCTGCCTGGATGCTGGTAGCAAAAAAATCGTTTAGAGTTTTTTCCAGACAGCAATTAGCCCAGAATGTCCCTAGTGTTTCTGAGGAACATATTCCCAGTGCTTTTCTTGGCTGGATGTATGTGTTTATATCCTGCTTCATTTCCATCTCCAACCATGCCTTCCTAGTATAAGAGAAAGCAATGTTTTCCCATCTGGTGCCTGATCCTGTTCCCTGCATGTCAGGCTTCTTTCCCATGGAGACCAGAATATAGCAGGGAATTATGAAAATCCAGATGTTCTCCTGACAGGGAGTCAGGATGCAGCTGGATCATCTGTGCAGCTCCAAGAGTTGGGAAGGGCTCTCAAAACCATAATTTTAGATGGAGCTGCTGGGAATGGGTATTATCCAGTCCAGCTTACGTCAGTCAGCGATATCCCTTTACTTGCATGTGCTTTTCAATGGGTCTTTGTTTTGCTTGGTGAAATGGGATTTTGTTTCGGTGCTGATTTTTTCACCCTGAAAAGATATTACTTGTTCATGAAAAATACTACTAATGAAGGACAGTGATTATTAGTTTCAGTATGATTTAATCTTAACCCATGATGCTGTATATACTGTATTTACTGTCATTTGTCTTCTGAATCAGTATCTCAAATGCCATATGGATGGTACTGGGATCTTGATGCCATCCACACATGCTATTCTTACAGTCCTTCTGCCATTCCTTCTGGTGCATCCACTTCATTCTCTATTCAAACCAGTTTTAATGTTGATAGCACAAGCCTGTACAGTGTGAGGCAACCACTGATATAAAGCTACATGTGATGAAGAAATCCGCATGCTCCTCTAGAGCTCTTTGCAGAGTACGTAAGTTTTCCAGAAGTCAGTTCTCATGTGTTGTTTCTGTGGCATTTGCAGGGCTAACCGCAGCAGTTATTAGAGCTATCGATACAGCAGGTATAAAGAGGAGTCCAGTACTGGTCTTGAGAAGCATTAAGGATGGAAACATCCCAGAACATGCTTGTTTCAGGTGGGTAAGTACATACTTGGAGGCTAGCTCTGCGTGGAAGCAAGGTGTCTGTGGATTAAATAAATCAAGCAAGTCTTGATCATAAAGCAAGTTTCATTGTTTGAAAATAAATATTCCAGAGACACAGAACATCCAAAGTACTTAGATATCTACTTCCTATTTACATAATGGGGCTAGGTGTCTTGACAGGCTTTGGACAGTGAATCAAAACTGAGCTGCTGGATGATTCAGCAATCTAACCTAACACTGTGGAAAAGGTTCCCACCCTCAAAGTACGGACAGTGAATTCACTTGTCAGGCTACTCCTGAGGTAGTGCAGTTTTCAGCCTGACCTGTTAGTATGAGATAGATACTTTATTTCTGGTTTATGGTAGACAATGGACTGTCAGGGATATCCCATCTATAGCTGTGTAGATGGCTGCAGATGGTAGGAGCCTCAGGAGTAGCAGAACTACCAACCTGCACAAAGAATCAGTGGATGGCTATTATCAAGTTAGTGTATCATGGTCATTTTGCTCAACAAGTGTGTAACACAATTCCAAGTGTGTGACACAAGGCAAGGGAGCTCAGAAGAAGCGGAGCTGCCCCTTGATATCTGTCCTCAACAAATTACTGTGAGATGACATGAGAGCAAAGAAATGAAGGAGAAATTGCTGTCTTGTTTACAAGCTGCTTGTTATCAGGCTGGTCAATCAGAAATGCCTATCCCTACCTAGGATAGGCACATACCTGGGGAAAGCCCAGGAAGATTATTGTGTTTTGGGGTGGAACAGTCTCTGGACAGATCAGTAGTGAACATGCAGTATTGACTGTCTTAAGTTTTCACTTTTTCAGCTACATCTTAGCCTAAGTGACAGGAAAGCAAATAATTATTATAACACACATAATATGCAAACATCTCCCGGCATCCTTGGACACAAGCTTTTGTGTGTATACTGCCAACAGGTAATGGAGTAGATGCAGTGGGGATTGTACTTGACACAGCTTCCCTACTGTGAATGCAGCAGTGATGGTGAGCAGGATGAGAGAAAGTACAAATTAGGAACCTCGAGGAAGCAATGTTCTTGAAGGAAGCAGCAGTGCCCTTTGGCTTTTGTAGTCATTGCAATAACATAGCACTGCTCAGAGAAAGGAGGGTGCCCTTAGGGAATAATAAAATGAGTCAGATGCACCAGCACCTCATGACCACCTAGGAACCACTCATTACTCTGTACTTATAAGACCTATGAACTCAGATCAAGCTTGAAAAACCACTTCCAGATACCTGACACACTAATAGTGTTGAAGTATAAAGGAGGGACAAAATAAAGAAAAATCCAACTGATGATGAGGTCTTGTTCCTTTTCAACTCTGCGAATCTGTGAAGGGCAGGACATGTGGCACAAGGATTGAAAAGGATTTGCGCACTGTCTCCAGAATACTTTTAGCATTCAAAGCAGGAGGAAGGGAGGGTGCTTTTCAGAACCAAACCCACCACATTTACTGTGAAAACATCAGCCATAAGCATACATGCAACATATCAACTGCCAAATAGCACAGACTAGACTTGAATGGAACAGTGCAACTGACTGCATTGAGTATATATGCTCTTCTCATTATGGTTAGGGGTGTTTACTGAATAATGTCTTTGTTTCTATGGTTACTCCAGAAATGGGGTGGGGTTCAAATACCTGCTATTTCTAAACCTTTTATTTGCCATCCCACAGGAAAGAAATTTGCACTGTGGTAGAATCTATATTTCTTCTGTTTCTTCCAAAGCCAGTTACTGTAGGGTGCTATGGGGTTGAAAATCTTTGGTCTCATAGAAACATACAGGATGCCTTGTAAAGAGCCTAGAATCTGTTAATATAGGGCTATCGGGACTAAAAATAAAATAAAGTTAAATGTAAATGTATAAGGATTGCATAAAACCTTTGCATTGACTGGTACCAGTTCAGATCATCACAGGGCATCATCATTTCCCAAACTCAAGCTATTAATGCTATATCTAAAATCCTGTTCTCACTTCACACTACTTCTAAATGTGATAAAACTAATGTGTTGTCATTATGTGATGAAACCAGAGCGCTATGATCCTAGGCCCCTGTTTAAGAGTATGTAGGAATTGCTTTGTGTTGATTTGAATGGTCCACATCCCACTGCAGATATTCACTCCTAGCCTCAATTTCCTTGTGCTGATTACACCAACACAGGTGTTCATAGAATGAGCGAGTCAAGAGAAATGTGCTAACTCCTATTTTGTGCCACATTATTGTTCATTTACCACTTCTTAATTGTTAGGTGCCATGCAGCTGCACAAACATATGTGCCTGCATGTTAGGCTACTGAAGGGTTGGAAGAAATGAGGAAATATGGAGATGAGATAGGAGAAGAAGGGGGATAGCTTCTGCTGAAGGCAGCAGTGATGTCAAAAATTATTTTGTAGAAAGAAACGTGCTGGTGTGGAACTGCATAGGCACTTCACCAGGCAGAACTGAGGCTGGCCAAAAAGGGAAGGTTAGATAAATAGAAGAGGTTCAAGCCTCAAATGATTTTGAATGCAAACGTGAGAGTGGTGAAGAAAAGGTAAATGACATCATAATATAGCCAGGACAAAGCAGATTTTTTTGTTTTTTGAGCACATGAGAACCATTGTATCTTGTAGCCTATCTTGTGGATCTGGTATGTTTGCCAGCTGATTAAGGTGGCAATCGGAAACCTCCTACAGTGCAGTGATTGAAATCGGTTGGAAATAAGCTTTGATTAAGTTCAGTTGCACTTTAAGTGCTGGGGAAAAAAAGTTCCCCTAGATATGTATCTGTATCTTTAATGCCAGGGGGAAACAGATAGTGTAAATCAGGAAAGAATTCATGTAGGCAAACATGCTTTCTCACTCAGATCAAATACTTAGCATTCAGAAATACTTGGTACGTGGCCATGTAATTTACAGTCTTTCTTAAAAGTAGGAAATACAGGATTTCCAACCCTGCAGCTCATCTTTAATTGCAGGGTCACAAAGTACACTTCCTATCAGTGATATCTGATTGTTGATATGGTAAAAGGAAGCAAACTGAGTCACATTGTTTTATAGACCAAGCCTATATGCTTAAAAGCAATCACTACATTTCCACAGAACATTGCTGGCCTTCAGATTTCGGTCAGCGAGGCTGAAACGTTGACCTGAAATTAATTCTTGCATGTCTTTATAGATGGAAACTGTTGTTTGTCAGCAACAGATAGAATTTGTAGCTCTTAAGAACTAGAATAACAATTTGTTAGCAGCAGGACATATGAATTGGTGTGAAAGGGTTTTTGTTGTTGCTTGTGCCCCTATATAGAAAGGGGCAGTCTGTAAAAGCCTAAGCTGAGGTTAGTGCTGGAGTTAGTGGCACTGTTATGTCATGTCCATACTGCTGGGGTGAAATTGGATTAATATAACAGGAATTAATTTTACTCATTTTTGAGTGTCTCCACAAATTTTGACCAAATGCTATTACATGTATCATACTTTGGTTTCTTGACACTTAACAGTAGTTCTGTTTGACTGAACAATAACTTTTAAATAAGTTGTTACCTGGGAAGGTATCAGTTAAGCAGGTACTATCAGACACTAGTACTCAAAGTATTCCTATACAAACTTGATTCAGGCAGGTTGCCTAGTTCTTGCATCTCCAATATGACTTTTACGTTTCCTTCATAGATCTAATTGTAGTCTGATGTACAACAGAAAATGTAGGAATGACCATTGAAGATCAGAGTAAAGATCCATCAAAGTTGGTATTTTATTCTTAGCTGGGGATACCTTGGGAAAAAAGTAAAAGAAGAGGACAAGCATGTGGGGCTACTTGTCCAGAATATTCTCACACTCTAGCTGATTTTAGAGCAGGGATTTCCTAACCTGGATGACATTTCTGTGTATCTAACAGTCTTCAGTGGATTTTCTTCTATGTTCTTGTTGAATTGTCTTCAGTGTCTGTACACTTTTGAAATACACCAGATCCTTTGGCAAGAAGTTCCCCAGGTCAAGTATTTGTTGCATGAAGAACCACCTCTTATTTTTTGTCTGAACTTTGCTACCTTTAGCTTTAGGTTCTTGTATTAGAAGAATATTCTCATATTGACAAAAATGTAATAAAGGATTGCCTCTGATCCTTGTTCTAAACTGCCTAAATATTAAAAAAAAAATATAAATTATTCATTTGTACAATCTTTTTTCATATAGAAGAATTGTTACAGTGGAAAACCAAGTACAAACCAATTCTGTGGCTCTGTCATACAAAGTTAAGAAAAATTAATACTGTGTAATGTTATCTTAGCCAGAAGGAGGTCAGAAAAGTAGAAAATAGGAGACAATTTTCTAATGTGAGTGGACTGTTTCTTTAAATATATGCCAGGGGTTCAGAGTAGGTACTGGGCAGGGTAGGTAGCTTTCTCTGGGAGAGTAGACTGGTGAAACTGAAAATAATTTGTCAGTTATTGACTGATAAATTATTTTATCAGTCACTGCCTATGTATACAAACAGAATGGTTGGTCATGTAATAAAAAATTCCTAAATGTTGCAAAAGATAAAATTTTCCTGTGAGTAGCATGTCACCCTAGACTTTATTGAACTTGCTGTTCACATTAGAAACCACGCTAAGGACAGAAATGTAACCAGACATAGGATAGGCACAAATTTATAGAAAAAAAAAAATCCATTTACATTGTATCAGCAGTATAGTTTCACTTACTGCTTTCTGTAGCTTATTTTCTTGGGTGTTATATGTCCATGTCCTGGCTTGCCATTTTGTATTCTCAGCATGTTAACAGTTAACATGTTTAAAGACCACCTTTTTGCTTTTTGTGGAACATGTAGTTCCAGTGGAAATGCCAGAACTGTATTTCAAACCCAGTGTGGTAGATGTGAACCTAAAGCCAGTATCTACTTTTTCTTTGTACCTATGAGAAAAGGCAACTATAGCAGGTCACTTTGTTTTCAAGCACATTGCAAGGGAAGAGTACCTAAACAAACTGAGAAATTACTCCTCTCTCTGTTTTGGCTACTTTCCCTTCCTAAGCAACAGTAATTTCTTGTCAGCCCAGGAGATCTGAATGAAGATAAGCATTTCAGATGTCTGTTTGCAAATGGATTTTTGCTGTTCTTTTTTAAACTGCCTAAGGATTTAGATAACCTCATCCCAATGAATGGTGTTAGTTTTTGGTTGTGTGGGGTTTTTTGGTTTGGTTTGGTTTGTTTTTTTGGTTGTTGTTGGTTTTTTTTTTTTTTTGGTTTTGTGTTTTTTTGTGTTTGGGTTTGGGGTTGTTTTTTTTTTTAACTTTCAATTCATATAAATTTTGTGGAGTTTCAGTTAGTGGAAGAATCCAAGCTGAACATCAGTGGAGGCTGAAGTCTGAAGTGCTGTAGACACCGAGGAGGATTTCACCCCGGATGTCTCTGTACAGAAAGGAATACTGCAACTGTTCTGCCCCATGTCCAAGACTGGATGGTGGCAGGTGATGTTTCAAGTTCTGCTCTTTGGTCCTTTCCTGTGCTTGGTATAAATTGCTTCTTGGTATCAACTGTTATTATTGTTTCTAAGTGGTAGGGGAGGCAGGAGTGATGTGTGCTAAGGGAGTGCCTTAACACTCTAATCCACATCCTTTCCCAATCCATTTTGGGTTGGTATGTGGCCCAGGGAGGGGTGGGGTGGAATTGTACCAAGCACTGAGCAGCCCAAGACAGGTGGGGAGTTGCACCACCACAGAGACATAAAAAGTCCTGTCAAAAGATAGCAGTAATCACTGCTGAAGATTGCTATAGTTTGAATGTACATTGGCAGAATTCTAAGAGAGATGGTAGTCTAGAGCCAGGTGAATGTGTGCCTCATATGTGTCCTCCACTTCATAAAACAGTAAAGAAGGAAAGAATACACTGCAAATAGTTTCAAAAAAAGTTTCCATTTAGCATCATAGAATCCTAGAATGGTTTGGGTTGGAAGGGACCTTAAAGATAATCTAGTTCCAACCTCCCTGCCTTGGGCAGAGACACCTTTCACTAGACTAGGTTGCTCAAAGTCCCATCCAGCCGGTCCTTGAACACTTCCTGGGAGGAAGCAGCCACAGCTTCTCTGGGCATCAGCAACTTCTCTGTGTCATCAGTGATAGATAAACTAATAGACAAAGCTCAATCCATACCCTTGAAATAATCACTTCTATGAATCTGCTGCTTTGTCCAAAAAGAAGATAGATGAATACTTGTAACATAGGAAGAGGATTAAGCACAACATGGACTTGAGTTGAGCCAAGGTACTTTGTAAATAGAAATTTTCTTTAAAGATAGTTATTAAACCATTGCAAGGTAATAAAAGCAAGTAAGTATTTTGCACAAGTTCTTAATGTATTTCCTCGTATACTTGTTACACTTTGTAAAGAAGAAAATGCTGATATGTCAAAGCATTTTCCATGAAAGTTAATTTCTCATATTTAAGGTTTGTCTTCTTATCATCTGCCTATGTTTTAGTTCCTCTTTAGTCGTTCATTATTTCCTGGAGGGAAATTTTCCCTGGCACCACCCAATTCCTTTAATTTGCCAAGGATCCTGTGATAAGATAGATAACAGTAGAAGTGAGGTGAAATAAATACAGAATAGCTTAGGTGGCAGAGGCTTGAGCACAAACCCAAAGTCCAAGTTCTATTACGGGGAGCATCCTCAAGTCCCCTGAAACTCTGAGCTTGCATCCCCGTGGAGTAAACACAGCCTTCTCATCTTGTTTGTCCCTTCAAGGTAACCTGAACAGTGTCACATACACAAGTGTAGCTCAGAAGGCAGAGGGGTGAGCTAGGAGCCCAGGGGTCTGGCATTTTTCTTTCTTAGTCCTGGGAGTGTTAGTAGTTCATTCAAGATCCTCTCAGCATTTTCAGACTCGTGTCTTGATCCTATTTTCATAGCAAAACAAAACTGTCAGAAAAGAAGTGATGTGAATCCAGGAACCATAATACACTCATTGCCCTGACTTGGCATAGAAAAAGATGAAATGCATATTCGTGCCACTGGATATGAGAAGCTCCCTTCACCATGATATCCTTATGTAATGAAAAGGTCAACAAATGCAATAGAAACACTTACAGAGAAGGTCCCTAAAGGTAAATAGAAGTAAGCATTTAAAGCTTTTACAGTTTTGTTGACATTTTGGTTTTAACTTGGACAGTTGAATTCTGAATCACTTGTCTGCTTGCAATCTTGAAAAAAATGTGATCTCAAAAAAAGGAAGAAAAGAATTGTCAATATTTTTGAAGTCTCATTATTTCTGTAGAAGTATGTAATATATATCTATATTAAAAAAGCCAGGCTAAGAGGGTAGACTTACTCACTTGGTCCTCTTATGAGCTATGCAACTTTCATCATTCTGGAAAATAGTGGCAAGGAAAAGATAGAAATCATTAATCTCAAGAGCTCCATGTGAGTGTTGCTTCAGTGTTTAAAAATTGGTTTTAGCATTCTGGCATTTTATATTATCTGAGTCAAGAAAGCTGCTTAACTCTCCTCTTTTTGCTGCCTTCTCAGAAACTGAAGGCTCATTTGAAGGTAAGGTGATTAACTCGTCCAAATTTTCTCTCAAAACAAGCTACTGGTCTAATGACCTCTTATTTCCACATATTTTTATAAGGATTATAGGTATAAAAAATAGTTATCTGCAAAAGAAAAAAAATATTAGATATTCCTCAGTTTACCTGTCCTAGTAAGGAATAGGAGAAATTGGTAGACTGATACTGGAGTTGCCAATGCACCCTTTGGAGGGAAAAGTCTTACTTCACAAATCAGATGAAGTAACTGGCTCAGTCGTGGATGCAGGCAAGTGGCATCTGGTCAACCTAGTACAACTTTTTATTCTAGAAAATTTGATCATGTTTCTCATGAATTGTAACTTTTGTGGAATAAGATAGTTGGACCTGTCAGAGGTTGATAATTGTTTAAAATAAATAATATTGTTAACAACGCAAAATTATTGAGCATTAGCTATGTTGAAATCTACCTGCAGAAAGTTGTGGAAAGATGTCACAATGCTGCTTGCTTTGTGAAAGGGCAGATGAAACAATATCAGTGAGCTTAGTTCTACCTACAACCTAACTGTATATGTGCAGAAGGAATTGTAAATTAACTACTGTCACTGAGGAAATAGATCTGGCTGTCATAGGTTTGATGTTTTTATAGAACTGTGTGCAATGTCTTATGGCAGTCAAAAAAGCTTCTAGAGTTCTAGGAAGCATTGAGAAAGGAATTGGGGGGGGGGGGCT
>NW_020799099.1:9624495-9681714 GCF_003259725.1 Athene cunicularia | reverse complement strand
GGGGGGGGGGGGGGGGGAAGAGAAAATATCATGTTGAAAGCAACCAGATGTATGTACTTCTACAGGGTGTGATTAAGCAGTAGAAGTCATTGTCACAAGATGCTGAGCAGGCCAAAAGATGATAGGTTTGAAGAAAATGCATTGTAAGTACTATAGGTACACCACTGTAATAGTACAGAGTTTGCACTTGGACTCTTGCTAAGCATTAGATCTGACTGAAGGAAAATAGCTTATTCTTTTTGTTATTTCCTAATTGCACTTACAGCTTACTTTACAGATTCTTCCATAATAACTATTAGCAGGTAATATTAAAAATAAATTTTCGCAATGGTTTTCAACAACAGAGATTTCAGGCTTATTTTTATAGGTAGAAAATTTCTTGTTTCACTTTTGCATTCAGAAACAAAATGAGTATTTGCTGATCCAGAATTTTCCATGGCAGTCTGTATAATTTCCAACGGATCCATTTCCTGAGGATTCACTCATAATATCTTGTTATAAACAAATCAAATACAATGCTTGGAACAAGTCTGCAATATCAAGCCAGGGTATGTATAATTTTCCTGGGATTTTCCCTTGTTATGAGATAACATAAGAAATGTGATCATTTCCAAAACGGGAAGCAATCCGTAAACAGAAGTAAAGCATGGATAATGCATCTGTCACCTGATACATAACCAGGATGTTTGTATTAGTCAGTATTCATCACAGACAGAGAAGTGGAGGTCAGCAAACCAGCATTTGTATTCTCTATTGTCCTAAGGAATAGTTGAAAGTATTTTTCAGGGACTTTCCAGTATTTCTTTCAATTACTTCCTCTATGGTTTGCAGCATTTATACATTAGAGAGAAATACACTTTTGGTATTATAAGAACAGTAATTTTGAAACTCGAGGAAACAAGTTACAGTTTGTGAGTGAAAAGGCTCTCAATACAAGAGCGGAGATACAGAAAATGCACATGGGAGGGTGAATTTGAGGACAGGGAAATGAAACGAGGTGGTTAGTTGGTTGTCATTACAGTCCTCCTGCCCCGAAATTACTGGTGAAAGAAGGAATTGGAAGAAAGATGAAGTAAAGATGAAGAAAATAGTTGAGGAAAGAATGGACATGTAAACCCCTCCGCTATAGTACATTTAATTGCAAGGAGGGCAGTAGAGAAATGAATGGAAGGTGATGAATACACATGGCAGCTGTAACATGGAATGGCCTTCTGACAGGGTTGTAGAAATACAGTTTTGATGCTAAATGAAGTGACCAAAGGGAGTAGAATCTTACATGAGATTAGCAAAAGGAGAAGATAGACAAAAGCATGTAGTTAGCTGCAGTGAAATCTCAGGGTCTTTCCTTTCATTGTGGTGTGAATGTCCTCGCTCTTACTGCCTGGTCAGCTTTCTGGTATGTCACACAGAGATCACACACACACACATAGACACACACACACACACACATATGAAGACTCTTACTAAATAGTCTGCATGTTTTCAAAGGGTGCAGTTTTCTCCCATGGCTTCTGCATGGCTTGGTACCTGGAGGGCCACAGGGCACATTGTTTAGAGTTCAAGTGCCTGCTACAAACTGATGCCTGAATAATGCGGCTCAAGGAGAGGACTCATGCCAGTCTTACTGCAAAGGGTCTTCAGGAAGAAGCAAGCCAAAGACAACTCTCTTATGATACACAGTTACCTGGCAAAAATCCTTCTGCTGTTTTAAGGCTATCTACATCATAGGTGAAAGGGAAATGAAAGTGTGCATGCCTCAAATAAATGGGTATACACTAGTTTAAAGCAATAGCCTTTAAACCTATGCCCTCTCTCTCTTATTCTCAGTTCCCTCCTGAAGACATCCAGTATGTTGATGGCTTTCATTTGGCTGCCATTGCACTTGGAGCTGCTGAATTGTTAAGCATGGATGTTTTATACTGCTCTGGGACTCCTATGAGGAGACACATTGCACCCATGAGAGCCGTGCTCTTCAGCAGCCCCCTGGGAGAGGACGTGAGGTGATAACAATATGAAGCACCCCAGTTTATCTGCCGGAATCCTTCCTTGGTGTTCTTATGTTCTGTCCCAAAGGGGCCAAGCATCAGTGCTTGTGCAGGATGAGGAGGAATAGCAAGGCCTTTTAAAAGAGGCAGGCATCGTGTACTCAGCACTCTCTGTTTCAGGGATCAGAGTAGGAAGCACTTATTACACAAGGGAAAATGTTTGATATTTAAGTACCCAAAGTAAAGGTCACAAATTCCCATTTTGATAGTCAAATAGGGGCTTCATGATGTAGTAGAGCTTTACAGCTCTGGGGCTGATCTGGACACTGGCAGTGTTTAGGCATCTGAGGGGAAAATTCGCTTGTCTGCAAGGTACTTAAATAAGGAGCCTTGCCCTACAGTTGACCAGTCTCCAAGGACTGGGAATAGCCTGAGGAGAGGAGAGTGAGCATTTTGCCTGCCTTAAGAATTTGTGACTGCATTCAGTCACATCAGGTTACAATAACAGTGTAAGTTATGGTACCATGTACTAAAAATTTTCATCTCTGTTCCAGAAATCAGGATGAGGTGACAAAAATGAAGCTGAATGTTTTGAAATAAAGCAAATGAAAATGTAAAATAACAGATAACAAACAGATGGTTTTTGGTAGAAAACATTTAATAATACGTTGTTAGGAATAATTACACTCACAAGAATATTCTGTGTAAGATGCAATTTTTTTCCATTAGCTAATTGAGTAACTAATTAGACATACAACCAAGTCCTTATACAGAGCAATGAGATTGTGAATTTTTCTTAAGAAATGAATAATAGAAATGGAAAATCTAGTAAAAATGAAATAAATTATCAACATTTTCTCTCTTAGATAGAAACTACTCAATAAATACATTTATAAATACCACAGAAATCACAATAAATAAATAACAAGCCCACTGTCTTACAGATTCTGTAGGCTAGATTTTTAAAGTTAGAAATCACAGTTCACAGTCTAGACAGAGTCTGACTTTGGTTCAGGAAACTGTTGTTGACACAACATACTAGTGCACTCCAGGGGAGCAGGAGGAATTACCAGCTTGCTGGTGTAATAGCAAAATAGTAAGGCTTAGTGTAAATAAGCTGTGCTGCAAGTGCATTGCACTTAACTAGTTAAGTTTGGCTGAAGTGTCTGCCAAGGGTTCTTCATTTCCTATAGCAAACCACTTTTCCTATCCAGTGTCTTCAGTGCCAATGAACAGCATGTCCCACAGACAACACTGGCCATTCTGGAAGACTTTCTTAAATAGATGCAGTTAAATAAATAAATAAATAAATAAATCCCTAATTAACATAATAACACTGATGAAGGAGGTGGAAGATGTTGCACTGCCTAAATGATGCTTTTCCCGAATGTTTCTCTCAACAGATGAGCAGGAGCAGTTCCCAGATTTTCTCTGTCCTGGTGTTTCTTAGAGTGGTGAATCAGAATTGAGCTGAGCCCTGTTAAGAGATGAGGGAAGAGGGTAATTTAAAAGGAGGTTCAAGAATGGTTGTCATTGCTTAGCACTGCATGAACAGTTAAGGATGAATGGTATGTTTCCAACTTTATGTGCTATCTATCCTGAGGCACAGAGAGAATAAGGTTGATGTTTTGAAACTGAAATTCCAATGTGTGCATATCTTGTGCCCAGCTTGGAGACTTCTGCAGCATGATTTTCTACATTTACTTGCATCAAGAAACTCATTAACTCAGAAATATGCATTATTAACACATGCTACTATAAGTAAGAGGAAGATTAATTTTCTAAAGACTCATTTTTCAAAGAGAGCCAAACACTTCTGTGTTCCTTTCCCTCCAGATGGAGTTGCCAGTACTCAAAAGTTTGGCAGTGATGTATTGGCTTGAACAAGGACCCTGCAGCAGTCAGAAAGACTGTGACTAACTCTATAATTAATCAGCAAGTTCCTTGTTCTCTAAACCTGATTAAGAGAAAATGTCAAATATTACTAAGAAATCCTACAAATAGGCTTTTTGGGGAGGTTTACCACTCAACTGCCCAAACTGAGAGGAAATGCAACTTACTTGGCCAAAATTGCCTTTATGATCAGCTGTACCCAGGGAGCAGTGGGCTCCAAGCACACCTCTCTGCCGTCCTTCAGAGTAGCTCTGCAAAACAGGAAATAAAGAAAAGTCAGGAAACTACTACATGAATTTATTTTACTCACAGAATGTAATATTGCATTTTTAGATAAGTTAATATAATTCACCCCAACTGCTCTAGGTTAGATTTGGCCATTTTGTTATATGTGTTCCACAACTGAGGACACTAAAACTGTCCAGAAGTTGTATGGGTCTGTGTGCCTGCTCTCAAAGCATGCACGCATTCCTAAAAATCTTTCACAATATACATGGGTACTTGGTTTGAATTTGTTTACATTAGTAAAGCTTTCTTACACAATGATTGAAACCTCCACTGGTGAAAAGGTGTTTCAGCAGCATAAGGATTTAAACATTTTAGTTTCTTCTCCATGCTATTCAAGACCAGATTAGTTTCATTGTTTCTCTACATCTGCTTGTGGGAACTTAATTTTTCTCTCTGACACTGATGTAGAGTATTTTAATGAGAGTTTTGCCCGCCTAATAAATGCAGGATTTAAACTACATTATTGCCTCATGGATTAAGAACTGACCAGTCCTTGAAATTCATGTTCTAGCACCAGAAATATTTAATATGTCCTATGACAGGTAAATAGTGATCAGTTCAGGAATATGTAAGGTCATAGAGACAGTGAAAAACATGCTGCATTACTTAAAACTCTCTTTCAAAAGAGTAACCAAATCCAAGAACATCATGACAAAGCCCCTGCAGTGGCAGCAGCAGCAGTGTAGGTGAAGAGGAGGGAGGTTCTTGCAGAGCTACTTACATCACTTCAACGTTCTTGCAGTGGGGACCGCTCTGTGTCAGCTTCACATCTTGAATGGACTTAGGAGGGATGAACTTCGAATGAGTGGCTATGCACTGGCACCGGAGCTCAGTTGCCATCCTTGCCAGGCTCATACCTGTGAGAAGGAAGGGAAGATTGTGGTTTGAGAGGTGATCTTACCATCACTCTATCCGACATAAAACATGACTGCTCTATTTTAACAACATTCTCAATTAAAATGCTGCATTTGTCCCAGCTGCCTAAATCCTCATGGTATAAAGATCAGTTGCTCATTTGTTTTGGAGGAACTGATGCCCAAGTACATTTAAAACTAATTTAACACCTCTTTTTAAAATAAACCCACATATTTTGTGGTTACTTGTACTGACCACACTGTACAGTTAACTGCATCATTTTAATACCCAGCTCGACAAACTAACTAACTATACAGAAGATAGAGCCCTAGATTTTTTCATTAATTGGAAACTTTCCCATGCTTCTATGTTCATATTGTTCGTTCCCTTTCCCAGCTGTATATTACTTGCCTGAGGCAGTGTGATCATTAAGTAACAAATATGAGATCATAAACTATTCTTTGTGTGGGAAGGGAGAGAAACATTCAGACACTTAAGGTCCTGTCTCTATAGCTGCATACACTTCAAGTGAAACATAGAAACAAAGCAAATTTAAGTTGCATCCTTAAAATTTTTTCCCACAAGATGTCAGTAACTCTTCAGTACAAGGACTACGTGGTAGATTTCTGACTGAAGAGCAGTTGCTCTTAGTCTCTCCAAAGAAACTAATTTGCTGAAACAAATTTAAAGCTACCTCTCTGCAAAGACAAGCATCTCAGTAGATGCCTTGATGATACTACAGCCATGGGGATCTTGGGAGGGATTTGCTTACCTTGAGACATAGACGCTGAAATCAGGAAGAGAGCCAGGACAGCCACAAGTTTGCCGTTCATGATTAGACAGGAGGTTTTTGCTGGGTTGTTTAGCTCTGGTTCTGTGGAGCAGTAACCTCTTGTCCTGGAGGATTGCTGATGTCTGATCTGGGTGACCCATCTTGCTTATATACCGTTTTGTGCCCGGTTTGTGTGCTCTGCTAGCATGTAGATTGCGTTAGAGGAATTTCCCAGATGCAGTCAAAATGAGTCACATGACTGTTGTGAAACTCCTTCCTAGATGACAAGGAACGAGAATGATATAATGTATTAATTTATTAAAATATGTAAGCAATAGCCATGCATTTCCATTTCTTTTGTAGACTTTTTAAAATTTTGTGCTTTTTCTAATGCATACCCTTATTTAGTAATATAACTTTATGATGGTTTCAGTTACGTTTGTGTTATAACTTTTTATCATTTTCTTCAGGGTGATAACTGTTCTTGGAGATGCCAGATCTATGCTTGATATATTTAATTTCTTATCTTTTTTTATGATGATGGCTTCTACTTACCTGTCTTTAAGTCACTGGACTGGAAATTGGGCAGTGCTGAAATCACTGAAAAACTTTTTCACTGTGTTCAGGGTTTTACCTCAGCATTATTTTGATGTTAACAGTTTTAATTTTTTGTTATTTTCTTTTTTTTTTTTTTCTATTCAAGTAGCATTTTACAAAGTAAATTCATCCCTAATATTGTCTGTTCAGTAAAGGAATTGAGGCTGCAGTATTCAAAGCTTCCTGTAGGAAGCAGATACTAAATTCTGAACAGCTTTGAAAATCATGTCTGCGTTTTTCATGTCACACGAATGATAAACCAAGGAAGTTTTGTATGCAAACAAAATAGCATGACTTGCTGAACACAACTGCTTTTGTTTCCTTTGTATGTCTAGAAATTTTTAGTAAGTCTTTTCTGTAATCTTTTTCAGTGACCATAACCCTAGGTCTTAGCAAGGGAAATAACATTAAGTATTATGGCACTGCTATAGACATTTATGTTAAAGAACCTTGTTGCATGAATGCTGGGTGTTTATTTGCTGTAGACAAAGATATTACCTTGCAAGGGAGACAACTTCAAGGGAAAATGGGCTCAAATGCTGATCTGTTGCTTAAATGAAGAGTCATTTTTTTAACACATCTGGACTTCATGTGATTAGGAGAAGCCATTCTGTTTTGGTGCTGTAAGAACGTCCCTTTGACTAGATGGCTTTTCCAGCTTGTCATCTCCAACCTCAAAACTTCATGTTTCTGTGGTCTGTAGCTTTATAGAGGTACTTCTCCCGAACTCTGAGAGGTTTGTAAAAACTCAATTACCCTTAGCAGTAAAGCAATGTAATTTGTTTATAGTAATAATTTAATAGTTTGCCCATAAATTATTATAGTTTACTGTGTACCATTTGTCATTAACTTACTTGATAAAAGGAAATATGTGGTGAAAATTCATCTGTTTCCCATCACAGTGTCAGCTGTCCCAAGAAAAAATATCACCAAGTTTGTCTCTCCTACCACTTACTGAGTATTGAGTCAACAAAAGATGTGGGTTCTGACTTCTAATGGTTGTTTTCCTTAGCTGTATGACTGAGAGAGCTTTACTGAAAAATACATCTAGTTCTCTGAAGGTGTGAAAAAGAAGAGGATTTTACCAGGTACTAAAGGTTATGTTTTATTGTTTATGTTGTGTATGTTATGTTAAATTAACAGGATGGTTTCACTGGTGTCAGATTGTAGATGCTGGAGCTTTAACCAGTTTATTTGGAATGAGGTTTTGCTGATTCTGTTCTTTTGAGGTTTCTCTGTGTCTTACATGTGTATGCACACATTAATTAAAAGTTGATTAGGGATCTCAGTTACTATTTTCAGCTTTTTTATCTAATTTTGATGTGTGCTGAAATGTCATTAATGTCTGAGGCAAAAAAAGGAAATTCCCCCTCAAATCCCCAAGTAAAACCAATGACTGCTTGTCCTCCTTACCACTAGACTCAGCTATTTCCTGAGTGTGGCAGTAAGGGATTTGCAGAAATCCCCAGGTCAAAAGTGAGGGCAAGAGCCTACTCCACCTATATGATTAACCCTGCCCCTGAGCTAAGAGTAAGTATCTGTCTAAAAGAGCAGGATGTTTGTAATGAAATAAAAATCCACTATGTTTTCCGAGAGCTAAAGCATCTCCTCCGCCTCCACTTCTCTGATGTGACACAGTTTCATCAGGACTATGTAAAGGGGGTGTAACAGAGACAATAATGGCATAAAAAGGTTAAGACATGAGATCAAGCCCAAAGGCCAGTCACTCCTAACCTGTGTTTCTGGGAGTGCCATGCTTTGCCCAGGTTCTCCTGACATCCCTTCAACACTTTGCCCAGGATCTCATCCCAACCCCTGCCTATGGGAACTCCAAATCCTTTATCTGATTTTGGCAGCGTGTGTTTTCCCGCCAGCCATCAGAGATGACTTGTGCAAATGGAATTGCTGCTCCTCTTGAAGGATAACGTCACTGAGTGAGCTGATACAGCTACAAGCAGAGACCTTCCATGCTTAACCCTGTTAAAAGCACGCTTGTAACGAACAAAACAACAGTTATGCAATAGTCCAATTACTGAAAGACTGCTGAAAGGGGAAGTAAATACTGCCCTTGCCTGTGTTTTAAGGCAGGGTATAGGATGTGTTCACTGTCCTGCAGGATGGAAAATAGTGGTTTTTCGTTTTTATGACTCATTGCCTTGTGTAATGAATACAAAAGTCAAAAGGAAATCTTTTGGGATCTTGACTGAGGTTGTTTAGCATCTGAATGTAGCAAAGGACCCCCAAACACAAGGGACACAGTGAGGGGGATTCATGTGTTCTCTAGTGACCAAGACCATCGTGAGGGATGGGGGCCAGCTGGGCTTCAGTCCCTTACTGTTTTGAGTCGCTTCAGTTCCAGAGGAACGCTCCAGCCTCTGGGCTGATAAAGTTACTCTCTCTAAGAAACTTAAGAATCCATCTTGTTTTAGTCAAATTCAAACCTCTCACTTGAGAAACTGTGCACGCAATCCCCCAAATACCTGGAAGACAAAGCTTTCACTGGAATCAGAGTTCAGCCTGTGCAAGGTGAACTTTGTCAACTCCTGTCTCTTGTGCGTCCTCTCTACCAGCTCCTCTTGTTCCCCAGGGAAAAAAATCCCACTTTGTTTTCTGAAAGCACCTCCTTTTCCCCACAAAGGGCTTGGCCTTCGCATGCCATTGCACTTGACCCATGGAGAGCAGAAAGAGCAAATACAAGGGCTGGGAAATAATTGCTTCTGATGCTTAAAAACTGGGCACTGTGTTGTGCAAATGCTTTTGGAAGTGAAGCAAAGCATAGGGAGCAGATATGTAATAAGCAGAATGTCTTCTAAACATCTGGGTTTTGATTTGCTATATGAGGACATGATAGCAAGAAAAGAAGTTTAGGGTCAGCTTGTGATTTTTAAATATAGGTGGTTATGTAGCCTTAGTCAGATCATGGCAAGTGCTGGACCTTCCTGAACTCCTCTGGAATCACAAAATAGCAGCACAGCTTTTTAGTTGCTTTGCCTTTTAGTGTATGTATTTATAAATACAATAGCATAAGTATATATTTATGTGACTGAATATTTATTTATGATATATGTTTCAGCTCTGCTTGAAAACAGTCAATTCTGTATTGTAGCTTTCAGTTAAAAAATTATTGTGGGTTAAATGAAATGTTTCGTTTGATTAATTCAGTATGAAAGGTCATTGACAGTATAAAGGTGTCTATTAATATTAGAAAATTATACACTAATACTCATTCTAATATTAACATCAAATATTAGCAAATATTAACAAATATTCAGATTAAAAATAAATTAAATCTACCTGGTATTAACAGAGGAGATACTAAATCCAGCTAGAGAATTGAAACTAGCAGCTGGGGTTTCACCTGCTCTGTGAAGTTGCATTTATTGCTTTAGTTGCATTTCCTTTTCATGAGTTTGGCAGGAAGAATTTTCTGACTGTGGAAACAAGATATGGAAGTGGCGGGAGGAAACACATGGTAAGTTTCAAGAAGTTCATGCTGGGAACTTTTGATTAAATTGGAAGTGGTCAGTAGACATACGTCATGTCTACTACTTCTCTGACTCTTAAAATGTTGCCTGCTGTCTTCTTGGTGTCTGATTAAACGACAGCCAATGCAGCTTGGCAGATGCAAGCCTGCACACTTCCTGGCAGTGCAGTTACGGTGAGGTGATAAGAGATATTTTCTGGATGGCTGCATAGAGATGGAGGGTTTCTGTGTAGCACTCAGGTGAATGCAGGTAGATAGCCTGCCTGTGAAAGAAGTGGAAAAATGTAAACACCCGAATCTTAAATAAAAATATACTGTTTGGTATTATAAATGAGATCTGTTTTGCATAAAAGCTGTTAAATATAAACTTGCTGACCCATTGGATCTCAAGCTGCTGGACAGGTCAAATCTTACTGTTCACCAATAGGAGGGGTGGCAGCAGTGGGAAGGAACAAACAATTACTGTTGTATTTAGTCAGCTTACAAGTGCAGATTTGAGTCCACAGTTGCTCTGGGTAGGGGTTCCAGTGGGGGTCAGTCCCTATCAAGAACAAGACTGTCCTTAAAGAGTTTCTTAAATGTCTGTTTGCAAGTCTGATGTTCAGTCTAGCCTGCAGCTATCCCACAAGCCCCAAACCTCACTCTCCCACCCTGTGGCTCAGAAGATCAAACTCCACAGGGCAGTCATCATATTTTTATGTGCAGTCCTGCATTGCACTGACCATGTATCTCTGGTCTGATGATTGCTGCTAGAATCTGCACTTTAGTCCTTTCTATCCTCAGAAATTAGATTTATATTGCTGGGCATAAACAGTGTGTAGCAAATCATTAAGGGAAAATGTCTTTGACACCCTTTTTGACTGTAGAAATAAATTAATAATAAATGCAATGGGAATTAACAAATTAAACCAATGTTTAGTCTTATAAGCATTCTCCTGGACCTTTGAGCAGTAACCTTTAACATAATAAATACGCAAGCTGCAAAATCCTTTTGCAAAGCGAAAAGTGTGGTCCATTTTGTCAGATAAAAATAATGTGGGAGAAAAAAATGGAAAAAAGAAAAAATGTGTTCTTTTCAAAAATATGACTTCTTTTTCTATATATGTGTCTCTCTGCCTGCATCTTCCTAACTATAAGTGGAAACCTCAGCACAATAAATTTTACTTCAGAAATAACACAGGTAATTTAGTATCTCTAATTTTAACTGCTTCCTTCTGAAAGCCATTAGCTCGTAGTCATTAAGGTACCCCGAGCCTGGTAGTGACTTAGAATGGTTGATGAGACATACCAAAGCACCTCACAGGAGGTGGTTTAGGTGTCAGTCCATGCTTACTTGCTTGCAGCTGTGCTGCAGGTACACCCAGTCAAATGCTGCTAAAGTCACTTATGAACACTCTTAATTTCCCTCCGTCACATTTTAATCAGCATTCTCTGTTTCGGTGAGTGGCACGTCTCATAGATAATTTTATAAGATATGATGCAAAAAAAAATATTTCTGGGTACTCATAAAAAATGAAGACATCTTAAATCTTTATAGAAGATGTTGCTACAGCTGTCTGGAGCAGCTATTGGAGGATCTCTGCCACTTTCTCAAAGATAGTTCTTTCATGAAGAAATGGGTGTGAATTCACTTCTCTCATGGCCACCCAGAGGTATCTCACTTTTGAATGAAAGGTCTTGTGCGTGGAGCATTTGTTCTTCTTTTCTACATTCCCTTCAGCTTTTCACTACTCTACTCTGTCTTCCTGAAGATGGGAGCCAGAGGCTGCTCTGTGCTCTGCATGTGGGTGAATCATGCAGTTACACAGTAGTTAGTTATTATGCATGCCCTAGTAACTCCTAACATTATGTTTGGATGGGTTGGGTTTCTGGGATTTTTTGGTTTGGTTCTGAAGGTTTTTTCACTGCTGAGCCCTGGTCTGATTTTCCTATCGTACAATCTAGCATAATCTCAAAATCTTTTTCCTATGTGCTAATAGTCAGCCTAGACTGCCTCATTTTTATATGAGCTTTGTAATTTTTTCCTCCTATGTCAATCATTTTTCCTACTTCCTGCAGTGAATTGCACCTGCATACTCAATGAGCCTCCTAAGGTCCTTCTGCAGTTTGTCATAGTTGAGCCTAGTCTTTACTGCCCTTCATTTAGTATCATCAGAATACTTCAGCTTGTAGCAAATGACCTTCCTGGACAAGTTGTAGATATGCCAAACCAAATCGGACCCCACAGAGCTGGTGTAGGAATCCATGGGTGATGTCCCTTTATCAAAAAAAAGCTGACCTTTTCATTCTGTCCTTCATTTCTGTGTATTCACCTGTTATGTATCCATTTCCAAGATTTCCTTCTTAGTACCATTATTTCTGATGTTTAGTGAGGATTGTGAAAGGATTTTAGAAAGACAGTTTGACTATACCCATTGGACCTTCCACATCCATAGGCTTGTTGTCACCTTCAACGAACTGAAACAAGTGCATGAAAGAAAAACATCCTTCACAGCTACACAGACTCTTGCGTATTATGTGTTTATTCATGTGTTTACTAATTGTATCCTTTCTATTTCTACTTTAAGTAAGAACATTTAGGAGTAACTAGTTTCATCCTCTTTATTCTTGTCCTTACAGCACTAAAACACTGCAAAGAAAATAGGTAGAATCAGCAACCAAGTCAGGAATTAAAAAAAAAAAAAATCAAATGTAATGTAGCAGAAGGGGGATCTGTTCCTTGACATTCTCATCAGCAAGTGTTCCTTCTCATTTCATATCCTTGAAGAACTCCAAGGTATATTTTTCTGTTACTTTTCTTTGACAGGTGACTCAATATTGTCTCTGGCCCTGGAATTAAATGAGGAATGAAGTGAATTCAGAAATCTATTAATGAAGCAGTTACCATTAATACAAGCTACAGGGAGAGCAACAGGTGCTCACAAGTTCTAATGACCTATTTTTATGTATCAACGAACTGACATATGTGCAAAGACAAAAAAAGTCTGTGTTTACACAAGTACTACTCCAACAGAAAGGACTTCCATATACCTATGTCCAAATTGTGCAAAGCAGAGACCCGTTTGCCCCCATTTACAGCAGTGAAAGCTAATAAGCTTAGAAATGCCAGCCGTACATCTGAATTATACCCAGAAAGAGGAAGTGAGTCTTTTAGAGCTTGATTTTTGCAAGTGTCAAACATGTCCCCAGATTGTGCTGTCTCTCAGTGGATATGTAGGTGCATCATACCTGTGGCCTTTTGGGTGACATAACACACAGGAAAGAAACACTTTTAATCCTCAGGCATTTAGAAATATAGATTTAGAGAGAATCGGTGGAAAGAATTACTAATGCCTGAAGAGAGTATACATTTTCATGCTAAGAAATTAAAATCTGCCTTCTAAACATAGCTTTCAACAGAAGCTGTTCTTGTAAGGAAAACCTTACCTAGCCAAAATAGCCTTTACAGTGAGTCTGACCCAGGGAGCGGTGGGCTCCAAACACACTTGTCTGCCACCTTTCAGCGTAGCTCTATCAAGAAAGAAACAAAGAAGTTAAGGCTAGGTGGATTCCTCCCACTCTCCGCATGTTTTGAAATTTATCTCAGCTATTTGTCGATTAAGTAACTGGAGGACATGGTACGAACTTTTGTTTATTAAACTTGTTTGATATTTTCCAGCTAGTATTTCTGAGAGAACCAGAGAAAAAATATTCTCCTATGCTTTTTCTATATTTGGGCATTTAAGTTTTATTTGTTGTGGTTTGTTTTTGTTGGGTTTTTGTTTTTTGGTTTTTTTAATGAATGACGTGTCAATATAGGTGCTTATGATGCAATCTTTTTAATGAGCCTGATGAATTTTTTATTTGGTTTCTGTTCTCTATCTGGTCATAGTTTAGCAGATTTTTCCGGAACTTAATTATCTTGGAAACTTTTTTTTTAATCAAACCTGGCTGAAATTACCAACTACTAGTGAGGTGGAACTGAATGACACACAATGCTGCTCAGTGGGTATGATCATACAGGTATTATTTGCTTATGACACCACAGTGAAAGCATAAAAACCTGAAAGTTCCCTTGTTTACATGAATGCATTGATCCAATTCATGTGAATAGTTCCTGATATGATTTTAAATAAAGCTTACCATACCTTTTACTTTGTACTCACATGGATTTTACAATCTACGTTCTGCACTCCTCACACAGGAAAAAGCTCAGTAGTCAATTCCAACATAGGAAATAACTTGTGGCATTTCCAGCTTTGCCACGTGCAGACCGAGTTAGTGGAAACTGAATTCATGTCAATGGGATCAAGATTGCATCTTTGATTGATTCTTCATTGTCTAAATTATTAATTATGCCCTGAATGTATTATGGGGGTCTAACTCCCTGCCGTGATGTTGGTCATAATTAAGATATTAGCATAGAGAGACTTTTTAAAATACAATCTGGAAGAGGCTTGTAACATTGGCAGGAAATGAACTCATTCCTTTGGATAGAAGGCCTAATACCTTATACTTAGTGTCTATGATATGTAATTCCACCCAAAGTAACTAACTAGGGTGTGGAATGCCAAGTCACTCCCTCCTGTTGAAAGCAAGATGACATTTTGAAAAAGTGCTCACATGATTTCCACATTTTTGCAGCGAGGTCCTCTTTGGCTTAATTTCACATTCTGAATAGCCTTGGGAGGGATGAACTTGGAATGAGTGGTTATGCACAGGCATTGGAAGCCTTTTCCTTCTGTCTTTACCAATGCCTTACCTGTAGAACAAAAATAAGTTATATCTAGGTAAATGAACAATCTCATTATTTGCTCCTATGAAGCAAAGAGTAGTCCTTCTATCAGCCTTATTCTTGTTACTCAGACACTCTGATTTGCTGAAGACTTTGGGATAAAATTGTGGATCTGCACAACAGCAGCAAATATATTTTCAGAGCTGCTGGTACGCAGGTGCATTTAAAGTTAAACTTGTATCTCTAAGTGAAAACACTTAGGTGTTTTCATAGTACATTTGTGCCTGGCTGGATTCTACACCTAAATTGCACCACTTAAACAAAGTAGATTAGCATCATTAACTATGTCCATATATTGTTTATTAGTTTCTGCCATAGTCATCTGCCCACATTCTTTATTCTTTTCTGCAAATTGTATCATTCTTGCTTTGAGGAAGCATTATCATCAATCTGCCTATCAAGAATAAAAGTACAAACAGGAGAAAGTTGTCATTTGGAAAGGAAGACATGTATGGACATGTTTAGAAGAGAGGTCTTGTCTTAATTCAAATATTTGTTAAAATCTAGGGTAAGTTATTATGGCATAGGAGTGAACTAATTTTCTGAAAAAAAGAAGCATATTTTACCCCCAGAAATGGCCACAGCAGATGCACAGATGCAAATACAAATTATAATTTTACTTCTGAATGACAATTTATTGAAGATGCAGAAGATGCACATCTCTTGCAAAAAGCATTAACATAGCATAAGCCTACTTGAATTTGCATATGTATATTTATTCCTTGGTTATGTGAGTTTTAAGAAATCATTTTCTTACCTTCTGACCCCACCATTAAGACCAGATAGAGAAACAAAGCAACAGCAACAGATTTGCCATCCATTGCTGTGCAGAAACTTTCTTCTTGAGAGATGTCCTCCCCTGGTTCTATTTCATATCAGGTTTTATATTGGAAAGCACTCCCAGCAGCCCAAGGACAGCACAAGTACACTCCAGCACAACACGGTTCTGTACATGCAGGTTTCCCAATATGTGAGTGTGTTGCATAAGAAATACAAATCTCTCTGATGTCTGTTCAGTGGCACTTCAGAATTCCCTAATTTACTTCTGCTGCTGTATATTTTAAACTATTTCTTTAATTTGTGGTTATTATCTATCACTTTCTGTTTGCACTTCTTTATGGGAAATTAATTTTAACCAACAATGCCGAGTTTGCACTTGGAAATCAATACAATGTTACCAGACATCCCCCAAATCAAAATAGAGAGACGTTTTTCCTCCTCTCTGAATGCAGAATTTCTGATCAGCTCTTTGCACTAGTTTTAAATGCCTTGTGCAAAAACTTTTACCCAACATAATTATGGGAATTTTTAATCCTAATCTTATGGCCTATGTTTTGATATGACTCTAATGAAGTTATTTATCCAGTGTCTTATGAAGGCAAGACATTACTAGTTTCTTTTGTTCTCTGAAAGGATTTTTTTCATCTTCCATTTGGCTAAAGGGATTTAGATGCTTAATTCTGTACTGGAAAGCTTCTTTAGTCATTGAACAGGAAATGATTAGCTTAAAATAACTGAGGCATTGTCACCTAAGTCACTTAAGCCTTCTGAAAATTTTATTTGCTCGGGATATGAAAAGAAAAAGTACTTGACAAGGGCTGTAGTAACACCTGATTAAAATAAACACTTAGGAGGTTACTTGTTTTTCTTTCTAACCTCATGCATCTAGAATAATCATAGGTTTTTAAAACAGAAGATAAAGTCATGTGATAAGTGAAATCTCTTGATAATTCCTCAGGAATCTGTTTCTAGAGAGTGTATTGTTCACTTGTTGGGTTATTGGGTATTCTTATTTTTGTGAGGTGAAAAGAAGGTGGTCTCAAGGAAAGAAATAACCAAATTGTGGTATGGGGTCCATGTGAATTGCAGTACTTTACAAAAATTAAGAAAGCAATTTGGTTTTGAAAAGAAGGAGCCTGCCAAATGAGAGCCTTAATATTGTATTCAGGGGAGATGGTAGTTTATCCTGGACATACATAGCATCTGGCTTTTGTTCACTGGGGAACAACAACACTTTGGATATGTTAGCTAAGATTGTTAAATAATTCATAACTGTTTAATTGTTAAGTGTCTCAGTGTAAAAATATTTTGTCAGGAGAATTAGTAATTTTATGGAGTCTGAGTTCAGCTTTGGAGAGACAGTATTAGCAAAGCAGAAACAACATGGAAAAACAGCCCACGTTTGACAAAGGTAGTCATCAAGTCAGAAGAGCTGCAGGGCTTCTCTTAGCAGCTCTGAGAGCACTGAAACACATTTTTGGAAGCATGAGGGTTGTGGTTGTGTTCCTAAGAAAGGTATCATCTGAGTGCACACAGAACAGAAATGCAATATTTTACTATTTCTAGCCAGCTTCTGAATCATGTCTCAATGATGAACAATAAGTATGGAGAAAGAAAGGGTGTGGTTCAGCCGCCGTGCCGATGCCCTGCTCAGGGTCCTGGAAGGGCAGCCATTGCTGATGTTTTGGACAGAAGAATTTAGGAGAAGAGCCCTGCCTTGGCTGTGATTCAGCTCCCAGTAACTTGACTGGGATTTTGATGGTGACAAAGGTTACGAGCCTACTGTAAGTATCTGTATAGCACTGAAACTGGTGCTAGTCCTTTAGGGTACATGCATGCTTTTATGGTGTGCATATAAAGTGGTTCTTCCCCACCTTTTCCCATTCTTGTCTGGTGTTCCTGATGTGCTAACCTCCAAATTAGATCTCAGAAAGAAGCCAGCTTGTAAAAATCACTCAGAAAACAGGAAGACTTAGTGTTGTAGGCCAAGTCTGAAGAAAACCTGTCCCCTTGGGAAACTGTCTTCTTTAGAGGTCTAGCAGGCTGTGTAATGCAGTGCTGTGGGACAGGGGCAGGGATGGGAATAGGGAACAAAGTGTGATTGGAATAGTTGTCATCTTGCACAAGAGCTTGCTCAAACAGTACCAGAAATTCCCTTTTTATATGGCACCATAAGCAAACATGAGCTCTTTGTGCAGACTACAGACTGGCTTGTTATTGGAAAAGACTGAAGCAGAATGAATATTAAAACATTTGTTCAACTTTCCCATTTTCTCGTTTGCTACTTGTATTCCAACCAGTCTTCTGTAAATTGTTGTGTCACAGCCAGATGTGTGGCCATACCATTAGAGCTCTCTTTCTTAGGATTTTTTTCTGGTGTAGTCCTCACTGGAATTAGGGAGGATGCTCAGTGACTTCCTTGATGTTTATCAGACTTCCCTGCTTATTTAAGTTGATGGAAAACCTTGTTCAGTGCCAGATTGTCAGCTAGACATGCTGTCTGAGAACCACCACTGCTATGGCCTCAGAATTTCAGTGACTAACCATTATTTATCCATTATTTTCTATCTGTGAATTTTATCAGACAGACCTCTGAAAACAATGAGTCTGGCAAGAGGAGGAAAATAGATCATTTTTCTAATTCCTCCTATTGCAAACCATCTGCACTAACCAGAGGCAAGAATTTGCTGTTGTAATTAGCTGCCCCCCACGACCTTGCCACAAATTGCCCTTTTGAGAACCCATTATGTGATACAAAATGAAAGAAAATGCATCCTCTTTTTCACTTCTGTATTTCAATAACGAAACTATTAACATGCAATATTGAAGTGAAAACATTTCAACAAGCATTTATTAGTATCATAAACACGTTCCATAAAATAAATAAATAAATAAATAAATAAATAAATAAATAAATAAATGTTGAAGACCAGCTACATTCTTATGCAAAAGTAAATAAATAAAAATAAATTAAAATATTAAATTAAATAAATAAAAGTCCTTTTTCTAACCAAGAAATGACATTAAAATACATGTTAATGCCTTCACAAACACTAATTCATTAAAAATGATGGCACAAAAATTGATGTGTCAGAATTTTGGCCTCCTAATTTTGCAGGTTCCCCTCTTCCAGTCAGTAGCGCACTCTGAGTGGCAGTGACCTAGGTACAGGTGATGAGAAAGAGTCACTCATCTTTTTCTAAACTGTTAGCAAAGAAAGAAGGTATTGTTTAGTGAAAGCTTTGCTGAGAGGGTGCTGCATAGATCCAGCTGTTTAGCAAAAATTACTCCTGAATTGTCTTCATCTTCTTTCACAAGCCATTTTTTCTGCCAGCTTTTTCTGGTATTAGTGGTTTTTCTCCCACATAATGAGACCTCTTTAAAAGACTTCAAATATTGTTGTCAACTACCTACAAAACCAGGGAATCCATACTCTCTAGATGCTGTTAGAAATGTGAATGTAGGGGGCAGGAGGAGGTGAGCTGCCAGAAGCTGGATGAGTGTCTCCCCCATTTTTGCCTTCCTGGAAGAGTTAGGACATTCTTCTTCATCTTAGGACACTGTCTCAGGTTTGGCATTTGCCCTAAAAAGAAAGAAAAAGTGAAAAGAAGACAATTAGAACTTGTCCATGGAACAGGTATCACTCACTGGAATCAGATGAAATCCACCATGAAGAGTTTGTGCTTCGGTGTCCAAACCTCTTAAAAGTTGTTATTGAGCCTAAGGGACACTGGTACATTGTGACTTTTTCACAAGTACTCAGTAACTGTGGGCTTCCATAGTTTGATGCCTCACTTGACAACTCTTGGACCTGATTTTTTCCCCCATTTATCTAAATGCCATTAATTTTGCAAAACAGGTTGTGGCTTTCTACCACTGCAAGAAAGAGAAAACCAGTTGGTTAACACCTGGATTTCTTGAGTACTTGAGTCGCAGGTTATCGATATGCTTGTGCCTTACAAGAGAAGTAGGTAACACTCACATGGGGTGTGCGGCACAGTAAGGGATTGAACCTAATGCTATAATTAAAGCTCAAAGCGATCACAGTGCTTTGTCCCAGTTAGTGAACACAAAGAGTAGTAACTGCCTGAGGAGACGGAATTTTTGTGCACTTTGCACTGTACATGTTTGCTAGCTCATTTAAAATACCGTTTTTTCGATAAGCTGTGCTCATTGAGAACAAATGACTCACTTGTCCAGAATTGCCTTGATGATCAGCTTCACCCAGGGAGCAGTGGGCTCCAGGCACACTTCTCTGCCGTCTGTCAGGGTAGCTCTGCAACAGAGAAAAAAGAAAGGGAAAAGGTCTACTTAGAGAATTCCAAGGCAATTTCCCTTTTCTCTCATAACCTCATTCCAGGTGTACACTGATATGTTCTCCCTTAAGATGTATCAGTTGAGGCTGTAACCTAACATACAGGGGGTTTTTTTTTAAATGGTTTCATATCTTCTCTTATCTGTTTGTTTGATTGCATTACATCATTTGCAGGACTCTCACTCTTTTCAAAATTGCTGCTTTTTTCTTTTTTTTTTTTTTTTCCCCCCCCCCCCCCGCTTGCTTTGTATTTTTGTATTTGTGATGGTATTTAACTGAAGGGCTAAATCTTTCCATGTTGATTCAGAATCAGTACTTCCCAGTCCATAGAAATTTTGTTACAGTAAAAGTCTGGAATTGTGACCAGATAATATGATTTTTATGCTAATGGCAGTTTTTTTCATTGACTTGGGTACAAGTGGGATAGTTTTTTTGACCTAGCTATTGAAATTCATGTTTTAATCATATGGTCAGCATGGATCTGTGCATTTATCTGTCTTCCCATATGCTAGTGGAATTCAAAGTTTTAGAAAGTTGTCTGATGACTGCAAGTTTAGGTCGTCATATTGCATAGGGTGTTTAAAAGTAAAGATTGGCAAAAACAACACGCAATTTATAAGACGTAGCATATTGTTTGTAAGAGCAATGAGCATTGCTGTTCTGCATTTTGAGTAGTTGTGCCTGCTGGCCTGTTACATCTTTTAGAGAACACTTACATCAGCCTTAATGTCAGATCTATTTCCTTCTTGTTAAGTAATCGGGAGGATTTTGCAAAAGCACTTACATGACTTCAACGTTCTTGCAGTGAGGTCCACTGGGGATGAGGTTCACGTTGTGAATGAATTTGGGATGAATGAACTTGGAGTGGGTGCCTACACACTGGCACCGGAGTTCAATCGCTGAACGTGGCAGGGCCTTGCCTGTAAAACAAGAAAAAAAAGGTGAACTGTTTTGCTGCTTCCACAGGAAGAACATGTTCTTCTTACTTAAAATATTAGAAAAGTTATTTGCTGCCCTTGTAAGACAGCATAGTATCTGCCCCATCAGCATTTACACTTGAATTAGTTAGGAGAGCTTTAGGAAGGATTTCTTTACCTTTTGTTCCAACCGCTGAGATCAGGAGAAGAGTCAGGACAGCTGCCACGGCCTTGCCCATCACGATGCACGAGTGTTGCTTCTTTGTGTCACTTGGGTCTGGTTCTGTGGTGAGGTGAGCTCCAGCAGCCCCAGGGGTGGCCAGTGCCTGTGCTCTGGGACCTGCCGTGTTTATATACTGCCTTGGCCTCCTCCGGGCACTCTGGCATCATGGGTAGGTCATACCAATGGAAAGTCCAAACCTGTAACATGCTACTGTGAAGTGAGTCACAGGGGAGTGGGTAAGCCCCTTTCCCTAGATGACCACTAAATTGCTTTTCACTAACAGAAAACACGTTCTTAATTAAAGAAATATAAAACCATAGAATATGTACAAAATTACCCTGTACTTAGCTTTGTGGAATCTACAGGTTTTTTGTAATACTCTCTTTCATGATAATTTTCTTCTGTACCTTTGTACTTTTGCTGTTATTATTATGTAACTCATTGTGACTTTCCACTTCTGGTGAAAGGCATTTGATCTGTGATTTTCCATCTGTGTGTCTTTGGGCTTTAATTTTTTTTTTCTTTTTCATTTTAAGACATGATAGAAGCTAGTACTTTGTAGAAGTCATAGGTACTAGAACTGGATTTTAATGAGCTCCCCTTCTGTTTATATGCAATTACATTTTAAACTCTCTTTATATGCTGAGATAACTTCTGCAGAAATATTACCATACTTTTTGATACATTAAAACCTAGCATCACTGAAATAAGCAACAGAATCCAGACTGACTTTGTCATACTATTAAGAACATACAGAATATGTTACTATGATATGATGAATTGCTTTGCCTGGTTAGGTGGATTTTTTTGTGAGGATTGCTGCTTCTTCTGAAGCCAAAACCTCTTAATTGTTTGCTGCTTTGAATTTGGGCAGAGGAAAATTCTAAAAGCTGCTATAGGATTTTGCTTCTGAAATAAATTGAGGTACTTTTGCAAATTTAAATTTGACTCTGTAAAGAAAAGATTTATTCTGATTACGATAAAATCAAAGCAAAAGTGAAGATGGGATCAGAATGGAGGATTATTCAGATAAAGTTTTATTAACAATAGAAAATAATGCTAAATCACAAGTGGACTTTTTGGGGGGTTGAATATGAAGGAATGCTGTTATTGTTCTTCTACCAGGTAATGAAGACAGTCAAAGGAACAAAGCATAGGACCAGATATGAATGAATATAGGTTTATTGTTCTCTGACTCATCATGAAGGACACAGCAATTTATGTATGCCACACTGAATTCCACTTAATATACCATATATATGTTTGTAGATGTACACAATTAAGTTTATAAATAGTCTTAGAGGATGTGTTCTGAGTAGTAGCCTAATAAGATGTGTAGATATGGAATTAAGCACCTGTTTTTTCTGTAAATTTTCAGCCTGCAGTGAACATACCTGGATTAGCTAATGTGAGCGCATAAGCACTTAATTACAGCCCTTCTGTGTCAAGCCAGAGGTCTGCCTAGTGCATATCCTCTCTTCAACCATGACCATCAGCAGATGTCTAGGAATGTGTGAGAAAAGATCAAGTGTGTTTGAGACTTATCCCTAGTAGTCTCCCACTCTGGGCCTGGTTTCATTTGATGCCTCCTGATTCCTTTATGGGAAAACAAGGAGTACATATTGATCCTTATCCCTGATTTCTACAATTCTGTAGACCTTTATCACATCTCCAGATCGATATATTTTTAGAAAATATTGTCCTTTTGCCTGATAGCAGCATAGATTGGGTTGCTTGTTCCTACCTCTGGACTTTTTATTTCCTCCTAACGTATTATTTCCATGCACAGCAAACTGTTTACAGAAATGCGAACTAGAGTTTCAGTGGAAATGTCTTCTGATCTGCATACAAGGAGAAAATGGTATTATGAATTTCACTGCCTGAGAAGTGTAGACCTCTTTTCCAAATAAACCCAAGAAACTGTGCTTTAATTTGGTTAATGATTTTCATTAACTCAAAGATAAAATTATTACTTCTGTACTGTATATGCAATAAAGGTGTTATTCTTTGTCTTCTTTGTGTAAAACCTACTGCCTGTTGTGTCTTAATGAAGTGTTATTTCTGCTTTCTTGATCCAGACAGATAGATGTTTGTGGCTCTTGTATGTTACTACTCAAATATAAAGAAAGTGCTTAGGTGTCTTACATCTATCATAGATGACATAATGATTACAAGTATTACAGTTCTTGATATAGAGCAATGGGAACAACTGAGTAGAGTTCTAGAGTCTGTGTTTTGATTGTAATTTGATGTAGTGACTGGAAGACTTGGCCTGCAAAAAACCCAAAGCTGACAAAGATAAAATTTCTGTTGTGGTTACAGAGAGAAGTCAGAAAAGATGAACCATAAAAGAAAAGATCACATGTTTTATTGTAAACTCTTGTGACTTGGGTGGAAGAGAGGAGCTGTTGTTTCGATTTATTTACAAAGACTTACTTAGTTTTGGAGACATGAGGCAGGTGACTTAAAAGCTGCTGAATTTCTAATGCATACAGTCTCTGACTGAAGAGAATAATGCCTAAGCTTTAAATATGAGTATCATAATATCTAGTAGCCTCCAGCTGAATAAACACTTCTTTTGTCATGAGGGTCATAAATATAGTTATTGAGCAGCTTCTATTTTCATTACATGAGTGCCTTAACACCCACCAAGTGATAAGATTTCTGAGAAGTGATGGGCTCATCAGCAATATATGACACACAGGAATGCAGGCTATCCTGCATCCAACTTTTGCCCTTGATGTGTGGTACAGAAGTCCCTGTCCAAATCACATGGCAAACTGGTATGTGCTAGATTAGTTCAAATCAATCTGTAGGTCTACCAGAGGCACAAAATTCCCTAATTTCACTAATCAAGACTTCCACATCAGTTATCCTGTGGCATAGCAAAGAGTAAGAGAGCTTGAGGTACCCGAGTGAAAAAATTGGAGTTTCTCTGATAATTTTCTGTATGCTTCTCCCCAACTTTCCCTGACTTGTGGGTCACCTGGAACTTTGCATTTCCTTATGCTCCCATGAGTAGTGAGGGATTTTTTTTTCCCCTGGGGAATCCCTTGCACTGCTCTGTCCTATCTTCCTTAGTGATTGCTCACTGGTATCTTTAGAAATCCTGCCTCGTGCCTGGAATTTTAGATCCAAACATGTAAAAGATCATTTAGAAATAGCTGAGCATCTGAGTCAGTGAACGTGACAACTCCAATCCTGTTGTGGTTTTTTTATATTAGGTTCAGCAGGAAAGGGTAGTCGTGTTTGAGCTTTAGATTTCCTTCAGGCAAATTCTTCCTCTAATTTTCTTATGCTTCTGTGACCTTGTAGACAAAATCTATGCATACTTTTGATCTGCAAAGGGAAAATGACTCAACTTTTTTGTGTCTTTGGTAGTCTGGGTCTTCAGTGTCATCTGTGTTTTGGGGGTGAAACAGTCTCTACAGTGAACCTTACTTGAGACTACTTGACTGACTTGAGAGGGCCAAACAGAGAACTTGCTTATGGTTACAAATACCATAAGGATGGGTCTTTTCCCTCTAACTATTTCTTAATTAGATAGCAACAAATACCCCAAGATTTTAAGTTTGCCAATTGTCACACTGACTTTTATATGAAAGATACAGAATAAACAGCTGTAAACAGAAACGCAACCGTGAGATACATGTTTAGTACTTATCTTCCTAATGAGCTTCAGCAGTGAGTTTACTCTGAGAAAGTATTCGTTCTCTTTTGTTTAGTTAATACACAATTCTGAAAGCCTAACTCATATTGCTGAGCCTTTCTTCTCAGGAAAATCTCACTGGTTGTCTCTGCCCCTCTTCCTGAAGCTGTTGATATTTACCACCATTAACAAGAATGGAAATTGAATTCGTTTCTAGAAGTGCTGGGCACGGAGTGAAGTGTGTTTTCTGGATCAGTCCTCTACTGGGCAGGTGTTACAAAGGTCACTGTGCGAGTGCTTTAACAAAGGAGTATTAGCTAGTCATAAAGTTGCACAAAGCCTTCTGAGAACAAGGATGAGAAGCAGAGCTCTGCTGTA
The DNA here is from genome assembly GCF_003259725.1 of Athene cunicularia. Classification (NCBI taxonomy): domain Eukaryota; kingdom Metazoa; phylum Chordata; class Aves; order Strigiformes; family Strigidae; genus Athene; species Athene cunicularia. Next base: position 9,656,804 of record NW_020799099.1, on the reverse strand, counting down.
CCACAGTGCTACTTCCTCACAGCACAGGAGATGATGATCCCTGTTCCTGTATTTTCCGTGCAGCCTGCGATTCTTGCTGCAGAGCAGTAGAGTTGCAACACCTATGCCGGTGAATATTTTTTTCCACCTACACTGCTGATGAAATTTCTGGTTTAGAGGCAGAAGCGCTTTTGAGTTCTGTCTCAAGACAATCTGGCATGTAGATCTCTCTGTGGCACAAGCAAGTGATCCAGCGATACACAATTAAATAACACATCTAAAACCATCACTATCACTTCTTTCTCTAATTTCTGAATTTTCTGTTAGCCAGCTTAATTTGCATTTGTTTATCTTGCTAGCTGTCCTGGGTCCTCGTGCTATGCATTTAATACTCCACTCTTGCAACTGGACTTCTAAAATTCATTAATGGCGACATTGAGCACTGCTTCAGCAAAGTCCCTGAGCCTCAAGCAGAACATTTATGGTTGACTCAAAACTTTATTCACAGTTTTCAGCAGCCTGAAGGAATCCAGAATTGCAGTCCTTCCTTTCTGTGCCCTTTGACCAATTCACACTACAATCAAAAGCCATTTACTGATTGAGTTTGGTGGAAAATATCTGCCTTTGTATATTCCTGGGGTTTCCCTGTGTATGTAGTAACTGCACAAGGAAATTAAGTCATCTCCAGAAAGGGAAGTAGTATGGGGAAAAAAAAAAAAAGGCAAAAAAGAAAGAAAATGGACAGGATGCTGCATGAAGCATGATCAGGATGTTCATGCTACTCAACATTCAGAAAATTTTTCAAAGAAAAAGTGATCACTGTGGTTTAATTGCATTAGTTGCAATTTTAAGAAAAAAAAAAAATAGGCAGTAGGATTACTCAGGGACTTTCCAGTATTTCAGCTCGTATCACCATGTCTTGTCTTTCATATTAAATAAATACCTTTTTTCATTAATCACCATAAGTAACTGAAAACCAATTACAATACATGAACCAAAGAGTTACTCAAATGTTTCATACCATGTGACAAGGCCAGGACTTCCAGGTCTGAGCAGAAACAGTAGCTGAGAATAAGGAAAGGACTGGAGAAGATACTTAGGAATAGCACTTTCTCCCACTCCCTCCCTTACTCCCTGGCCTCCCCTTTGCAAGTTTGTATCCCCTCAGCTATGCCAAAACTAGAAGTCTTTTTTCTAGGTAGCCTTTATCTACTTGAGAGAGGAAGAGAAGATAATTACAATTTTTTTCAAAGCTATTGTATTTTCAAGCCCATTGCAAAGCAAAACAGAATTAACAACCCTGTGCTACATGGGTATTGCAATTCTAATTTTCCACCTACTGGTGTAAATCAGGAATAATTTAAAATCAAGGGAGTTACGCTCTGTCATTGGATTCATCAAGGTCCTGAACTGAGGCAGTGAGATGATGAAGAGCACAACAACTACTAGGAGACAGAAGAGAGTGCATTGGCCTCAAATTCCTGTTTGTAAATCACGAAGGCATTTTTTTATTTCTGAAGTTTCAACTGTATGGAGGAAAAATCAGTCCGAACTGAAGGTAGTGAGCTTACATGTATGCTTCTGCCTGCACCTGAGAGACAGAAGAACTTGGAGAGGAAGGGAACTGCTGTCTGCATTTTATGCATGAGGGCCCATCTCCATTGTGTGGGAAGCTGGCTCCTCTTGGCGCTGATCGTCATTGAGTAGACTGTATGTATGTTTACATCACATGAAACCAAGACAGAGTTTTTAGCTCCTTAAACAAAGACCTCTGATGCTGAAGCTAAAGGAAAATGCTTCTGAGTACGTGCCGAACTAGAGGCCAAAATGGAACAAACACATCCTAAGGAATCTGTTTCTGTACTGTCCTGTTAGTTGGACACTGCAGAAATATTAGCTGACTCTAAGCAGGTAACTTCCCCAGGAATTCATTTCTGCTGGTTTATTTACAGGTTAAGTACTTGCACTGCTGAGTGCATGGTATCAATTTTTGCAGTGGAACAATTGGTGTTTGTTCTGCTCTGTGGTATATTGATTTTGAATATTTGCTGTGGAGGAGATTGGTTTCCCCTGTTAATAGGTTAATAAGGATTTGTGTTGCAGTTGCACCTGGGTATTCCACTTCCTTAGGAAGGTCAGCTGAGATGGGAACAGACCCAGGGTCCTGTCGTTTCCCACTCAGTTCTGCTCAAGAAAAAAGAGCAAAGGCAGCACCTCCAGTATATACTTTTTCTGACTGGTAACACTGTGCTGGAAGGTAATGATTTTCAGGGCAACCAAGCTCATTTTTCTTGTCACTGGCTTTCCATCTTCCTTCCTTCATTTCATGTGTAATTCTGTTTCTATATCAAATTGAAAACCCCAGCGGATAATTTACATTGTTCTGACTTCTTGGCAACTCCTGCTATGGAGAACTTTATTTAACTCCAGTGGAGTTTGTAACACTGATCAAAAGTCTGCAACAGGCCAAACAAATGCATTAGTTATGACCTGTTTTGCCTTCTCCCACTCCTCATAGATATGTAACAACAAACCGGAATACCTGTGTGACAAGAAGAGTTTGTGAATTTGCACCATGTTTTTTTCCAAGCACTCACAAGTAGCTCTCTAGAATTTTTAAAGGCCCAGTGGTATGAAGACAGAATTCATAATTTTAAGACTCCATGGATTGCCTGCAGTATTATAGCACATTTGGAGAGCAAGCCTAATTGTGTGTAAAGTTTCTCGGATTTTGTGAACTTGAAATTAAAACCATCATTGTTTAGCAGTGTAAATCTGTGTCTAACCATTTTGGTAGTTATACCCTGAATCATATGTCCTCATATTTTAAGTTTCTAGTGAATTTGCCATTCAACCTGGTGCTTTGGGGAGAGTGATGAAGCTATTCTTTAACTCTTCAGAAGAAAGTGACTTGACAGTTGAAAGTAGTCATTTGCAATGTGACCTAAACACTTCCTACCTATAATCTGAGGTAGATCCTATCTTGGTATGAGTGATTTGTGTACAGTATGACTGTGGGTCTGATGTTTACCAAAACCACCATCAACTAAAATCTGAGCAAGCTTGAACTGTCATGGTTACAACTGCAAGTGGTTTTATACCTTTAGCAGTTCCTAAGGTGTGTCCTGAACTTCTGAGAGCCCTAATCTCCCTCTGCCATTCCCACCCTACCCTCTCTTCAGTATTATACTTCTGGGTTTGTCCTTTCTGGGCTTCGATTCTCTGAATAAAAGGCATCTTCTCCTATTTATTGTAGTAAAAGTGTTTGTCATTTGGATTCAATGTAAGATGTTAAAATTACTCTTATATATCACTGTTTCTCTTACTTCCATCCCAGAGCTAATTTACTCTTAGAAAAAGTAATGTAATTAGAATACAGGAATTTACCCACTTCAATTTAGCATAAACAGCTATGTTGACACACACCATTAGCAGTCGATGCCAAACCCAAACATGTCAATCTTTAATGTGGATCAAGGATATAAACCTATAGCAAGGAGTTTAATTTTCCCCAGCACTTTTTTCCTGAAGGTCTGCCAATACCTGTTTGTTAAGTCCAACCTGTTGAGGTATCCAATCCCAGTACAGTTAACCAGGAAACCATCCATTATGAGTATAAGGCATGCACTGGTTTTGGCTCAGCCACTGAGCCAAACGTTTAATCACTCACACAAAACAATATCCCTTCCTCATTCTTCTTAAGTGTAATAACCCCTGGAGATCTTGGGAACTGTTAAGAGTCATTATAAGCTTTGATTCCAGCTTATCTTTTATAATTCGATTTCTGAAGTGGCATGTATGACTGCACACTGCCTGGCAGTCTTTCATAAGGTTCATCCTGTCAATCAAACATATTATTCGGAAAAGATTTCCATTGCTTCTGAAAAATCTCCGTGATTTCTGAAGTTTCGGAAGACAAAAACTCATTGGGTAAAAGATGTCCTCCAGAAGAGTTTTTCATAGACTGGCAGAAAGTAAATGAGAAATGCAAGAGACCTAGGACCCCTTCTTCTTGGTTATACTTTATGTTTGCATCTACTTTTTTGCTTTGATGAGGTTTAAAAGGTTCTCTCCTGAAAAGATTGCCCTCATGTATTCTAGTTTTACTGTTCTACTTGAGGCATTTGGCCAAGTACTGTTCCACCAAATCCACTAAGAATTTGCCAGTCTTAAAGGAATTGAGGTATGTTGAGACTATTTTTTTCTCCTTCATGCTTAGTGTGTCCTTCGTAGGAATCTTTGAGATGGTTCAAAAGCAACTCTGACTTTTCCTTCCACTACCCAGGAGGTTTGATGGAGCAAACCTTAGGGACTAAGTATACCTCAGAGCTGGTGGAAAAAAACTGGAGCAACATTGCAAGCTCACTGTTCACTGTCTGATTTGTAACACAGCCCTGAGAGCAAGAACTTCCCCAGTTCATCTTTTTCTGGTACTAGCATCAAATCTAATACCACCAGTAAAAATGTTTTTCCATTCTCTGAAGCTGACATGAACAAAACCATGTTACTTTGAGGTTCACTGTTATCTCAAAAATGTAGCCCTTACACTGCCTATAGGCTTCATTTTGTTTAGGAAAGACATCCCTGTATCCCCCCAAGCTATATTTCAGGTTTATTTGGATTCAAATAGCCCATGTCTGACTCAAGAGATTTCTCACTCCCTGTTTCAGACAAACTCCTCAACAAATCATGGCATGAATGCTCTGGGTTGGAAATACTGATGTCCAATAGCACTGCAGGTATCATCTAACCAGACATCATTAGCTCTTCCTGAGCCAGATGGAGAATAAGTTTCACAGAAAGACATGAGAGAATAAGGTTCTGAAGAATGCTTGGCCGACGCTCATACAGATATGTGCACGCACACATATACACACATCATGCCTGTTCAAAGCAGGGTCAGCTAGAGCAGATTGCTCAGGACCTTGTCAAGTTGGCTTTTGAATATCTCTAAGGAAGGAGACTTCACAACCACTGTATGCTTCCTTTTTATGTTAAGAGTTTTGTCAGGAGCGTCTTGTTGATCCATGCAGGCCTTCTGCTGCCTTTGCTTGATTTGCTGCTTGCTGGGATGGACCACTCTTGAGCTTGGAGGGGAGGTGATACTTGAAAATCAACCAGGGCTCCTGGACCCCTTTGCTCTCTAGGATGGTCTCCCATAGGATTCTTGTGAGCAGATCCCTAAAGAGCCCCAAATCTGCTCTTCTGATATCCACCGCTGTTATCCTGTTTTTTGCCTTGCCTCCTCATTTCAGGATGCCGAACTCTACCACTTAGGGTGCTGCAGCCACAGTTGCCCCCAGTATGATTTATGCTAATAGCCTAATCATTTTAGTGTGGTAACAGGAGAGTGACATTACTCAGACCAGCAAGGAGCACCATTTCAAAAACTGTAGTCAAGTTTTTGCCAGAACCTGACTCTATGGCTCAGTGTCACCTGTAACAATGGGTGATTCATGAATCCTGGCAAAGCAGTTAGGTGGTGACAGTTACTTTGGCAACGTATGGCATTCAGTTAGAACCTTATGTCCAGCCTTGAATCTTGTAAGATCTCATAGCACATTAACATGGTTGCTTTAACACTCCTCCCATTGAACAACTACACTGCATGTCTCAGCTCTGCTTCTGGAATTTTTAAATGCTTTTCTCTGTGAAATGGAAGTCGCTTGGGAAAGTATTGCAAATAATTCTCCAGTTCTGTGTACCAGGAGCAGTGACAGGGGCTCAAGTGTTTTACCTCATTCTGTACCAGTGGTGGTTAGTTGTAAAACACTATGTGATTGTTAGTTCATAAGGATTTGTTCTGCGCTATAGTGAAAGAGGTTTAACAGTATTTTTGATCAGGGAATGATTACTAAACCAGAGTTTGAAAACAATTTCCTTCCAGCTAATGTTGCAAAATTAGCAGGATGTGCACTTGTTGACTTGAACGTCACTCTGTTCACCTTTCACATGAGTTTTTTAAGTACACTATAGAAGTGTGGGAAAGGGAATAGCTACAGATTAGACTTGAACTCATAGCCTCTGCTATTATAATCTTTAAGTAATAAGGCTTGAGTTTCAAGGTATAGAATTGGACAGGAAGGGAAAAAATAGTTCTGCAGTATATTTGTGCAGCCTCACTGAAATTTTTAGTCTTTTATGCCCAGTTTCAAGACAGAGCTCAATTTATTGACCTTTGGAGCACTGCCTACTGAAATATACTTTCAGAATAAAAAAGTTGATGTATTCTTTTTTGTTTTGGCATAAACACTCCTGCCATGATAAATGAGAAGATCCTGTCCAAACACAGTAGTACTTTTCATCATGTACGTTTTTCATTGGTATTTTGTGATACTTGTTTACGAAGTTACTAATTAAAAATTGTGTCTCATGTCTTAAACTTATCATAGTGCATTCTGCAAGGAATGCTTGTAATTCCATATAAGCCAGTGTATGTCCTACTCTTTTCACAATCCAGTCTGAAAGGAAATACCAAAGATTATGGTAACCATTTAACAAAAGAAATATCAGATGAAAAGCATATGTCTGTAGCAGGAAGCATAACAGCAAAGAAGTTTGGTTTTCATACACATTTTTTGAGTATTTACGTGATTTGTTGACAGGAAGAAGTGTAAACCTGGTGGCACAAGTTCAGATGACAAATGAATTGCTTCCTTTCTGAAGATACTAAAAATTACATTTTACTCATTAGACAGAACATTAAGGCCAGTTGTGTTGCACCATGGTGAGTTCCTCGAAGTCTCGTTTATTGGCCTCTCCTTATTTCTTCTCTGAATCAAAGATATTTCCCAATAAACAACAGTTATTGTGCTGTTTTACTATGTTTTCAACATACGGAAAGGGATAGTATTTCTAATTAACATGCAGTCAAATCAGAGTTTCAGTGGAGGACTTTTGAGACTTATTTTGAGATCTGGGAGTAGGAATGGGGTGAGATTTCTGAGGTGCTCATCATTATAGACAGATTTTTTTTTTTCACTGCAATTCTTGTAATTTTATTTTTAGGGTGATTCTTTCGTATTTTTTTGAGAGGGTCCCATTTTATACCCTAGCTCTGCTATAGTGGTAGTGGAGGATACAGTGCAAAAGCTACACTGCAGAGGTAGGAACAAGAAGCCAGGACAGAGGAAGGCATAGGAACTTCTTATGCTGGCTTCCCCAAAGCTGTGTCTCTTAAACTACCTTCTTAGTTGTAACAACATAGCCTAGAAAATTATTTACTGTAATGCATTGCATGAAGCATCAGACATGCTTTATTAGCTAGCAGATAATATCTGAAGGATTAGCAACGATTGCTCTAAAGCTTTAAATAACTAAGGCACCATCAAATTAAGTTGTATGACACAACGGAATTAGAAGACATAATGACATTTTAATCACAGAACAAAAGCTGTCTTTATTAAGCCTTACTGACATATAGGTCACTTCATTTTGTGGCAGCCTCAGTCATGTTGGCTCTTCCTGCTAGCAGTAATGGGTATGAATTAAGAAAGTGTTGGATATCTCTAATAATATGCTGAAGCTCTTCAACAGCAATCAGTGAGGGTATCAGGTACGCAGTGTTGCTCAGGAAGCAGTCAGACCTTACTGTTATTATTTCTAGTTTACATCTGCTGTCACAACTATAGTGTTACAGCATGGGACTGCTATGGTATAAAGGAAAAACAAGCTGGCTGGAAGCAGAAGAGCAGTTGCTGCCTAAGGTGAGCCGCTCACAGACATGGCTCATGTTTTTCAGTCTGTAAATTTGTCTCCCTGTGCTGTTTAACTGCAAAAGGCAATGCCGATACATTGCATCTTTGCTGTTTTTCAGGGCCACCTCCTCAAGCCCATGTACCAGCCATTGCTCATTGCAAAATTAATCATTTGTTGTGGGGACATCCAAAGGTCATTTTTAGATCATTCTTCTACTTGGAGGCAGGAACTTGGTAATGAATTCCATCAAGACAACAAAATCATACCCACGTCATATTGCAATCTCGCTGTGTTGCACAGTCTCATCCCGGGAGGCCTGTATAAGAAGTCATGCCTGCACTAATGGCACGCAAGCAAGGACAATGTCATTTGGAAAGAGCTGTGGTGATCCCTCAGCCGGGACAGTAAGGCAGCTTCCTGCCTAGAAGCAGCGATCAGCATTTTAACGTTTCTGCTGAGTGAGAATGCTTCTGCTCCGAGCAGGCGGCATTTCACCACCATTCAGCCTAAGTTCCTGGTGTAGCTCGTTAGTGGGTTCAGAATAATTAACTGTCTCTGTAAGAGAGATGCATTAGATACTCTCTTGCAGCATAAACCCAGCAGACACTTAGGAAAATCAAGAATGGCAGAGAGTGCAGATGCAGGGTTCCTAGCAGCACTTGCAGTCTTACCAACACCTTAGAGCCTCTGGTGCAAGGCTTACAGCAGACTGGAAGACTCTAGCACCAGTAAGCATCCCTCTTCCTATTTTTGAAGAGTATCTAAAATAATGGGGTACTTATCTGAAGCCAAGTTTTTGCACACTGCCTCAGCAAACATGAATAATAGTAGCGTGATTCAGTCCCGAGGTGCTCTGCACGCAGCTCCGTTGCTGAAATCACAGGGTCCCTTTCCACACCCTTCAGTGCTCTTGCACAACCAGCAGCCACTTGCTCTTGTCCCAAGCAGTGAAGAAGAGGCCTCGATCACAAAGCTGAGATCAGAATCTGGATCTGAAGCTCCCATTCCTGTGTGGGTGTCTGAATACAGAAATTTCATCTAAGGCTTACCCCAAGGATATGAAATCACTTTGTGAAAAGAAAACATAGATGTGCATATTTTCTAGCTAGTGTTATCTGGTATGGGATGTCATGGTAACATTCTGCTGGCAAATTAACAGCATGGCCTTTGTTATTGAAAGTTATGCCCTTAAATCTGCATGTGAATGCTTAAATAAGTGGCCTGATTTTCACATTTGTAACTGCTGTTGAAGTTGCTGGGTATCTGTGAGAGCAATAATCAAGACAAAGTCACTACCTTATTTTAGGAGTACCCAAATAAAAGCATGAACCCATTAGGAATTTTCAGCTTAAGGTGAGGCCCTTTGTGAAAGAAAAATATAAGGGCAACCCAGACAAAACCAGTAAAGTAGATCTATTGCATGTACATGATGTGGAAATTTGATAAACTCAGAGAAAAGACAATCACATGCCTAAAATATTAACCTGGATCCCTGGAGATTTCAGTCCACCTCGGCTTTGATGCACAGTTTTGTGACTCTGGGATAGTCGATTAGGCCAGGATCTGCAAAAGATCTCATCAGAGATGAGGATCTCATCCTCAAAGGTCATTTCAGAACAAATTAATTACCTCTGAAGATTTAAGTTTTATTTTCTTGTACCTGACTTCTCCTCTACAAAATTACACAGCTGCATAGATTGAAGCTGCCTTGTCTCCCAGGAGATGTGTTTGAGTTACTGTCACTCTTTTCTAGAGTTTCAGAAAAAGAAACACTCTAAAGTATACAGCATGAAGGAAAGTTAGTTTAAAGGCCTTGAGAACTGAGTGATTAATATTATTATTTTATTAAAGAATATATATACTTTAAAAAGCAGCAGAGGATTGCTGTGGGTTACGTGATTAAATGAAGTATTGACACAGGTCTTAGATGCAGAGTACAGACCTCAGACAATGTAAGCGAAACTGGGTTTTCTTTTTGCAAAAGTAGGATATGTAAGTGTAGACGGCCTTTGAAAGAAAAATCACCTTCAGGCTGTGTATTCTGCATGAAAATATATGAATTATGGGTACACAAATTATGCAAATTATCTTTAAGACTTTAGGCTCTTTAACCTTTTAAAATAGAAACAGAATCTGTAACTCACAAAAACAAAGGCTTGCTTTCTTCCTTTCGAAATAAATCTACCCTATAATCCTCTGGAAAGGACTCAAACAATATATTTCACGCTTATCACATTTTCTGAGCAAATAAACTAACACAGAAAAAAAACATTTGAGTTGGATTATGGTTTTGCTCCACACCTTAGAGCTGGGAAATTCAGCTACAGGTGACACACTGGTTTTCAATGCAACCTGTTTTGTTTTCATAGTAATTCCAGTTATAGACACTAGCTGAAAGCTGAACTTCCTGCCAGGAACTGACGCAGGTGATGCTTCTAATGTAGGATTTGCATGATTTATTTCTGTTTTGCATTACTTAACCTAATATATTGTTGGGGATTGCAAGGGTCTTATTCACCCCACTGAAGTCACCGAGGTGATTTCCCTATCACACTTTCCACTTGTGTAATCTGATTTTTTTTTTCCCCCTATCACATATGCCTTAACAAGATTGCTTAAGTGAAAAACACCACCAAGATTTTCTTCTGGTATGTGATACAGCGCAAGCTTCAAGCATCTAGGAGTCAAAGACATAATTCCCACCACTTCTGCCAATTCTACAACATCAAATTCCTTTCACATGTTCATAGTTCACCAGTCTTTTAAATTCAGAGGTTTAATGGTTCTGTTTCAGAAGGTGTGAAACAGGTGAACATAATAAGCATCTGATCATTTCATGACCATTAGAGCCCATGGGAATATTTTACTTCAAAAGGCCTGAGGTGAAGCATTATATGAGTAGAGACCAGTAAGAAGAGGAAGTTATAGGAGGGTACCAACTGAGAATACTCTTACTTACACCAGAAATAAATTCACAGAATCTATTTGAAAGCATCTTTATTTAAACACAGATTGCAAAGCAGAACATATCCCCTGCTATTACTTGAATCCCAACATTTAACTATTTCAAATTTATTTCCAGTGAATATCAATGTAATTTTTTATATCTTGAGTGAGATAGCAACCAGCAGATAGTGGGAGCCAAGCATCATAACCAAGCAGGCAGGGCAAGGACCTCACTGCCCCAGCTTTCTCCCACACTGCCCAAGCAAGACAAGCCAGGCAGGCCCAGAGATCACAGCCAGGTTCAACTAGAGTCCACATCACCAGGCAAGTTCATGGCAGTGAGGCAAGTCCAAGGCCAAGCCAGAAAGTCAAGGGACAGGTCAGGGGTCCAGATCAATGCGGTCCATGGCCAGGCAAGCCCAGGGCTGAGGCTGAACCAGAGACAAGCGCTCCTCCAGTGTAGTTCAAAAGAAGCAAAAATGCCAAAGCCAGAGCTTAAAGTGGCTTCTGGGCCCGTGGGCAAGGGAGTGTTTGAGGAGGCTCTAGGTGAGGCTCATCAAGGCCAATTGCTGCACTCAAGGCCCCAAGAGCAGGCCACCTCCGTTACAGTGAGACCCCTAATGCTGGAAATACTGCATTTTCATCTGCTTGTCATTTAGAGGAGTTCAACGAGGTCATTAATGAATTAGCTGGAAATACTGAAGGAGCAAAATTCGGTAAGACTCAACAGCCTTTCTTCCTTCAGTTACAACTGCAAACGTTGAAGTTTCAGCTTATGAGGCCTTCTGTGACCTTTCTGAATGCCTGTTTTCTTCCTCAATCTTACCCAAATCTTCTGAACAGAAATAAAATTCAATCTAATTAATTTCAGTACAGCAAAGGAAATATACGGAGGTTTTTCTTCTGCTTACAGCACAGCAGTAAAGCCCTTTCTGAATCTCTTTGCCTTCACTCTTCAGATGACAACTGAGATTTAGAGACATATCCGTTTTTTTTTTTTTGCAAACAGTCCTTCACTACCATCCTGTGTGAGGTTACCTGCTCAGTGCCAGATACTGAAGGGATTTTAATTTGCATGTGCTTGCTCCAGGCTTGATCTTGTGTCCCTCATCAGTAGTGGCAAAATTTCCCAGTGTTGTATTTCCTGGTCCAGTCATTGCCTGCAAATGCCTTCACTTTTGGTGAAAGCTTGAAAGTGGCATGATTTTTGGAGTGCATCTTCCGTTCTTTTTGTAAGCCAGGTATGTTTGAATCTCAAAATAGGTACTCAAAAGCACATCATTTGGAAAAACCCTTGTCCATGGATTTCACCATTCCTTAGGTTTTTAATATTAATACTTCTGTCACTAGTGATGAGGTTTTAGACTATTATTCATATTCCCAAGTGAGAGGTGTTATAGAGGCAACTTGTTACTATTAACAGGCATTGCAATTTTTTTTTTTTATAGGGAAATTGCTTTTACTGTTATAGCAGAAAAAAGAATTAAGAAGTATTCCCCCTTGACATCATGCACAATGGAATTAAGTGTTTTCCTCCACATTTTGGTCTGATATTTATTTCTGAACAAGATACAGTAGCAGACTAGCAGGGCATACTGACAGCACCAAAAGTGTTGTCAGTGCAATGCAAGAGGAATGTAGAATAAAACCTAAAATAAAATGCTTGCCTCTCCTGCAGATTTTGAACTGTATGTTTAAAAGCTTTCCAATGTATTTTAAGGTTCTGCCCTAATATAGAGTCCAAACATGGACTTTAAACTGCGTTCTTGTGGATTGCTTTGAAAAGGAATAGAATAAACTGATGCCCACGTGATTTTCCGAACAGGTGACAAAGAGGTACTCATATTATATTTTATGAGAAACAGAATAATTTATGGTAATACATTGAAAGTAACCTGCAGCAACAAGTTACTGCATGTATACACAAACCACCCAGGAAATAGCAAGCTATTGACTGACTAAGTGAGCCTTCGCTTTTGAACACAAGTGTTGCATTGTATTGTCAAGTCTATTTTAGAGTTTGTGCTTGTGGTGTTTTGCAATGTTGGTTTTGGGCACATCAGCCTACTCCTGGAATTTGTCAGATTACCCATAGGGTCATAACTGATAAGAAGCTAACATTTATTAAGGAGACGTGCCATTTAGCAGCCTCAGTGAAAACAGCGTCTAATAGACAGGGAGGCCCTCATCCCTGGGGAAGTCCTCTCAGCAGAACCCTCTTGTAGCACTAGTTCCAGTATCACTCCCTATCTTTCATATAAAGATTTTATTTGCTGTCCATTTAGTGAGAACAGCAGCCAGGATTAAAAATAATATAAATAATAAAATATAAATAATATAAATAAACTATAAATAATAAAATAAAAAAAATACTTCCTGCAGGTGATCCAGTGCTGTCACGCCTCCTAAGAACTGCAGCACATCAGTATCTCAGTCATTTTAGGTGCTGACAAATCCAGCAGATAAGAGCTCAGCCCTATTCCTGTGATTGCAGTGTTTGATGAGATAGAATGTTTTGTCTCTGTGCAGTCTAGAAACTCATTGATGTGAAAGCTAGAAGAAAGAATATTCTCCTATTCACAACAATAGCAGAAGCAGCACTTAGAATGAGCTTGAGTGGCCATACCCATTTCTTGGTTTGTTAAGGACTTAGTTTGGTCCAGATTTTTTCCTTTAATAATATTTGGCTCTGCTAGAAATACTGGGATTTCTCTTTGCAAGTGCTTCACTGACAACTTCAAGAAAGCAAGAGACTGTAGTATCATTTCAGCTTCTTTATCCAGGACCAGTTATCTTTTCTGTCATTGAACCATTGTCGAGCTTATAACCAAAACCAGACATCTCTTGCCCTTTTTCTGCTCTTATTTCTTGTCCAGGAAGATCTACTGATATCTGTGAGGACAGGCTCATTTTCAGTTTCACATCTGCTCCTGCAGCCTCAGACCCAACATGGGCACCACTTTGGTAGGGAAACGCTAAGTATGGTTATTCAGTACAGTTACTGGTGTACTGTGAGGAGTGTATGAAAGACAGATGTGTTTAAGTCCATCCCTTCCCTCCCTCTTTTCTGCCCCAGGTCACCAGTAAAATAAAATGTAATTACAGTGCTTCTTAAGGTAGTCTAATTATGAAGTCAAGTTTTTCCCCATGTATCTTTTAGCCAGGAGGTATATAAAATACCGGTAAGGCGACAGTACCTATGCATGAAACATCCTTTAGGCACCCACTCTGAGGTTCATCCCCCACCGCCTCTTCTGTTAAATAAAAATAGGGTAAGCAATTCCCAGAGCTGATGCTGCAGTGACTGCAGGCATTTATGCAGCAGGAGAAAGACGGGTAGCCCTTTTGGTGACTGCTTTTCAGCCTCTCTGTGGGTCCAGGCAGGTCCACAGTTCCACCTGGAGGCCAAGTCTGATACAGCAGCCTCTTGTCACAGCGTTCAGAGCTTGCTCTTTGTGGTATTAAGACAGTTCAGCACCAAATCCAAAATCTGTATGCCTAGCGCTCTGCGCTTTTCATGCACAGCGAATTCATTCCACCTGACCATTACTTATGTACAAGAATATCTTGCTCTCACCTGGAAGCTACCGCTGTGTTGTGAATTAAGTTGTTCCCCACAGTTACCCCAAGCTGTAATTGCCTATTAGTATTATTAGATATGATCAAAAGGTCACTGATGGGAGACTTGATTGAAAGATACTGTACCATACTTACATTTTATGTGAAGAGTTTTAAAGGACAAGGAGAACCGTTTCCTCTTTGTGCATAACACAGCTCTCAAGATGGAAGTTTTTCCCTTCCTGATTCGCCTTAAAAACACAGGTCCAAGAGCAGCTCTGTGGTACTCTTCAGTAAGAAAACTGACCATTATTTAGTCCTGCCTTCTGTTTCTAACCTTTTATTCTTCTACATGAGACATTTCTCCTCCCCTTTTTTAATGTGATGGACATAGTTGATTTCCTCCCTGGAGCCAAAGTATCCCTACCACATGAGTCCCCCCCACCTGCCTGCAGGAATCCTAGCAGGTCCTGAGGCATGGCTTTCACCAGCAAAAGCTGTTTAACTTTCCCCAATATTTCAAGGGTAGTCCTGTGTTCACTGACTCAATTCTTTGTTCTCTTTTCTACTAATTGTCCTGCTGAAAGCATCAGCTTACTGGTCTGTAGTTTTGCAGACTTTCAGAAGACTTACCTTTAAAACTAGGCCGTTTTCAAGTCTGGTACCAAGGCAGGTGTAAATGAGAGGTTTGGCATCTGCTGGTATATCTCCACATATAGCATGCTAGAGCCTGTATTTCACTTCATGTGTTCTCCATTTGACCATTCCTTAAACCTTGGAAACTACCTTCCATTCAAATAGCCTCCTTAACACTGTTTAATTACATGGGCCCTTAAAACATCATTCCAGCATAAAATTAACAGTTATTTTTTCTGCACTCCAGAGTCAATAGGGTATTCTCACAAGTGGTAACTCAATATACAAACTCTGACACTCCCTTCACCAGTGGGAGAGTAGATAATATTTCAGCTTCGCGAAGTTAAATACAAGCTTTTGTCAAAATGAATTGTCAGCCATATAGATACGTCCTTGGGGCTACACCACCCTGTGGTACTTCCACTCCACTGCATCCTGGAGTTACAGGGCAGGCACTACCCAAGAGTTCATAGCTGTCTTCCTATATTACAGTGTTGCTGACCTCAATTAGATATAATTCTTAGTGTTTATGTTGGAACAGTGATTTTTTTCAGTTCTTTAGAGACCAGGACGAAGGCTAAAAATATATATAATCGCAAGCATTTATAGTCTAAACAGTCACAAAAAGGTGAAATACAAAGGAACAAACCCATTGTAAGATAACTGGTTGGCATATGAAATAACTTTTATGAGTATATTATCTTACATCGAACTTTTGAATGCAACAGCATTTACTCAATTTATGTACCAGGAAAGGCTTGCAATAACAAGTTTTCTGGAAACAGACTCGGTGGAAAACAGAGCTAAGGAAAATCAAGAGAGATCAAGATAGACAAGCTAAGTGAGACTTGGCAGACGTGATTTTTCCATTCACAGGAACTTCTGATAAAATCCAAGAGCTATTTTGGTTTTCTTTCAGGTAGTAAATTAAGTATAAAATTATACATTTTTACAAGACCAATTTAAAGTTATGAAACTTTAGTTATAAACATCAGTATTTGAACATAAACTGCATTAATTAAAAAAATTACTCCACTCCTGAAAATATTTTAACAGCATATGATTAAAATTATTTGTACTCCACAGTGGCACTGAGAGCTTCTAAAATTTAAGTGCTGCAGTGACACATGCAACTGGGCCATAGAATACAAACATGAGGATTTGAGTGTCTTAGCTCAGTCCTTTTTGACTACATTTGCCATTATGTTTGATTTTTGTAGGAAAATAAGAAAAGCAAAGCCAGTTTAAACGAAGATACTCGACTAGATTTATTTTGTGATACAGTGTGTAGGACAGCAGCCTCAGGCACCTCAGGAGGTGGAGCAGAGCAAGAGGAGCCATGGCTCACATAGGTCTCTAGTGCACAACTTGTTGCAGAAGCCAGCAGGGGCCAGTGCAAGCTCACCATGTTGAGCTGCAGGCTCTCTGCAGCAGAAGCTCAGGTAGCACTGGCAGGCACCTTACCCCACTATTTCCCGGGCAGCAGTTTAACTGCTTAGCACACCCCTCAGTCATCCCACCTGCCAAAAACCTCCTCTGGTACCTTAACAAGGCAAGCTGAGCCGAATCAGAGAGAGCAGCCACATGGAACCAAGAGTCCAAGTACCAGACAAGATCACAGCTATGGTACAGGACCCTTCTAAAGTCAATAAATCAATCCTCAAATCACAACCAGGTCATCCAATGATCACACATCAAGTCTAAAGTGACACGAAAGCAATCTGTTCTGCAGACTAGGCTCAACAGGGTCTGTAGCCAAGCACAACACTATCTACCACTGAGACAAAGACCTCTCTCCCAACACAGCTTAAAAGAGAGAGCAATTTCTCCAGGCTGAGCTTAAATAGGGTCATGGCCCATGGGTGGTAGTCAGGGGGTGGAGAAGTTTCAGGTGAGGCAAATTGGGATCATTAAGGTGAATTGGTGCCCTCAGAGCACAGACACTAAAAGAGATGTTACTTTTCATTTTGCAGCATGGAGTTAGGCACGTGTCATTGCTGTATGAAGTCTGTTATGCTGGGAAAAAGTATATGCTGCATCTGACAGGGCCTCACTCATTGGTAGAGAGAAGAGGCAGTAGAAGGATCCAACCCCAGAAGAATGTCACCTTTGATGAAATTTCAGGTAATAAAGGCAACTGTCTGGGAACAGTAGAGACAAAGGACTGTCCCTCTTGAAAAAACATTGTCATTTAAGTGCAAATCTGTATTTCAAGAGAGTGATGCCAGGCTTAAACATGCACATCCATCTTGTAAAAATGGTTGTTGATTTGTGAGTCATCTATTTCAGGGTATTTCACTAGATGTTCCTTAATGGTGTCTGAAATTCCGAAATTTATTGCTGCACTCAGCTCCTGTCCATATGCTTCCAGTAACAGCTAGACATTTACTGCTCAGGTGCAATTCCTGTTTCTGCAATAACTTTTGCATAACATTTGGCTCCTGAAATTGCTTCTATTCCTACACCTGTTAGAGCCTGTGTTCTCCGCACAGACCTAGGTGAGCATACCATCCAACTTAGAGTCATAGAATCCTAGAATGGTTTGGGTTGGAAAGGACCTTAAAGATTATCTAGTTCCACCCCCCCTGCCATGGGCAGGGACACCTTCCACCAGATCAGGTTGCTCAAAGCCCCGTCCAACCTGGCCTGGAACACTTCCCTTCTAACCCAAACCTTTCTAGGATTCTATGATTCTACAGAATGTCCTAAAGACACTCCTATTTATCTACAGCTTTTTAGATGATTGACCAGCCTCTCATTGCTGACTGCTTCCATCATCCAGCAGCCCACGGTTTCCTGTGGCAAGGATTGCTGTCTGCAAGCATGGCACATTTCCCCAGCGCAGCATGCATTGTTGAAGCTGGGACAACTTTATCCCAGAGGCTGAATCTGCATTTCCAGTGGGCAGCTTGTTCAGATTCTTCGCTTGTAAGGACATGTGTACTGGCTAGAAGCAAGGTATCACCTGCAGTTCTGAGAATGACAGTTTCAGACAGATCAAATTCCAAACTCAGACACACCCTTTGAACAACCATGCAGGGAAGAATCTTTCCAGAATTTCAGCATCTCCTAAACAGCTATTGACTTGTTTATGTTGCCTTACACAGGGTCAGGCAGAGCTCATATTCCAAATCAGATAGTGATTTTCTACACCATGTTCCATATGCCTCCATTCTCATCTGGCTTTGTTTTTCTAAAGCACTTCTAGACCAGAAAGACATTCAGATGTCCTCAATTATGAGATCAAATTTTAGCCTTGTTAATTCCCATGAAACCTAGTGTAGGTTGTAAATGTGTTAGCCAAGCACTGAGAGAAGGTTTAGCCATTCAGAGTTGGAGACACTATTGTTTCATCTAGCACCACTGAAATTCCACCGCCTCTGCCGTCAAGCTGACACATAACTGCCTCCCATAGCACGCAGTGCTCACTGTGCTCTAGGATCCTACTCAGAAGGGTTTGGGCCTTGGCTATCTGAATGAGAAGAAAAACGTGATCCTTACAATCTGGTGTTCAGGAGAAGAATATGAATATGACACGGTAAGTATATAAATGTGTTTACTTTTGGTAAAATATGCTAGACAACTGAACGCCCAAAGGGGTTATTTGGTACTGTAATAGAAAAGCACCATCATGGAAGGACAGCAGCGATCTGGAGCAAGCAGTTGCAGGGTCTGTGGGGTGATTTTCAGCAAGATGATTGAGCAGAGTTGAGGAGTGTCTCAGTGTCAGAGGGTGAACTTTCTTAGAGAGAAGTGAGGAGCCATGGAGGTCTCTTCAAACTGCCAAACCCAAGGCAGAACCTCACTGAGTCAGCCTAATCTGTTTTGCTTTGCACTTTCTCTTTTGCAGTGCTCTCTGTGCTCATGTGAGATTTTCAAGAGCAAATTAATAAATAAATGCCACCGATGCTTATAGAACGCCTGCTCTACTGTCTGCTTAGATATCTAATGTAGTACAAAAATTAAAAAGTTAGTTCTCTCTCTGAAGAATTTTTATGATGTGCTGCAGGGATGTTACTTGCTTATGCAGTCAATATCCATTATGGAAATGTTTTTAAATCTTAGAACTGCTAGCTTCCTAGCAGTTTGATGTATCACTCAAGTTATTTGTGCTTAGCAGCATACAATGAAGAACTGTCCGTCACTCAGAGCCACTGGGACACAATGTAAAGAATGTCTGCACTGCGCAGAGACTGTGAGCAAAGGAGCGTGGGCTGCTCAGGCACAGAGGCAGGCTGCAATTGCTGTGCATTCACCCCATGCCCACCGGCTTCTGATTCCTCACTTCATAATCACAGAGCAAAACCAAGAGTACTGTTTCTCATGCTATTCCTTTTCAACCTGAGCACTTTTATTGTACAAAGAGTTACATATGTAAGGATAACTGCAACTTATTTCAGTGTGCTTTGTTGCAGTGACAAACCATGTCCTCGTCTGTACAGGAGAAGCTCTGGTGTGCAATGGCTCTTTAAGGAACTCTGATTTTCTTGTAGAGTGGATGTTAGAATAAATGAGGTAGCATCAGTGCAAATGTGCTCTTCATACTGCTCATCTGGCCACCTGATGTGAGCACACATTACAGCTGATCTCTTCCTAGATGACTTGTGGTTCAGTCTCCCAGGTCTTCTAATGATGCTATGTACACTAAAAGGTTATTTTCCTTCAGGATTGGTGGAGTTTTATAATTTTATGCCATCAAGAAACTTGGTCCAGTAAATTGAAGTAATGTAAAATATGGTGGAGGTCTCACATAGCTTTGTATCACGCATGCTTTACTAAAATTGTTTAATCTTGTTTCCACATCCTCTCTTGTCTTTACCATTTTCTTGAAGTCTGTAAATTCTAGCAACACTGGCTAGCATAGGTTATAATTCTTTCTTAACGTGACTTCCATTTGGTGCCCCAAAGCAGAGTATTGTGTGAAAAAAATGTATGTTCTCTTGGCAAGTGTGAAAAGAATGCCATCTGGAAATCTGGGCTACTCTTTTTAACCACTAAAGTGTTTACGCAGACAATAGCAAGGTATTTACATGAGTGCTTTTTAGCTCATAACCAGCCTAGCATTATGCTAATTTAACATTAGAAGGTTTTTGCTTCATAATTATGACTCAGCATGAAGTATGAAGCAGGAATATTTATCTTAATGTAGTAGTGTATTCATAGAATTATAGAATGGTTTAGGTTGGAAGAGATCTTTAAAGGCATTTTGGTAGTACACTATATAATAGTGACACTCCTCAAGTGCAGTTCAGACTTTTTTTTCAAATGTATCTTGCAGTTTATACACAAAAAAAAAATTGCTGCCAAGCTCTTCTCCAGAAATTGCACATGCTCAGAGCATTTCAGGACCTGGAACTGGGTAAATTTTCAGAAGATTAAATTCTGAGGAAAAAAAGATAGTATCTTTGAGAGTCTGACTGGTAGGGCAGCGTACACTGACAGCATGACAGTAAGCAGCCTCCTGGATCCCCTTGAATTCAGTAACATGCAGGAACATTCAACGGGGCTTAGGACAGTGCTACAGACCATACGCTCGAGATACTTAATCATGTCATTACACAGTGCAGTATACTGCAGCAAAATCAAGAAATAATCTCTGATTTGCATTGTGTTCATTAGAAATTAAACACAGGCTGATTACCGATAGCCTCTTTTGTATAAGGTTTATGTATTTACCATGTGACTCTAGGACTGATCTTCAGTAAATCCAAGACATTTCCCGTTTCTTTGCTGAGTTTGTGGAGATAACATAGACTCTTTTATATATATATGTCTGTGATGCAAAATACATCGGAATTAGGGTTATTGCTGAAGATTGCTTTATGATTTGGAACATTCAAGGATGAGGAGAATGAAGAAAATCTGGGCAGAATAATTCTCCCCTCTCAAGTAGTCATACAATACTTTGCAAATCAAATCTTCCCATTTGTGCACAATCAAAAGGCAAGTGTAGAAGTAACAGAAAAAATTACTGGTGGTTTTGCAAGGGTAGTTTGAACTGCAGCAAGTGGGTACACCTTCACAGAAATGATGGTAGCAGCTTTGAGTCAGAATTTAGATCTGAAGCTTCCCCATATCTCTAGTTTAGAACTAGTATGACCATTTGATTGTGGAGAGTACTAGACTGCTATTTTTAAAAAGAATAGAAAATAGGAGACAGTCCACATTGTGACTCAACTGCCTTAAGTAATTAAAGAAATTGTAGTCAAGTGCTACAGTCACATGACCCTCAACTGACCATTACAGAGGAGTGACCTGAGCATAAAACGATCCTATATTACAAATAGGAGGAAAGATAAAGGATGTTTTTTGGTGAGAATGTGAGAGCTCTTGATTGTAACTATCAAAAGAAAGGCAAACTAGGGGTTTTGTATCTTGAAGATAGAAGAGCAGAGATAGAGAGTGACATGTAGAAAGAAATCTGAGGAAGTGATGGCTTATGGAAAACTTCAGATTTGAAGAAAATCTGAGTGTGCAAACCTTGAGTGTGGAGGAGTTAGGGCTTGTAAGTGCTGTGTAAATTGGCTGGGTGTGGTGAGGTTGTGATTTTACTCCCAATTGAGCTCTAATGGGAGTGAGAAATTGTATGACTGAGACAGGGCAGTTCCTTCTGGTTCTGCCCTTTACACTATTCTGTAGCTCCAGGCAATGATAATCCTTGTATGGCTTTATAACGTTCTATAATATCAAACGGGTGACCTAATGGGTGTGTTTGATCAATGCTAAGCCATGATGCATGACTAATGGTGTTTCAGATGCTTAGGTAAGACTTGCCCCTCTAACAGTGGCTCACAAGGACAAAGACAGTGATATCTGCAAGCTTTCTGTGCAGGCAAAGGTCAGTACCTGAGAAGTTCCAGGTCTTCAGATGATGTCAAAAACCATAGCCTTTAGCATATGTGCTACTCAGAGCATCAGCTCTGGTTCTTCTCTATTCCCTAAAAACTTGTGGCCCCCCAAAATTCACAAATTGGTCTGCGTGTAAGGGATTATGGCCTGTGATAGCTTCTAAGGCATTGTAGTGTATGTGGGCATTGCATATTTAATTATCTCAGCTAATTGTCTGTTTTCTAGTTTCTGTATTCCATACTTATCAGTTGTGTCTGCAAAACATGTCCTGGCATACAAGTATTGCTGCTGGCACATTGGTGTGATGACAGAAAGTAATCTTGGTAAAGAATGGGAGGCTCTTTGCAGGGTAAATCAAATTGCTTTAAATTCCTTGATTTGTTGCTGTTGTCATGCAATCCTTCTGGTAGTGTTTGCAATTACAAAGGAGAGAATTGATCACTTCTTTTATATTAACCTCAGATATTGTCAATTGAGGCTCTACCTTTGCATTTCAGTAGCTGGGCTCAGAAAGTCCAAGCAGAATTTTTGGGTTTGGAGTTAACGATTTGAAGTTGTCCAGAAACAGCTGTTTGCAAACAATATTAGGGATTTACCTTCTCATTATAAAGCAGAGAAATCTGTTGTGAGCTCATGTGTACCCTGTTGTGTTTATCAAAATGCTTCTGCTGAAGTCCAGCATGCATGTATGATCTTGCCATGGCCACCCTGCTTATTATGATAGTGTGCTACAAAAATAGAACAGGAATCTCTTAGTTTTTCCTGTTTGAGATGTTTTTCTAGCTTCAGCGGTCTGTTAATGATTTGAGGTGAAGTTATTAAACAGTTGAACTCCAACATCCAATTATTTATTAACTTAAAATTATTTGAATATTAATCATGCGAGGAGCTATAAATGTAACATAGCCTTCAAGACTCAAGGATCATCACATTCCCTGACTGTTTTAAAGAAATCATTACCCTTTCATTTAAGGGGTGAAATAGTATAACCAAGTTGTGGCTTGCTCTTAGATTTCCAGAGCATATAAGCTATGTTTTTTTAATAAGGATGAAAAAATAATGCTCTTAATACATTGATTATTTACTTTCCTATGGAAGGAATAGAAGCATTCTCTTTCTTGGAGTTTACAGTAAACTAATTCCTGCTAGGTGGCCCTAAGACCTCCTTTTTTATTCTTTTCCCCCTGTGATACTTACTCCTAGTCTGTACTGACCAGTCTCACCAAAGTACTTAGTAGGTAATTGGGTATGAGTCAGTGAGATCAGAACTAAGCCATTTGTAGCAGTAGTTCAAGTGTGAGAGTGAAAACTAGAAGCAAACCTGAGCCATGTTGTCCAAGCCAATATAAAAATCAACACACCTCATTTAACTGGAAATGAGAACTGTAGTCCTTTATTACAGTTGGGTTTTGACTGCTTCATTGTACTAATTTCTTACTGAGACACCTTTACATGAGTAAGTAATTTACGAATTGGGTTGTCAAAACTTGGGTGTAAACTTAAAGCTATCCCTAAAACCTTAAAATTAATCTTAAAAAAAAACCCAAACAAAACAAAGAAAACCTTAAAAATTGGTAGTCAGGACAAAGCTTGAGTTACACTGAAGGGTTAACATCCCATTGCCCTGTTGTAAGCTAATAATGGGGTCTTCAGTTCTAAAAATACTTGGATACCAACAGCTTTACAGTGTGAGTGTCCAGCAGGGTGATATACTTGTCAGAAACAGATAATTTGACCTTATCTTGGTTTAGAGACGAAGGCTGTGCTTCCTCTCTGATCCAAGAGCATCAGGCAGAGTGTTCAAGTGTCTGAGGCTGTGACAGGAAAAATCAAACCTCCAATTTTAAACAAGTTGGGAAGTTGTATGGATTTGCCTTAAACAATTACAGAAGAGACGGAGCAGCTCCAGAGGCTGAGGTAAAGCTCCAAGCCCACCGTAGCATGGAGCTTCTATGCTGTTGTGAACTGAGCAGAAATGTCCTGTGTTCACTCCTTCCTGTGTTTTGAGAGACTTCTTAATGTAATATGTACCAATTAATTCCTTACTTAACTATTTTTCAGGTGCAGAGCTGTAAACTGTAATCCCAAATATCAAGTATATTGTGCTGTGTGTACAGCAGTGAGTCTAGCTCTTGAGGAGTACACCAGAGCATAATGATATGATCAGGAGTCAAATATTTATGGTCTGTACTCCCTTTCCCTAACAGAAAATTATATAAGGCAGAAGTAACTTGACACAAATCACAGTGCAATAAGATGTGTATTCAGGCAAATTCAGGCTCAGTATTTTTCATGTTCTTCTCTCTGTGGCCCAATAACTTCCAGTTTTTGGCTTGATCCTATGAATGAATTGCTTGCTATAAATGGATGGGCAAAGAGTAGGAACTTGGAAGGTCTGTGTGGGTTCAAATATTTTTTACAGCTGAAACATCTGCTTATATGATTAGCTGCTGAGCAATTAAGCTAAACAGTAATGCTTTCTGTTACAGACACAACCCTTGCCCAACAATTTATATTCATAAGGCTATTATACAGTTAAGCAAAAAATTGAATATACAGCTGTATGTGATT
Source organism: Athene cunicularia (assembly GCF_003259725.1). NCBI lineage: Eukaryota > Metazoa > Chordata > Aves > Strigiformes > Strigidae > Athene > Athene cunicularia. Next base: position 9,632,567 of record NW_020799099.1, on the reverse strand, counting down.
AAGCGATTGATCTGTTTTGTCACAACTTCTGTCATGATGCTATAAATCTATACATCTGTACTTAGGTACGATCTGATTGTATGTATTGATGATTCCACCAAACACTAAAGATTGGCATATATGTGGAGGAGCAAAAATTACTTTATCCTATGAATTAGAAACCAGACAAGAGGTTAAAGCGTAAGAGTGCTTCCAGCGCAGGATGTTGCAGGGTGTGCCCTGTCAGCAAATGATTACCAAGTCAGCAGGTTGCCTCTCATTATAAAGTTAGTGATTAAAGCGTTAACTGGAGCCTCCCGTAGGTGTAACTATGACTAAGGGAGCGCTCCTGTCAGCCGTTTGGAGGAAGGAAAGTGGGTAGGTAAATATTCCCGACATGCACTGAGGTGCGGGGAGTGTCCTGGCTTTCCAGCACTCCCAGTTTGCTAAGCAAAACAGTAATTAACAGCTCTGTGGGTTCCATGAAGTACCCGAAGTAGCTGTCAGCCAGTGCAATGCTGTCATGCCTCTTCTAGGGCTCAGTGAAAGGTATGTGAAACTCCTCCTCTGCTTCTCCTTCTCTGATCGTATGCACAGGTAAGTGAAATGTAAAGCTGGAGCTGTTCTTCTGCCTGCTGTGTAACCTGCAGTGTCGGTGGGAAACAAGGTCCTTCGCAGTCACCCAGAGCTCGAGTCAGATTCCTTTTGGGTAATCAGGGTGCCCGAGGGAGGGAGAAATGTTGGGTCAGAAATTCTCGCCAAAGAAGTTCCTAGATCTCGAGGTGTCTTGCGTGAGTCAGAGTTGTGATTAAAACGGGCAGGTAATAGGTAGTGCTGCTGCTCGGTGTGTACGTGGGCAAAAGCCTTCATTGCCCTTCGCTCAATCGGTGGTGTGATTGAAAAGGTTACATCAGTGACCTTGTCTGTTCTTTTTGGCGGGTAAAAGCAATCTTTCCTAAGCAACCTGAAATAGAAAGTAACTTCTCTTCATTACAATGGATTACTTAGTGTTTGAAATAGATGTGGTGCAAGCCTTGCTCTATCATGGTCGTGTGAAAGGGAGGGAGCTTGTGTATCTCTTTGTGATTCAAAGTTAAGGAGCTCTATTCACAGATAAATACCAACTTTTGGTTTCAGTAATTGAAGCCCACTCTGAACCTCCCTGAGCAGAGGGTTACACTCTGTTTTGTATTCTAGTAGTGCTGTTACTGCTCCCTGCTGTAGCAGTGAATATTTAAAAGAAAGTGTAAAGAAGCCTGCAAGATAAAACCCCCCTTGTTTTCAGTGGGGAAAATACAAATGTTTGGAGTAAGTACTTTCTTCTGATTAGACTTTTGCTTTGGTGATGAGGACATCTAGCAAAAGTAAAGTAAAAACAAAACTAACATGAAGGTTTATGTAACTAGAGCGTGTGACTAGGTAAAGACTAGTAAAATTACTTGGCTGATACTGAATATCTTATGTATGTGAATAATATTCTAAACTCATTTTTATAGAAACAGATAATGGTCCAAAATTTTGCTAAATACCAGACACTTGTGAGTTTAAAAAATGACTTGGGTATATGTGCTGCTGTGCCTATAGTGCATAGCTCTTTGTGCTGTACAAAATAGAGGATGTATATGCTGTTGATAGCTAAGTTAATGGACAGCTGAGCCTTGTGGTTCCTAAAGAAGAAACTAAGAAAGTTCACTCCATCCTAACTTCCTGTGGTTTTGGAACAGCTTTAGGAAGCACTGGGTCAAAATACCTGGTAATCTTTAGGGAATTTTGAGTTTTTAGTTTTTCTTAACACTGGTAGGAGCTCAGTGTTGCACATTGCTTGCTCTGCAGTCCCCATCTTGATACAAGGGCGCGCCAAAAAGTACATTCAGGCTGTTAACACAGAAATGAAAATGCTGCTTTGCTATTCCTGATTGGCTCAACTCTGGATGCCGGGTGTCCCTCTCCTTCCAGCCCTCCTCTACAGCTGCTTCCTTTTATCCTTGTGTAAAAGTCGGTGTGGCTGTTTGCTCTTACCTTTGCTTTGTCATTCTTCTACTGTCTTCTTCCTGTGCTGTCCCCTTAAGCAAATAACTTAAAGATCACTGCACTTAATAAAATTAAACAAGTCCTTTCATCTGCCTCTCCACTAACATTTTGACTTTCTTGGAAAAAAAATGTTCTGGGATTGTGCAGTGGTCTTTACCTTTCCTTTTCCCAGACTTCTCCAATAGTTGCAGTCTCCCTCTAGAGGTGCTCATTTTGCATCTGCTGCATTTCTCATTTACTCCTGCCTCCCTTCTGTTTCTTTTCTTTCCTTCCAAAAGTATTTTAGGCTTCAGTCAGTATTCCTTTGAGCATTAAGTTTCTTATTAGTTTTCAGGCCAGGAGGTTAGTCCAGACAAGGTCCTACTTTCAAGGTCTTACCTATCTGAGGGAATTGTGAGGTTCTAGTCCAGTTTAATGTCATGATGGAGATGCTTGTCTTACACCAAGCAAGTCAGGCGACAGCTTTGAATAGATGGCCAAACTGTATATTGTTGGAAGAGCTAGAAAATTAGCGTGTTCTTGTTAGTTCAAATCAAAGGGAACAATGGAAAAAACACATTTAATTTCTCTTTGCTTCCTCAAAAGAACTACAGGGAAATGACATGGAACATAATAAAATACCAAGAGGTGATAAAAAATGTGGCAGCTTTGTGGGTTTATTGAGTGCCAGTGTAAATATACTGTCATTTGTGGTGTCAAGTAATTGTGCTAAGGAAGTCATTGTGTGTTCTCAACCCACAGATTTTGGGGTTAACTAAAAATAAAGGCCACAAGATGCATGTAGCCAAAATGTGCTTATGGGAAGGGTACATGGAGAAGTGTTCTATTTCTAGAGTGAACTGAAGGTGTGGAAATGTTTTGTACAAGCCATACTGATCACATAACTGAGGAAAATGTAATGAGCGTTTTCTGTGCTTCTGCACCAGCCAGCTATAGGCGAAAAGTCCAGTCTTTGTCCAAGCTAACTGGCCAGCAAGGGAGAGAAAATGGGGAGGCAACTGGTGACAAATCGTTCCCATCACCAACTATGCTTCCCATTTGTTTAATTGTAAGCATTTTAATGGCATCCATCTGATTTAAGGCATGCTCAAGGCTTTTAAGGCAAATAATTTACTGAGAGCCATTCTCTGTGTACCAGAACAGGTAGTTTGGTGATATCATTTTATTGTGTAAAGATCACTTCTCTCAGTCTGTAGAGATCAGCTTTTTCTTTCATGTGAATCATTTTAAGAACAAATTCTATGGAAAAGAACGCAACCATGAGCAATGAAGCGATGCTAGAGCTTGCTAGAGTTATTGCTCTAAGTTTAATAGTGGTGACTTGGCTATCTGCTCTTTTTAACGTGTTGTTTCCTGACAGATGGGAGAAAGCTTAAATGTATATCCAGTTATTCAAGTGCCAGTGTACATAAACTCCTCTGCATCTTTTAAAATTGTTTTGAAATTACACTGGCATAGGCATTTGATTTAGTTAGAGGTATTAGTAAATCACATAAAATGAGATTTCAAGGTGTGGCCAATGGTTACTGAACTCACTTCAGAGGCAAAGAAACAACACTATTATACCAGCATACAGCAATCTCTTTCTTGTATACAAACTCATGTCTGTACAGACATCCCTGGGCTTATTTGGCTTTCAGGTATGTTTTTGCCTTGATGGATGTCACCCAAAGGACAGTGGGTATGTGAGATCCTTCCTGCTCTTTTCAGTGAGCTTCTGGTCAGGTGCTGGTAGAAACCCCAGCTGCTTGCATAAAGCTAATTTTGATAGTGCACTCTGGTTTTAGAGGTTGTGAAATAACTATGTGTTTTGTAGGGTGAAGGTAATGTATTTTTATGCATAGCTTCTCGTTTTTCCACATATATTTTTTTTTTAGAATTCATTCATCTGTGACTGTGGAAACTTTATGTAACTTCTTCTGAAAAAGCAGCTTTGGTGTAGTGTAGGATCATTTGTACAGAAGCTAGTCACTTACTCTCTAGCTAGCCATGGTCCTTCCAAGCTTGAACTTCTTTTTTTGAATTTCTTTTCTGAAGGCTACTTGTCATTAGTATTGTAGACAATAAATGACTTTTCAGATGTCTTTGTGTAGGCTCTGTCCTATGCAGTCTAACATCAGACTCGAGTCAATCTCCTGGCATAACATCAAGTGCTGTTAAGCAAATTCCTCTGTCATCACGCCCAAATAAGAGAGAAATAAAAGTGGAATGATCAACTTTCAATGTAGTCTTTGGAGATTTTATTCCTTTCAGTGTGATTAGTTTTTTTGCCACATTTGTGTGGTGCCACTTCTTGGGCTGAGACTAATTTTTTTTTTCAGTGGAGTATCAGTTGTCAATCTTGAGTCTCTGAGTTTCTTCAGTTACTTTCCTCATTCTGCCTCTTCTTCTAGTACCTGAGGGGGAACGAAAGCAGCCATGATTCTGTAATTAAGCTTGTTGAACAATGCATTGTTGGAGTCTCATGGATCTGGCTTGTTGCCTACACAACGTGCTGGAATCACTACTCAGAGATCTGTAAACTATATTGCTACATCACTTTAATTATAGCCTTGTTCTCTCTTTAATATCTTAGCTGCTTTCTTTGTGTGCTGTGGGACACTGCCAGTGATCAACAATTCCACTTGTCTTGTTTTACAAACCTGGTTAAGGGTGGTTTGCTGAGTCACTCTTTTTTTGGTGACCCTGGGCAATGCTCTATCCATAATTAACAAATGAATCCTAACCAGTAAATCTGTTGCAGTCTCAGTCTACTAGCAAGTGAAGCATAATCAGGGAGTTGTAGAGTAGTCCTAAAACTTCTCGAGAAAGTCCTGATATATGTGTTACTTCGGATTTAAGGCACCATGATATACTTGGTGGGAATGGCTTATGACTTTTTTTAGTAGAAATGGAAAATATTTTGGTATTAAGGCTAAGTACAAAGTAGTCAAAATGTAGTATAGTTAGCTCTTAGCTTGAGTGACCAAGCCTGTTTCACTTGGCAAACTAGGGCTTTGTTGTTGTGCTTACCATTTAGTCTTTCTTAGTGGCATTAGTGCATATAATTAATTGTTAACCTTTCGTTTAGATTCATCTCTTCTGAATAAATGAAGAAAGTGACTATGAAAGCACAGCATCTACCTTATGTTTCCATCAATGAGGAGAAGTTCATAACCAGGTAAATTGTTTTTAAAATGCCCAAACCCAAACATTTAATGACTTCGTTGCTTTCTTTCAAGTTACTCTCTGTATATTCATTAACAGGGGATCCTAGAGAACGAACCTGTAGCAGCAGCAATTCCTACAACTTGCTGTGAAGTGTCTACAGAACAGTTACCCTTTATATGGATTTCAGGGAACAGAGCATTAAACCTTTTGATCTGTGGATTTTGTTCATTAGGTAGAACAGCACTTTTAGAGGATACTGAAATAAAATTCCAAATAAGGGAAGAAGACTTGCCTGTCTTTGAAGTCATTTGGAATTGAACAGGAGTTCCAGTGTTTAACTGGAGCTCTACTTGTTTGAGACATGGGGTTTGGTCTGTAGCCCCTGATGTCAGGGTTTCTTTGCAGAAAGACCTATTGGGCTGCCAGATTTATTCTGTGGCGAGTGAAAGTGGTTCTTTACCTATTTGTAAAAAGCCTGGAATTGCACCCAAACTGTATTTCATACGATGCTTTTTCACAGTTAAATTTGGCTGGTAGGAATTTTTCCTGATGCTGCCATAAACCCTGAACTACCAATGTATAGTTCCATCCCTTTTTTAGGGGATTAATCTTTCCCTTGTTGACCAGAGCACAGGAGCTAGAAGAGGGAGTTCCTTTCTTACTTCATTTCCACCACTCTAGATCTTCCAGTGGGAAGAAGCTAACTGTAAACACACCCAAGGATGGCACCTGTCATAGAATTTCTCAAGCACTAAAAAGTATTTACATCTGAGTGCTGATGGTTAGATATGTGACACGAGCAGTGCTGTTGATTTCTCCCTTTTTAAGGAAGGTTGTCAGAGCTTTGCCCAAAGCACACAGTCAATGACTGCATTCCTCCCCCTCTCCTAAAGAGTTGTTCCTTTTATATTGTTACTAATTTGGGACATAGTGCTTTTGTGTCAGAGGTAATTAATCTGTGTGAACTTTCATATACTTGGCATACAAAAGCATTTGAAAATGTATCAGATGAACCGATGTCTCTGGGTTTTTAGTCGCTTATGTATTTGTCTGTTCAAGAGGTAAAATGTGGATCCTGGTCAATCCTGCTTTTACAATCATGGTTTAAAGTGCTCTTCAAGTTTCTTTGCCTTGTGAAAAAACAAATAAGTATTTCAAGAATCAGTAACCTATTCCATATGCACTCAAACTTTTTTCCAATGCAATTTCCAGATTACAGTCCCTCATATATACCTTGAATCTGCTGTTACATTACTCCTCTTCCAGTTGTATCATGCAAATCTTGCTGATGTGGCAAGCCTGCTGTTTGGGAATTGCACAACACCTGGATCAAGAGGCTGACCAAAGCATGTGGGATTATTTGGCTGACTGAACTATTGTGTCTTGAAGCACAACGGTCATAAATATCAATGGGTAAATGCGTAGGGCTTGGGGGAGAAGAGGACACAGGTGAATTTTTCTGGGTTAGTGTTTCAAGTAAACACAGTCTGGGCTCTGTTGTGGTTTACCACTAGGGCACTTGACCTTACAGCTCTCTTATGTCCTGCCCTTGTTACTGAAGAAAGTGGTGAATCTGCAGTATTTGTTACCTTTTTTGGGGGGTTGTCTCTAAGTCGTTCTACCAGTTACTTAGCTTTGGCTTTCATTAACGGCTGCATTTGGCCGTTGTCACAAAGCTGTGCTATAAGGAACGGTTTTGCAACACAACAGAGCTGCCAATTTTCTGGCAGTATAACTCTAAAGAGATGACCATGTGCCTTTTGGTTAGCGCAGTCTTTGGGCCTTTGTGGTGAGGATGTGTTACAGTAAGACTCATTCTGGAAGTAGTACGCTGGTGCATGTGTTATTCCTTTCTGGGACTGAAAGAAGTAAGGAAAGCTTTTCTTGTCTAATGTCTCCACTACACAAGGACAAACAAGTCAGTGTGAGCTGCTGTTAAATCTCTCCCTCAGGGCTTTTCTAATCACTTGTGTGGTTCGTCACTGTTGGTTGCACTAATTCAAGACTGAAACCTGAAAGATTTATTTGTGCAAACTTCTGTGGAAGTTAATGGGGCATTCTTCTAGACAAGGCAAGAAACCAAGTAAGTCTTCACAGCTTGTTCTGAGAAACAGAATCTACCTTGGAGATAACCCTTACCACATCTCTCGGTGCTTTTAGCCTATGATCTTATTTGCCTTTGCAGCCAACATGGACTAAGAGTAATAGATGGGCCTCTGAGTGTGATCCAAGTCCTTATTTATTCCTAATCTGTCTTCAGGGAACAGATCTCCCCAGCTGTCTACCAGGAAAGAGCTTGCAAAATAACAGCTGACAATACAATGATTGCCAATGTATTAGGTTGCAAAGTATGAAAAGACTCATGTTTTAAGCACCTCACAAGCAGGACCAGTAGGTCTATCACATCTGTCAAACAAAACTACTTCTCTCCTATTTGCATGTTAATCTTACATAGCATCTGGATTTTGCCCGTGTATGAGGCAAAGACGTGCTTAATCTTGCTTACCTTTAGCCAGCGTGATCAAAACTTCAGTTGTGTCTGATTCATATTGAAGTCAATTAAAACTTTCCCTTTCAGTGGGATGACCTGAATACAAACCCTCATAGCTCATGGGACACAAAGAACCTCTAATGAGCTATTCCAACACAATGGAGAGAAAGGCTTTCCCCACCTGTATTTCTAGGATTTAACAGCAAATTGACTTGAAGTAAATGTTGAAGATGCTGGTTTGGAACCTAGCACTCTGTTGATAAAGCCACTTAAAAATTGGGGGTGGGGGGGTACTCATGTTCTGGGATGTGGGTGTGTTGTGACTGTTACAGGAAAACAAATGTTAAAAATTCCACTGAAACTATTCATGCCAGTGTTTTCAGCACCCCAAGGCTGTAGTGTAAAGTTCTTCTCTAAATCT